>NW_027224279.1:996566-1304411 GCF_023699985.2 Odocoileus virginianus
TTGCTTCAGTTTGCTTCTGGGGTCTTGGCAAAATTCTGACAGGCAAGGTTTGGAGTAAGTGACTTCTGGACAAGAAAGGTGATGCTGTGCAAATGTAAGCAATTATGACACGTTATCTTTGTAAATCAGGTGATCAGTTGAATTTGTGTGGAGCCCTAGTGTGCAAATTACTAACTGTAAACCTGTAAGGGGCCTGGGCTAACAGACTAACTAGTTTCTTTCTGATTTTGTGGTTCTCTGTCCCTTCACTGATGCCACATGTTATGGTGTCCTCTTATTAGGATCTGTATCTTTGCATTCCTCTGAGCAGACAGCTTAGTTTAGAACTGTGTTTGGAGTGAGAAGAAAAGGGATGAGAGGAATGCCCAAGTGACTCATCTCCTAAGTCACATTCAAGGTTGCTCATGAAGTCTTGTTTTAGAAGCTCAGAGTTATCTGCCATAATTATATTTCTCCTACAAGAGAGTTTAGTGATGGGGAGGTGAGAAAAAGGGAAGCAAGTCCTAAAATGATTTTCTGTCCTTAAAGAGAAGCGGGAATGATTGTGTTTCTTGCCCCTTTGTTACAATATCTCCCATGAAGGATAATTTTTTCAGAGTTTTAGATTGTCTCCTCTACTCCAAGAATACCGGATAACTTCAAGTCAATGTGCATTATATATTTAATGTCTATGCAAAAACTTGCTTTTAGTAGAAAAATCTGAGGCAAAAGCAGCATTCAGTTTTGTAGTCTTTTCAGAAATATTTTAATATAGGTGACTGGTTTGAATTTCATAGGCCACGGTGGTAACAGGGAGAGAAAGTAAGAAAATTCTTCTATTTAGCAGAATTTAGGAAATATGTTCCTTTTGGAAAAGACATCCTTTACAGTTAGAAAACTCAGGAGTTAAAATGATTTGCTATAATTTTGGCATTGGATAGTCCACATACTAGTTTCTTTTGAAGGATAAGAAATTGGAAAAAGGATTCAGTTCTTTTTTAAACAATAAAAGGGTCATTAAACCCTCATTTTGGTTTAAAATTCCTCATTTTTTTGTTTAAAATTCCTCATTTTTTTGTTATTTACATTGGTTCTTATTCAATACTTCTTTCACGGTATATTTCAAATAAAGTTAGTTTTTGTTATTCTATTTTTAGCTCTCTTTCCTGCCCCTGCTCTCCACCAAAATAGGAAAGTTGGATTTCATTTCAAGCTTGCAATTTCCCACTGAAAGCCCCACTGAGCTCTTCTTGTTCCTTTGTTTTCTGGTGGGAAGTATTTTTTCTCTCTTTCTGAGGGAGAGTACGCTGAAAACCTTCTCTCCTTTTCCCTGAGGGATGGCTGAGATGACGCCTTTGGCAGGGGGCAGGCTCTTGGTCTCTGAGTAGTGATGGCGGCCCTGCTAGCCTTCACATATCCGGTGCTTCTTACGGAAGTTCAGGAGATGTGACCCCTCTGTTAGCCTCCGTCCTTTCAGCGCTTCCTCATTGCAGGTGCAGCTGCCCATGACCTAGTATCATCTGTGCTTCTGCCCTCATGTTACATTGGCTCCTGACAGCAATTATTTGGCTTAAGAGATGCTCTTAATCCAAATGCTGTAATGAGAAAAGCCCAGCATCTCTCATCATTTGGAACTTGATAGTGTTCTCTGCGCCTCTTCAGGCACTCTCACCTCTTAAGTTATTTGCTATATCCGTGATGCCCAGAGAGCTCAGCACTGCTCTAAAAGGCAACCTTGGATCAACCCATGCAGAGCCCCATGGTGATGGGTACCTTGATACCAAGCTCTTTTGATGAATGTCATTGTTCATCCAACAACTGTTCATGGAATGTCAGTTATGTGTCAAACAATTTGCTAGGTGGTAGGGGTTACCAAAAGAATTTTAAAATTGCCTGAATCTCTGAAGTGACTAGTATGAAAGATCTAAATTAAAAACAAAGCAAAACAAGCAATACAATTGATTAGACACCATACACAAACCACAGGGTCCAGAGGAAGCAAAGATTAAGTCTTCCTTCAAGATCCTCTCAGTCTTCACGGAGGAGATGAATGTTTAACCCTTCCTTTGGAACAGCATCTGAGGGCCAGCAGGAATAGTCTGCACAGAGGCAAAGAGGAATGGAACAGCCTGCAAGATTTTTGTACTGTTAGAATGTGAGTTTCTAGGAACAAGGAAGTTGCAGGAAATAAAGATACAGAGGAAGACAAGTGTTGTGTCCTGATGGGCTTGCATGTCCTTTGCTAAGGAACTTGTATATATTCTGTGAGTTCTGTCACTTCAAAAAAGAGAGCTCTTGACTCTAACTCTAAAAGGTAACCCTATAAAATAATTCCCTGGCAGTGCAGAGGGCAGGCAGGCAGAAAGAAATGTCTGACATGAGTAAAAATGGTTGAGTGTATTGAAATAGTTTGTAGCTTTGGAAATCCTGGGGAAATCTCTGGGCAGGACTACACATTCTTTCAGAGGAGCAGGAACCTAGGACAGGCAGGACCAGTGAGATCCAGGGAGTGAATGAGTGCCCAGGAAGATCAGTGGGGGCTGCATAGACGTGGAAAGATTGACATTGGGGTGACCTGTGTTTGTCTTCGAGCATGACTGAATGAATGCCCCTTGAGGCCTCCCTGAAGCAATTAGGTACAGCTCAGTAGGAGTGTATTGGTAGCTGAGATCTCAAGTGAGATAATGAACCATTAGACTCTTTGAAACTATTTTGTATTTCTACCGAAGCACGTGTGCGTGCATGCTAAGTCACTTCAGTCATGTCCGACTCTTTGCAACCCATGGACTGGAGCCTGCTAGGCTTCTCTGTCCAGGAATTCTCCAGGCAAGAATACTGGAGTGGGTTGACATGCCTTCCTCCAGGGATGGAAACTGTTTCTCTTGCATCTCCTGCATTGTCAGGCAGGTTCTTTACCACTAGCACTGCTTGGGAAGTCCCTTACTGAAGTATAGTCGATCTAGAATATTGTGTTAGTTTCAGGGGCACAGCAAAGTGATTCGGTATATATATATATATATGTGTGTGTGTGTGTGTGTGTGTGTGTGTGTGTGTGTACATGTGTGTGTGTATAATTTTCCATTGTAGTTTATTACAAGATAGTGAATGTATTGAAAATTAAACTGAAATTCACTCAGTCAGGTCTGACTTTTTGCACCCCATGGACTGTACAGTCCATGGAATTCTCCAGGCCAGAATACTGGAGTAGGTAGCCTTTTCCTTCTCCAGGGGATCTTCCCAACCCAAGGATTGGACCCAGGGGTCTCACATTGCAGGCGGAATGAACTATTTGGCCAACCCAATAGTTCCTTGTGCTATTCAGGAAATCCTTGCTGTTTATATACTTTATATAGAGTGTTAATTTCATACACTGTTATGCCTGTTAATTTCATACTCTAAATTTACCTCTATCCCTTTCATTCTTTGGTAACCATGAATTTGTTCTCTATGTCTGTGAGTCTCTATTTTGCAAATAAGTTCATTTATTCTATTTTTTTAGATTCTACATATAAGTGATATCATGTAATATTTGTCTTTCTCTGTTTGACTTACTTCACTTGGTATCATCTGTAGGTCTATCCATACTGCTGCAAATGAGTTCTTAGATTTTGATTTTAAATGCCATCTGCAGGGTGGTAAACATTTGGGGGACAGTTGAAGTTTCATTCTGAGACCTAGACATAATGCAATTAGTGTTTGCCACAGCAGAATATTTAACTCTAGAGTGAGATTTTACTTCTTCCAGACAAAGAAAGTAAAGCTTAGAGAGGTCGAGAAATTTGCCTAACATCCGTAGAGCAGTACACTTGCTGCTGCTCTCAGAGAGAGTCTGGCATCTTGACTTAATTTCTGATTTTCTGTCCTAATTGTGAAGTTGTTGCGGAATTTCTCCTGGGATCACAGTAGTCACTTGTGATGATGGAATTCAAATATTTTTCCTTAATGAACAAACAGAGTAAGGTTCTATAATAATATTTGTATAAAAATGTGGTTTTCATCAACCAGTCATATAGGGTAAAATAAGCCCTTGTTTCGGTCTCCACCCCACTTTATTTATTTTTCATAAAGCCATAAAAGAAATGAAAACATATAAGTTCAAAAACACAGACACATTTATATACACAGATTGGGAAATACAACATGAGGTTTTCATAAATATTATTTGCCCACTTGATACGCATTCTGAGTTAAGTACTCCACAACCATCATCACATCTAGTCTTCAAAAGTGACGTTTCTTTTATGTGGTATGTGGACAATTTTGCAATTATATATTGCTCATGTGTTATTAACTTGTGAAAGTGATTCAAACCACATTGTCATTATCATAGAAAATGGCATGAGGTGCCCACACGTGCAGTTTGTTGACCCAGAATTACAAATCTAATACAGGCCAGTCTGCAGCTTACTGAACTGTAAGTTGTGTCTGAACAGTAGTCCATTAGGCAACAGTGGAAAAGTGAAAATCATTTGAATTAGTAAGATTAAAGTACTTACAATAGTATAATATACAAGGCCTGCCTGTAGAGTAATGAGATATGTCACAAACATCTTTTATTTAGATTGTGAAGCTTCATAATTGTGAAAATTGAGCACCTGGCAGGTGGTGAGTTTCCTGAAGCTGGAGGTGCTTAGGCAGGAACTGGGTGACCATATGTCAGCATAGCTAGGCTTGTGGGCAAGATTGGTTTGATGAGTGCCCTATTCCATGACTTTATGGTGGCCAATTATGTTAGTCCACATTTAAGCCATGTAAATAGACAGTGACATTCACAGTCAACTGTACAAATATTGGACATAGATTCAGTGCAAGATGGAGATCCTGTCTCCCTGCTAGTACAAGAGTTCTTGGTGCTAGACAAAGACAAGATCAAAAATACACAAACTGTATGTTTGGAGATTAAAATCAAGTGACAAAGTAATAACTGCTCCTTAATTATTTGGAAAATCCCCAACTAATTATGAAAATTAAACATCTGAATGCTTTCTTCATTTCATATGTAAATGAAAAAAGTAGGTTACTAGCACATTGCTGTGTTTGACTTTAATGGCATCTTTTACAAAGTTAAAAAGAAAATGATGGTTGGTTGAAATGGTGAAAATGAATTTTTGAAAAGTAACTTATTCAAGTGAGATCTTAATTATTAAAGCTATTCATTAAGATAAATAAACAGCACCTTGGCCTCCAACTCCATGCTGTTTCACTTGCAGTTTCTCACCTTTTACACAGTCATATCAATAAATTATCAAAACTAACAGATTTTACAGTGGAAAGTCTGACTTGAAGAAGTTTTTACCAGAGTGTGCTTTTTCCAGCCAGAACTTGTAAAATTACCAAGAAACGAAGGCTTTAAGAAACAATATTATAAAATGCTTCATCATTCCTGGGCAGTTTTCTTTACTTCTGGAGCTCAGGCAGCTTTGGTTCCATGCTTCTCTGTCTCTCCTGGAAACTTCGACTGCCCTTCTAAATCTTTTGCTTACTTGCTTGTCATCCTACCTGGCTTTTAAAGTACTTTTTTAAGCTCAGGTACTACTCTTTCATTGTTCTTTAAAATTTTGTGTGATTATTGTATGTTTAGGCTTAAAAATGGCACAGATCCACAATTTAAAAATCATACAAAAATACTAAAAGAAAATTTAAAAGCTTGCCTTAAATCTCATTAATGGGAAGTAGCCATTACTCTCACTAGATGCACATTTCTCTAAGGATCGTTTAATGTGTAATTGCAGATCCAAAGACAGAAAAAAAAAAGGACAGAAATAATTCTAGAAAAATACCATCAAATTACATACGCTGTTTCAAAATAAATTACATTGCAGTTAATTTTGTTTGAACTTAAACTAAGTTGAAAGAACTGAGATTTATTTTTGTCTACATTCTATTCTAATAGTTATAAATTATTTCTTTACATTTTTTAAATATTGTAAAGGTTGTAAAAGACTTTAAAAGACCAAAGTGATTATCTGGGTTAAATAAACATTTCAACATTAGGTTTTAGTTATTTATCCTCCCATACCCCTATTTTTTCTTATTTATATGATTATTTAAATATTGAAAACTTTTTTTGTTGTTTTTTTTGTTTTTTTTGTTTATTTATTTATTTATTTATTTATTTATTTTAGTTGGAGGCTAATTACTTTACATCATTACAGTAGTTTTTGTTATACATTGAAATGAATTAGCCATGGATTTACATGTATTCCCCATCCCAGTCCCCCCTCCCACCTCCCTCTCCACCCGATCCCTCTGGGTCTTCCCAGTGCACCAGGCCCGAGCACTTGTCTCATGTACCCAACCTGGGCTGGTGATCTGTTTCACCCTAGATAATATACATGTTTCAATGCTGTTCTTTTGAAACATCCCACCCTCGCCTTCTCCCAGAGTGCGAAGTAAGCCAGAAAGATGAAAACTTTTATTATGAGATAACAATAAAGGATGAGATGGCTGGATGGCATCACTGACTCGACATGAGTTTGAGCAAACTCAGGGAGATAGAGAAGGACAGGGGAGCCTGGCGTGCTGCAGCTCATAGGGTTACAAGGTGTTGGATATGACTTAGTGGCTGAACAAAAACAATTATGAGATAATAATAGATTCATATCTACAAAGAAATGTAAGAAATGCAGAGATATCTCTGTAATCTTTCCCTCCAAGATAATATCTTGCATATGTACAGTATCCCAATCAGGAAATCAAGATTGATTTAATCCATCAATCTTATTCAGAGATCACCACTTTTACATGCCACTGTGTGTATGTTTAGTTTTATATAATTTTGTCATGTATGTAAATTTGCGTGACCACCACAGCAGTCAAGACATGGAACAGTTTCACCATAATTATTCCTCAAACCCTTGAACCAAGAATCTGTTCTTCATATCAAGAATATTACATAGATGGATACATACATTATGTAAACTTTTGATGTTGCTGTTTTTTCCCTCACCCAGTATGATCCCCTTGGTGTCATTTCAACTTGTGTACTTCATAGTTTACTCTTTTGTTTAAAAATCACTATTACCCATGGTATGAATGAACTTCAGTTTATTTAACCAATCTCCCACTGAAGGATATTTGGATTATTTCCAGTTTTGGCCTATTACAAATTAAAATTCTATGTACATTTACATACAGGTTTTTCAGTGAATGTGTTTTCCTTTCTCTGGGAAATCACCTGAAAATGAATTTCTGGTTGTGTCCTAAGCAACACATCTTAGTTTTGTAAGAAACTGCCATACCCCAGAGGGGCTGTACCATTTTGTGTTTCTGTTTACAAAAATGCGAGTGGTTCAGTTTCTCTGCATCCTTGCAAGCATTTGGTCTTACCATATATTATTTTTATATTTCCACTGTAATAACATTTATGTCCTTTCTATAATTACTCTTCACCACAATTGTTTCTTCCTTTGGCTGTGTTGCAGGTCAAGAAGCAATAGTTAGAACCACATGGAGCAACAGATTGGTTCCAAATTGGGAAAGGAGTGTGTCAAGGCTGTATATTGTTACCCTATCTAATTAACTTATATTCAGGGTCAGTTCAGTTCAGTTCAGTCGCTCAGTCATGTCCGACTCTTTGCGACCCCATGAACCGCAGCACGCCAGGCCTCCCTGTCCATCACCAACTGCCGGAGTTTACCCAAACTCATGTCCATCGAGTTGGTGATGCCATCCAACCATCTCATCCTCTGTCATCCCCTTCTCCTGCCTTCAATCTTTCCCAACATCAGGGTCTTTTCAAATGAGTCAGCTCTTTGCATCAGGTGGCCAAAATATTGGAGCTTCAGGAGGGAAGCCCTAGGTTTTTTCACCAGGCTTGAGTCTAGGCTGGAGAGCAGTTTGTCCCATGGGGTCTGGAAATGTCTTTGATCCATAAAAATTGTGTTTTTTCCCCCTCTACCTTTCATCTGTTTTGTTGTTTTTAAAGTATTTGAGGGAGAAGAATTAATCAAAATGCCGAACATGTCCGTCTGTAGTAGGAAGTGTTCATGACCTCATCTTCACCTTGTCTTCCTTCTGTTTCTGGCAGAATGTTGACACAGAGTTGGATAATAATTATTGAATGACTGAACAAATGAATCAATTAACAAATAAATTATTTTCTTTACCAAGCAGAAGTCTCAGAAAATGATATGGGTGTAATCAGCTGAAAGAATAACTAAGACTGGCTCTGACTGAGTGATCCAATATAGAAATTTGATATTTTCATCATTTCCTGAGTTGCTCATATATAAATCAAGTAAGTGAATTATTAATAATCTCATTGTGAAAATTGCTGAAATAAATGAATCATTATCATCCAGCAATTTTGGTTGTAAGAATATAGCTATCTTTATTAAACTTCTAGGGCTGTGAGATTTTAACTATTGTAATTACTACTGAAATTTCATGGGTAAGAAGAAATAAAAGAAATTCCAGGTAGCAAAAAATTCGACCACCATAACATCAAGTTCTCTGGGTTTTCTAATTGATCCTGTTCTTCAAATTTAACACAGGCACACAGACACAATAACAGGGCTCTGGTTTTTTGAGGATGCTGGTAAAATCACAGTAAATAATGGCAAAGTTTAGAATTATGTTTTGATGTCCTTTTGTCATAGATGCAAATATTTAAGAAAGTATTTATTAAACTTAACAAATGTCAACTAAAACAAAACAAAGTAACCAAGGAACTTTTGCACACTGTTGGTGGGAATCAAAGTGGTAACAACTTTTGGAAAAGGAAACTGCCTATTAGAGGTGACAATTGCATTCCCTCCAAACCAAAAATTTAATTTCTAGATGTAACCATGACAGAAATTCATGCCCATGTGCATCAAAAGACATAGACAGAGCATTTGTAGAAGCACTGTTTGAAATAGCTCCAAATTGAAAACAGCCAAATTGTGCATCAAGAGTAGAATAGATAAGCAAGTTGTGGTAATTCATATGAAGAAATGTTATATATTAATTTAAATGAAAGAATTAGAGCTTCAATCTCACAAAATAATGTTGAGTGGAAGAGACCAGGTTCAGAGGAATGAATATTGCATTTGTCCTTTGTTATACCCTAAAAACCAGGTAAAACCAATCTCTCGTGTTAGAAATCGGCATGGTGGGCTGATTTTTTTTTTTAAATTTTTTTATTTTTTTATTAGTTGGAGGCTAATTACTTTACATCATTACAGTAGTTTTTGTTATACATTGAAATGAATTAGCCATGGATTTACATGTATTCCCCATCCCAGTCCCCCCTCCCACCTACCTCTCAGTGGATAGACAGGGTAGTGATTGGCAGGGGCCTGGGTGGAGCTTCTGAAGTGTCAGCAGAATTTTATTTCCTGACATTTATGAAGGTTACATGAGTGTGTTAACTTTGTGATTAGTCATCAAATTATTCACTTTTGATTTGTGTGCTTTTCTGTATTTATCATATACTTCAATGGAAAGTTGAAAACATATAAAAACAAACCTCAGAATAGAGACTTTCAGATGCGGATTCCCTGGTGGCGCAAGTGGTAAAGAATCTGCCTGCAATGCAGGAGACCCAGGTTCAATCCTTGGGTCAGGAAGATTCCCTGAAGAAGAGAATGGCTACTCACTCTAGTATTCTTGCTTGGGGAATTCCATGTATATAAGAGCCTGGCAGGCTACAGTCCATGGGGTCACAAAGAGCTGAACACCACTGAGTGACTAGCACTCATACTTAGATAGGAGATTGCAAACACATGGGAGAGAGCAGTGAATAGTGTATCCGGCAACTGTGTGCGTGTGTGTAAGTGAGTAAAATTATGTGACTTAGGAAGAGGAAACAGAGGCATAAATGAGAACTCTTGAAACAATGAGACAACCCCTGAGGTAAACCAAAATAAGTACTGAATTATACTAACAATACATTAAGGTTGCTTGGAGCTGGGGCAGAAGAGAGGGACATATGACCATGTTTTAAAGGTCACAATAGGATGGAGGATTTAATGGGTGGGAAGTGAGTCTATTTTAAAAGAACCCTCATTCTTTTGTGATGAGATGGTGATGAAGCAGAATTTTATGCAGGGATAGTTGGTCCCTTGTTCTAAAAAACTGGCATCATGTATATCTGAGAGCATAAAGAAGGAAAATTATAACTAATGAAATGTACAGTGAAAATTCAAAACAATCACTGAAATGAGATTGAAAACATTAAAAATGACAAAAACAAAAAGAAGAACAATGTAAAATGATTTATGGGATTGTATTGAGTGCATTAGTCACTGCATTAAGTGTGGGCCTCAGTGATCCTTGCATCTTGGTGTTCACATATGCATGTGATCTCCTCTGAATTCAGGCTGGATCAAATGACTTCCTTTGAAGAATACAAGTGGAAGGATGTCACTTCTGAAATTAAGTTACAAAAAGACTTTGGTTTCTGTCTTGGCCTGCCTTCTCTTGTTCTTCTGGTCACTTTCTCTGAGCAAAGCCAGCTGCCATATGGTGAGCTGCTTGTCGAGAGGGCCTTGTGTCAAGGAACTAATGTCTCCCACTGTGGAAGGAAATGAAGACCCACCCCCTCCCCATATTATTGTTGGTGTTGAGTTTCTCAGTCTTGTCTGACTCTTTGTGACCCCATGGACTGCAGCACTCCAGGCTTCCCTGTCCTTCACTGTCTCCTGGAGTTTGCTCAAACTCATGTCCATTGAGTTGGTGATGCCATCCAACCATCTCATCCTCTGTCTTCTTCTTCTCTTCCTGCCTTCAATCTTTCCCAGCATCAGGGTCTTTTCAAATGAGTCTGTTCTTTGCATCAGGTGAAGATTTCAGCTTCAGCATCAGTCCTTCCAATGAATATTCAGGATTGATTTCCTTTAGGATTGACTGGTTTGATGTCCTTGCAGTCCAAGGGACTCTCAAGAGTCTTCTCCAACACCACAGTTCAAAAGCATCAGTTCTTTGGTGTTCAGCCTTCTTTATGGTCCAAACTCTCACATCCGTACATGGCTACTGGAAAAACCGTAGCTTTGACTATACAGAACTTTGTGGCAAAATGATGTCTCTGCTTTTTAATATGTTGTCTAGGTTTGTCATAGCTTTTCTTCCCAGGAGAAAGCATCTTTTAATTTCATGGCTATCATCACTGTCTGCAGTGGTTTTGGAGCCCAAGAAAATGAAGCCTGTCACTGTTTCCATTGTTTCCCCATCTGTTTGCCATTAAGTGATGGGACTGGATGCCATAATCTTAGTTTTTTGAATGTTGAGTGTAAGCCAGATTTTTTACTCTCCTCTTTCACTTTCATCTCTTTAGTTCCTCTTTGCTTTCTGCCATTAGGGTGGTGTTATCTGCGTATTTGAGGTTGTTGGCATTTCTCCTGGCAATCTTGATTCCAGACTGTGATTTATCCAGCCCAGAATTTTTCATGATGTATTCTGCATATAAATTAAATAAGCAGGATGACAATATATGACCTTGATGTACTCCTTTCCCAATTTTGAATCAGTCTGTTGTTTGATGTCTGGCTCTAACTGTTGCTTCTTGACCTACATACAGGTTTTTCAGGAGGCAGGTAAGGTGGTTGGTGTTCCCATCTCTTAAAGAATTTTCCACAGTTTGTTGTGATCCACACAGTCAAAAGCTTTAGTGTAGTCAATGAAGCAGAAGTAGATGTTTTTCTGGAATTCTCTTGCTTTTTCTCTGATCCAACAGATATTGGCAATTTGATCTCTGGTTCTTCTGCCTTTTCTAAATCCAGCTTTTACATCTGGAAATTCTCAGTTCATGTACTGTTGAAGCCTAGCTTGAAGGATTTTGAGCATTACCTTGCTAGCATGTGAAATGAGTGCAACTGTGCAGTAGTTTGAATGTGAGAACCGGTAAAGGCTATGCAGAGCTGTCTGTACTAAGGGAGTCAATCATTATCACTGACATTTTGTTAAAAACTCAAAAGCAATCAGTGGGGTAGGAAATTTGTATGGTGGAGGAAAGAGGTTTCAGGTGTGTCCTGGCTGAAGGTTGCTGGTCTGTGGAGGCTGGAGGTGGCTACTAGAAGGGACATCCTATCAGTTTGTTAGAGGGACACCTTTGGCTTCCACTGGTTGGTCATAAGTTGGAAGTAGGGACAAAGGGAAGCTGTTGGTCATTCATCAAGTCCTGGACATTTTGGACTGAATGTTATAGGTTATTTGGCTCTCAATTGTCACTAGAGACAGCAGGCTGGTTCCTGGGCTGGTTACTGTGGATAAGAGGTTGGGTCCCTGGGCGGTTGAAACAGATGTGGAGGGGTGGTGGTCAAAGTTCTACTTTTATATATGGGTCATTGTAATTTGTAAATTCAGTCTCCCTGCTTCCCTTTTGGTCATTCTCTCATTTGAAAGAGGTTGTCCATTCAGGAAGAACTAGGGATCCAGATCATGACACTAGGAGACTGTCCAGTTGTCTTCATAATCACTTACGTTGCAAGATCTTCCCGATCCTTTTGTTATATCATCATGACAATCATCTGATGAGAGAGTTTCTATGTAGAAGCGTTTAAGACTCTGGAGAGAATGCAGCTGAGTGTTATCATAACTACTATGACAAAATCCAGAATGATTACTAGTACTTGTAAAATTCCTCAAAACCAGATTCCCAATTGCCCAACCCAGGCCAAGAAAACAAATCCCATGGGCCACAAGGATCAACCTTAGTTAGTCAAATAGCTTTCTGCTTAAAACAAGGTATAGCTTGTTCAAACTTGTTTGTTTCATTGTCTCAAGAACAATAAGAAGTATTGGCCATGTCAACAGTCAGACCTACCATGACTAAGTAGAAAGAAATGAAGAGCAATGCAATTGTTCATCACTACCTGTGCTAATGAGTTTAGGTGGATCCCTTTAGGACAGAGAAAGTGTCAATATATTTAGTGGTAGGTTTCTTATAGCCTTTCCTATTTGTATGATCCTACTGATGGGAATGCTGCTCTAATTGCTTACATAAATAATGAGTCAGTAATTTTTCAGGTAGTGTATCTGAAATAACCAACAGTGGCCTTGTTTTGGAACTCATATCTGAATCTGAATTTCCAAACTTGTTGAGTTATAGAATTGGAGTCTTTATACAAAGACAAGAATCATACTACTTCCTGAAGTATTCATTTCGAGGCAAACACAATCAGGTATCCTGGCCACAAAGAATAGTATCTAGTAAAAGCACATGGTAACCTACGAAAAAAGGATTTGCTCACAGCACAAGGTTGAAACCAAAATCTTATATGAGTTGGTTACATTTTTGAATTTTTATCAATCTCTGCCAGATAGTATCTGGCCCATTGGTCTGCAAAGATTTTTGAATGCAAAGTTAGAATTATGTAGGGTCTGATCAATAGATTTCAATAATTGGTTATTTTTCTAAGAGAAAGGGTCACTAGCAAAGTAACAGACTGATTTATTTAAATTCTGTTGCACATGTAGGTGCAAGTGGAAATGCCATAGGCTATGATTGCCTATGGTCTCATTTCGTGAATGTGGAATTGCCCAGAAGTTTTGATCATGGAAGCCTGGTAACAGATGGATTACACAGCATTCAGTAAGAATGAAGGCCATGGCTACTCTTTGGGATGAAGTAAGGATGGTTTCAGAATGAGTGTGTTCTGATTTAAGACATAGTAAGGGAAGAAAAAAGTAAAAAGGTCATTATGGGTGGATGATAACAGGAGCTATAGAAAATGATTATCAGTAAGTAGATAAGTTAGCAAACAAACAAATAGGAATTAGATGAGGTCTTAGTTTTATGTCTTAGGTGGAAACAGCCCACTATCCATTGTCATCTATTTGTTTTGAAGGTCTTAGGTCAGCTGTTCACTTCTGAAGATTGATTGCATTTGGAGGATCTTTGATGATCCCTAGTTTGAAATCCCTTATAGGAAAAGTCTTCCAATTGTGTGGGATTCTGAATTTCTTCTTTAGTTGTAAATTGTGAATCCAAAATTTCACATTTGTCTCAGATTTTCAATGCTGTATTTATCAATAGCAGTACTGACAGAGTCCCTTCCAGCAAGGTTCAAGAGCAATTTGTCTCTGATCTCTCTTCCAACAACAAAGGTCCTCTTGAACAATGTAAAAAGATGTAGGAAGTAAGCCAGAAAGATAAAGAACATTACAGCATACTAACACATATATATGGAATTTAGAAAGATGGTAATGATAACCCTATATGCAAAACAGAAAAAGAGACACAGATGTACAGAACAGACTTTTGGACTCTGTGGGAGAAGGTGAGGGTGGGATGTTTTGAGAGAACAGCATTGAAACATGTATATTATCTATAGTGAAACAGATCACCAGCCCAGGTTGGATGCATGAGACAAGTGCTCAGGCCTGGTGCACTGGGAAGACGAGACAAATTGGGTAGAGAGGGAGGTGGGAGGGGGGACCGGGATGGGGAATACATGTAACTCCATGGCTGATTCATGTCAATGTATGACAAAACCCACTACAATATTGTAAAGTAATTGGCCTCCAACTAATAAAAATAAATGGAAAACAAAAACATTAAAAAAAAAGATGTAGGAAGTTGGCCTTAACTGTTGATGAGAGGACTGGATATAGTGCATGAGTTGCTTGCAGTGTGTTGCCATGTCTGTATGCAGGAAGGTAGAGTCTGGTGTGTGAGGTGAAGTCATTAGACTCATGGGTCCTCTAGTCATTAATTCATAGATAGATAACCAATGTGTCCCCCCAAGAGTGGGCTGTATGGCCATAAAGCCTAGAGGGATATCTTTGGGCAAGGGTGCTCAAATGTTTCTGAAATTATTGGTAATTTTAACTTATGAATGTATTTGGTGAAGAAAATGGCAACCCACTCTGGTATTCTTGCCTGGAGAAATCCCATGGATGCAGGAGTCTGGTGGGCCACATTCCTTGGGGTGCAATGAGTCGGACACAACTTAGCAACTAAACATCAAAACACTGGTCCTTCAGCTTTTCCAGGTTATAGGGGTTCAGTACAGTGTGGTGTTTGAGTAAGGGATACTGTTTTAGAGAGTTCTTTTATATGTGCCTCAATCACTTGATGTAAGAGAAACACAAAAATCAAGCGTCTTTTCAGCAACTATAAGGACTGTAGCTTTTTGGCAACTAAATGCTTCAGCCTATCCTGAGAATAGACACACAATAACTGAAATGTATGCAAATTTCACAGAGGCTGGAAGCTGGGTAAAATCATCTGAAAGTGTTTAAAAAACTTTGAGTCCTTTGGTTTTGGGCAGTATCCCACCTTGACACTTTTTCCAAGATTATGTTGTTGACAGGTGGGTGACACATGACCTGAAAACTAACCTCAACTATCTTTTCAAAGCTTCCCCAACAATGTTGACTTAGGATACTAACCAATTTGGCTGTACTATGTTGAATGGTTTCATGGAGAAACTTAGCTAATGACCAGTTGAAGTCATCTGGTGCGACCAAGTGGCCATCTTGAGAGTTCCAGAGATGATCAGGGTGAAGGATGTGACCAGATTTTTCCCATTCTTCCTTCCCCAAACCTGGGACTAAACGTTAATATATTTTTTTTTCATCGTAAGAACTACTTTTATTTATTTTTTTTTTTTGGAGGCTAATTACTTTACATCATTACAGTAGTTTTTGTCATATATTGAAATGAATTAGCCATGGATTTACATGTATTCCCCATCCCGGTCCCCCCTCCCACCTCCCTCTCCACCCGATCCCTCTGGGTCTTCCCAGTGCACCAGGCCCGAGCACTTGTCTCATGCACCCAACCTGGGCTGGTGATCTGTTTCACCCTAGATAATATACATGTTTCAATGCTGTTCTCTTGAAACATCCCACCCTCGCCTTCTCCCGAAGTAAGCCAGAAAGATAAAGACCATTACAGTATACTAACACATATATATGGAATTTAGAAAGATGGTAATGATAACCCTATATGCAAAACAGAGAAAGAGACTCAGATGTATAGAACAGACTTGTAAACGTTAATATTTTATAATGATGTTTCTGAATTCCTCCAGAGATTTATCCTTTGAGAGTTTAGATAGGCTCATAACCTGGTTAGAGATGCTTGTTTGGCATAATGATCTATAGAGTATTTCCTTCAACTTCTGTATTATTATTATTATTATTATTTGACTTGGGCCTCAATATTTTACATAGCTGCCTCTCTAGGAAGGCAGTGCTCACGGAAGAAGAAATCATAGGTGGAAGAGAGAAGGCATACATAAGGAATTTAGAAAGATGATACCAATGATCCTACATGCAGGGCAGCAAAGGAGACACAGATGTAAAGAACAGACTTTTGGACTCAGTGGGAGAAGGAGAGGGTGAAGGATGATTTGAGAGAATGGCATTGAAACATATACATTACCACATGTAAAATAGATGACCAGTGTGAGTTCTATGCATAAAGTAGGACACCCAAAGCAGTGCTCTTGGACAGCCCAGAGAGATAGGGTAGGAAGGGAGAGGGAGGGGGTTCAGGATGGAGGGGAACACATGTATACCTATGGCTGATCCATGTTGATGTATGGCAAAAACCACCACAATATTGTAAAGTAATTATCCTTCAACTAAAATAAATAAATTAATTTTTTAAAAAGTTAGGGAAGTAGAACAATGAACTCCCATCTACCTATTATCTAGATTAAAAAAGAAAAAAAAAGACTGTGTACAAAGGTTTGTTTTTTTCCACACCAACACTTGTTATTTCCTGTCTTGTCAATGATAATAATTCTGACAGGTGTGAAGTACTATCTCACTGTGTTTTTGGTTTGCATTTCCCTGATGGTTAGGGATGTTGAGCACCTTTTCATATACTGGGTCGATGAATTCTCCAACATTTGTCCTGTATTTTTGGTAGTTATGTAACTTTTACTCTTTAAGCATTTAAAGTACTGAATGATATTTATAAATTTAAAAAATGCTAAAGTCACTTTGTTTTCCTGGCTCTTTCAATTTGAGAATGATATGTTTATTATCTTTGTTCTATGTTCTTGGCTTTAGTTGCTAGTATTTTATTTATGGTTTTAATAAAGATTTATAATTTTAGCTAAGATTTATTTTTCTATTTATAAAGAAAGATTAATGCTGAATTTTTAATTTTTACACTGTTCATATCTGGTACTGTTATATAGTTTTTTCAGCTTCCTGGCCTGTGTTATGAGTACTTCCTTTTTCTCTATTTTCTAGAAAAATTTTCATGAGATTGAAACAGTCTGCTCCCTGAAAATTTGTATAACCTATCAGTGGTTGTTTGGGGCCTGTTTTTTTTTTTTTTTATAAGGTGATCAATTAATTTAATAACTATGTTTTATATATCTGAATATTAATTACACATCTATATATATGTTTACATGGGTTCAACAACTCTTTCTCAGCCATATACAGCTGCCTTGGAAGGCTTTATCAAACTCTCCCTGTGGTTAAGACTCTAAGCTCTCAGTGACTTAAGCTCGTACTACTTAACACATGTCTATGTGTTTATTAATAGCCTATTAATCCTCAGAGGACAAAGACAGATACTTAATACTGGCTGTTAAATTTTGCATAAATGAGTGTTTTTTCCTTTGTCCACATACTCACTGATTCTCTCCAAGGCAGCTAACTAGTTAGGGGTGATTTTCTTTTTCTTTTTTTTTTTCCATTTATTTTTATTAGTTGGAGACTAATTACTTGTATATTATCTAGGGTGAAACAGATCACCAGCCCAGGTTGGGTGCATGAGATAAGTGCTCAGGCCTGGTGCACTGGGAAGACCCAGAGGGATCGGGTGGAGAGGGAGGTGGGAGGGGGGACCGGGATGGGGAATACATGTAAATCCATGGCTAATTCATTTCAATGTAGGGCCTGTTGTTTTATTTGTTAGAATATTTTAAAATAATTTAATTTCTTTACAATTATAGGAATATTAAGATTTTCTGTTTCATCTTGGAATGGTTTCTGTTAGTTATATTTTTTTTAAAACATTGCTCATTTAATTTTTTCAGTTGTATAAAGTTGTTATTAGTAGTTTAATTTAGACTTTGATCTATCTGCAGTTATACTTACTTTTCTTGTTCTAGTATTCTATTTGAGCCTTTGTTCGTGGTCAATTTCAGCAAAATCGTATCTCTTTTATGAGTCTTTTCTAAGATTCTACTTTTTGGCTTTGTTTATCTTCTCCATTATACATTTGTTTTCTAGTCAGGTCATTTATTCTCTTATTTTTAATCTCTTTTGCTTTTAAATTTCTTTGAATTTATTCTTTTGCATTGTAAGCATCTAGAGACATGCATTTGGGAAGTATATGCTTGGTAAAATTTTCAGTCCTTTTAGTTTCAAATTTTCTGTACTCTATGATTTAGGTGAGGCTTCTGCAAGCAACCTAGAGATGGCTTGTTTTGATTTTATTTGTTAAGCCATTGTATTTGTGAAGAAATTCTCAGTATTTTAGTGAAAGGGTTTAGTATTCATTATGATTACAGATTCATTTGGTCTCTCATTTTATGTTTTTGCTCTCTGTGATTATACTTTGTTTCTTTTTACTTGATTTGCATTCCATTTAAATCAAGTTTAAAATCCTATTTCTACTTTTGTGCTAAATTTTAACATGTTACAATGTATATTTAATCAGATTAAAAGTTAGTATCTTAACCCCCCCAACCAAATGCTACAGGAAACTTGGAACACTCTAGCTTTGATAGCCACTTTTCCATTACTTTATTGTTTACCAGAATATAGTTCTTTTTTACTGTTAGCTTTCAAACCAGGTATTATTTATATTATGTCATAGATGTTATTTTTGTTTAGATTTATACTTGTTTACCAATTTTCTCCCTGTCATTGTTTTGTGTCTCATAACATCTTTCTGAGTTTATTTTTCTACTTCCTGAGGAACATTCTTTAAAAGTTCCTTTAATGTAGGTGTATTAATGGTAAACCTTTCTAATTTCTATTTATCTATGAATTAGTGCTAAGTTGCTTCAGTCATGTCTGACTCTTTGAGACTCTATGAACCATAGCCTGCCAGGCTCCTCTGTCGTGGGATTCTCCAGGCAAGAATACTAGAGTGGATTGCCATTCCCTCCTCCAGGGGATCTTTCCCACCCAAGGACTGAACTTGCGTCTCTATGTCTCCTCCATCAGCAGAGGGGTTCTTTACCACTAGTGCCACCTGGGAAGCCCCCAACGTCTTTATTTTGTCCTGTCCTTTAAAATATGGCTCTGCTGGGTACAGAGTAGATTAATAATAGTTTTCTCTCAGTCTTTTCAAGTATTATCCTACTGTTTTCTGTGTTCATATCATTGAGAAATCTGATGTCAGTCTTACTGTCTTTACTTTGTATATGATTTTGCTTTTATCTCTGGATAATACTAAGATGTTATGTTATCTTTGGTATTTTACAGTTATACTTTGGTAGACCTGGAAATGACTTTTGGTACAAACCTTGATCTCCCCCTCCCCATGTAAATCAGAGCCTGAGACATAGATCTGGATAGGTTATTTATTGAGAAACTGATCAGAGGGAAAAGAAAAGTGGGAGTAGAAAAAAAATGAAACAAGGATGTAGGGCTAGCCAATGAAAAGGCACCTTATTGATCTGGTCACTGCTATAGAAAATTGGGACTGTCCGAGGTAGGTTTTAAGTGACTTTGTGGGGATGCACTAGGGGAGATTTTATCCACCAGTTCCTGTTCCTTGCTGGTCAAGTGTTGTTCTATGAAGTATTAACTCTCTTGAAATATCAGGGTTGATATACAGGTGGGTCTGTCAGGTTCCCACATGAACCAGAGAAGTGCCAGAACAGAAAGGAAAAGCTGTGTTATACCTGAAGAAAGATGGTTGTGGCAGTAATGGTTGGAGTAAAAAGTGGCCAGGAAAATGAGATGGGGCACAAGAAGTATCCTACATATTTTTAAAAATTTCCTTCTTTTTTGGCTGCACTAGGTCTTCGCTGCTCGCTGTGGGCTTCCTCTAGCTGTGGCAAGCAGGGACTACCCTGGAGCTGTGATACGTGGGCTTCCCTTGGGGTGCGGGCTCTAGGATGTGCAGGCTCAGCAGTTGTGGTGCGTGGGCTTCGTTGCCCCATGGCATGTGGAATCTTCCCAGACCAAGGATTGAATCCATGTTCCCTGTATTGGCAGGCAAAATCTGACCACCAGGGAAGTCCTGTCCTACACATTTCATTTTTGTTTCTTCAGTTTTATGTATATTATATATCCACAATCTATGGATTTTGTGTTTTATAATTTACAGAAAAATTTCAACTGTTATCTTTTCAAACATTATCCTTCCTCTATTCTCTCTCCCTTTATCTTCTTTTTCTCTGTGACTCTGATTGGGCAGGATTTAGGCATTTACTTTTTTTCTCTATGTAGCTTCAGTTAAAAAACTTTTCCCATATCTTTGCCCCTCTATGCTGTATCCTGTGTAATATCTTATACTCTGTCTTCCAGTCTGACTTATTGTGTATGTGTGTGTGGGGAGGGGGGAGTTGTTTCATTTCAACAACTGTTTTTTCATTTCTTTGAGTCTTGTTACTATTTATAATCATCACAATAATCTGTTTATGCTAATCCTTGGGGCTTAAGTCTTCTATTTGTTGTTTCTACTGTCTCTCAGTCATGGTGCCTTTCTTCCTCATATATTTGCTGATTGTGGACTTAAGGTTTGTTTTTTCTCTGTGTAAACCCTGTGGAATTAGACTGAGGATGTATTTATCTAGAGGATGTGCATCTTCTTCTGGCAGGGCCTAGGGAGTACTTCAGATTTAGGGGCAGCGGTAGGCAGAATAATGGCCCCCCAGATATTTCCCACATTCTAATCCCTGGAACTTGAGTGTATTAACCTTACATGGTATAAGGAACTTGGAAGATTTGAATTAACTTATAAATGCTCAGATGATGAGATTCTGTCAGTTGTCCAGGTGGGCCCAGTGTAATCACAGTATCCTTAAAAGTGGACAAGGTGGATAGAAGGGTGGAATGATGGCAGCATGAGAACGTGGCCTGATGTTGCTGACTGAAGGTGGAGGAAGGGGGCCACCAGCCAAGGAGTGAAGGCAGCATCCAGAGCCTTGAAATGAGGAGGAAAATTCTCTCACGGAGCTTCTAGAAGGGTCATGGCCCTGCCAGCCGAGACAGACCCATTTTGAATTTCTGATCTCCAGAACTTATAAGACATTTGTGTTGTTTTCAGCTTATATGGAAAAATTGTTATTCAAACTAGTAAGCATCAAATGAAATACCTGTGTTTACGTACATAAAATTTACCTAGTAGGAAATGTTTTAAATGTGTAAACATCAAACTGTAGTCTACACAGTTATTTATGAGTGAGTTTTTATTTTAAAGACTGCTGAGTTGTCTTTTGTGCCTAGTGGGATGACAAAATAACTGATGTGTTAGAGATGAAGGTCGTACATTCACCCATAATATATCTGATGTAAATTAATGCAATGCATATTGCCATTAATTTAGCAGCACCTTTTACGAGAAAAATAACAAATGAATAGATATATACAGCGACAAGTAAAAGACACCTTTTGATCAGAATCCTACTTCTGGGAATTTAAACTAAAAACTATCCAAAAGTAAAGAGGTGATTGCTATAGTATTTATTCACAATAGATGTCAATATAAAATATTGGCATCAAACTTAATATTCCACAAAAATTAAAGTGGAAGTGAATTAAAGGATGCAAAACTTAATAATTATAGAGTTTATGCCATGTGAAAATGCTTGACATAAAAGAAAAATGCAAACACACTTCTACCTTTCTCTGCAACAGAAAAATGAAAATAGTTTGGCATAATGAGATAGCAGCATTAATTTAACAACAATTAAGCAAAGATCAATATTTGAAATGAATTGCTATTGAATGTGGGGTATGTAATATCAAAATATACTTTAATTCCTTATGACTGGTGTTGGTGCTATTAAGAGGCTTTGTGAGTGTTAGTCCCTGTCTCTCCCAACCCCAGCCTGGCACCCGTGCCCTCAGTCTTTCTGAGCCTACACATGTGAGTGTTTGGGAGCTGAGCCTTGAGTGCAAAATGCAGGCTGCAACTGGTTTTCTGCCAAATGCCTGGGAACAGGGCTGACAGTGCCTATAGGAGACTAGATCAACTTTGTTTCTCCCCACCATCAGGTATGGTCAGCTACGTGACTGACCTGCCGTGTACTAGGCCTCTTGTTTTATACTCCGGGTCACATTGGTGAGCTTTTTCTGTTTGCTTGTTTTTTCAGCTCTGTAAGTTCTGCTAGATTCTTCTTGTGTCTGTAATCATGTATAACTCCTCAGTCAGTTCAGCTGACCCTCCCTTCTCTGGATCGTGGCTCCCCATCCCCTCAGATGTCAGCTACTTCTGTGCACTCCTCTGACACTTGTCATCACATTTCTTGGCTGCCCAGCCTATCAAGGTCTAGAGTTGATCACATCTGTTAGATATATATATATATAAGATTTTCATTGATCTGATTATAATAGGACCAATCACTACTCTGTCTACCATCTCTAAAAAACTTTACACTGGATAATATGACTTCAGCTGGGTAACTTATTCATTTATTTTTTTAGCCTTCAGTCTGAGTATTTATGATATTTACTGCATGACCTGAGATGGGAGATGTTGATCTGAGACTGTAAGTTTCCCAAACTCATTCAAGCAATGGGACCAGGGGTTGTTTCAGCTCTTGTTTGTGAAAAGATATGTGTACTGAGCTTTGGAGACATCGCTGGAATAGTTGGCATGGGTTTATGTCTCGGCACATTCCAAGGACACGTTCAGGTGTGCAATCACCCTGGCTGTTGCAATACATAGAAATGGGATGTTCTGCTGGAGTTAGAATAACCTCAAACAGTACAAAGTACAAACTTCTCATGAACTTGAAGTTTTCTCTGGACTCCCCATGTAACTATTGAATGCCAACCCCTCCCCCACAGAAAACAAATGGACTAAATCCAGGTTGTAAATGAGTAATCACGAATGTGCCTTACACTGGAGCCATGTTAGATTTTCACTTGGAATTCAGGTGCTTGTCTGAAACTTGGCGTCTTGGAACTGAAAAGGCAAAGACTATGAAAAGAATGTTTAATTTGCTCCATGTAGAAACTTGACATCCAAATGCTATTTAAAGAAATAGTTTGATAATCTGTAAGCGTGACATTTTGAAATCTTTTTAATTAAAACCTTTCTATCTTTTCTGTCATACTTTTACACCTCAAAATCAGTAACTAAATATTTCATCTGTTGAAAATTATTTGTTGATCTGTTTCATTTATGTTTTTTAATATTATAACTATTGCACTAAGTATTGCCCAGATAATGAGCTAAACAATTTAGAAGATTTACTTCATTAAATCCTTATGACAGCCTTATTTACAATTTCTTTCTGTTTTTTTACAGACTAGAGAATTGAGACTTGGACAGGTTTGTTAACTTGCCTTAGTAAGTAAGTCTTAGGAAGTTATAAGGCTTAGTAAATTTCACAGCTCTAATTTGAACCTAGGTAACTTAATTCCAGAATCTTAACACTGCACTGTGTGGTATATGACCAACACAAACAAAAGCTTTTGAAATGTCAAAACAGATGTCCTGGCATCGAAACACTAAAGGTCATACCCTTTTCTCCACCATGGTGTCTACATTCTGCTCTGTCCTCTGACCTGCCTCACATTGCCTCGGGTGTGATGACGCTGTTAATGGGGCAAGGGTGTATGTGTGTGTCAGTGACTGAGTGCCATTTCTGAGCTGCCATAACTTATTTTCTCTGCACACATCTTCCCAATCTGTTTCATGTCTGTCCTAATGGGTGTCCAGGGAATCTTATCATGAAATAGAGAATGCAGGTCATGCCTTGGAGGAGGAGATCTAACCCTTCTGAAGACAAGGTTAGCTCTGGAACAGGAATGTAACTATAGCAAGTTTAGAATTAATTATCATTCCCCCCTTCCCATTAGAAGTATTTTAAATATAAGAAAAGACTTTAACTAAGTGATTGCTAAATCTACCTTTTCTCAAATCGAAGAAATGAACGTTTTCATCACTTAAAATCAGTAGTAGATTTTAGAATCAGCAGTCTAGAATTCCTACTTGGGGTTTTGGAAATAAATTATGGTGATGGTTTCAAGACATTGTGAAGGCAATCAATGCCACTGAATTATACATGTAAAAATAGTTGAAATGGAAAATTTTATTATATATAGAGAGAGATATTTTGTCACAATAAAAAGTCAGTAATAAGAGCTTCCCTGGTGGCTCAGTGATAAAGAATCTGCCTGCGAATGTGGAAGACATGGATTTGATCCCTGTTCGGGGGAGATCCCACATACCTTGGAGCAACTAAGCCTGTGAACCACAACTATTGAGCCACTAACTAATGGCCTTCCCCAGTGGCTCAGACAGTAAAGAATCTGCCCACCATATAGGACACCTGGGTTCGATCCCTGGGTCAGGAAGATCCCCTGGAGAAAGGAATGAGTACCCACTTAAATGTGGCACTTTAGTTAAAGACAAGGCCAAGGACAATGTGAGGCATAGAATAGAGCTGCATATTCAGCAGACATGAAAGGGCACAATAGAGGTTGGTACAAAGTTCCTGTGGATAGAGGGAACACCTGTAGGGGGATTGAGAAAAGTGAGAGATGAGTTAGGTGAATGGAGCTAGCAGGGAGTATGCACTTGAGACCAGCCTTTGTCATGGAAGACACCCTGGAAGATGGAAACCTGAACATACACATGTGGCATCATCTTCTTCCCAACTCCATGCTTGCACAGGCAGTATACTCAGAGGTCCAAGTACTCTAATGGATCTGTGGTCCCAGGATACACACTTGGGTCCAGGAATCATGGAGAAGTCTTGTCTCTTACAAGAAGACCCTGGAAAAGCATGTTTTAGAGATTCCCAAAAGATACCCATCAGACTGTCTGGGGAAAGGGGCTTGTTGTTCAGAACACTTTAAGCAACATCCTGCTGACACCAGCCAGCAGGTTGAAAGAACTGCAACACTAGGCTGAATTCCTATTTGATCAAGTAAAGAGAGCTTAAGAACAGAGAGGTTCCTCTACCCACCAACACTCCGTACGTTTTATCTGAAGGGTCCAAGTTTTCAAGCTGTTTGATGGTTTATCATCTGACCTGTACAGTAGACAGAAATGCTCTACAAGTAGACAGAAAGAAAAAAAAATTACAACTCTACTGATGAGTCTTTGAATAGAAGGGTTCTAACTGAACAAAACTGATGGAAGAGATAGAAGAGAACTTTGATGAAAGTTGATATAATTCCTAGTACAATTTCAAATAACCTAGAAGGTAAGTAAGTAGAAAAAACCCTGGAAAGACTATACTTTCAGGGATCATCTGTATAATTCAGTGCTAGAGAAGTTCCATTAAGTGCCAGGAATGTAAAGTATGGCATGATAGCTGTAGACAAGGCCACTCTGATATATATGAAAGTTGAAAAAAGATTAAATCCTGAGATTTCTCATCACAAGGAAAAACAAGTTCTTTTTTTTTATTGTAACTATATGAGATGATGGATGTTAGGTAAATTTAACAATCATTTAGTAATCATTTCATAATATTTGTAAGTCAAACCGTTGTGCTACCTACCTTAGACATATACAGTGATTTGCATTAATTGTATCACTGTAAAACTGGAGGGGAATAAAAAAAGCCCAGGAAGAGGAAAAGTAAGCAAATATAACTCCTGTGGTGTTGAATCTGACCAAGTTTTACCCTCATTTTGAAAAACTGGATATCTCTCTTTTCTTATTGAGCTGTAGTTCTTTATACTACAGCTTAATAAGATATGGCCCTTTGTTGAAAATAAGCAATACACACATCTTCCTTTCTTTGTAGCTTTCATTTCCATACTCTTTATAGTGTGTTTGATGAACAGATTTTCTTAAATTAAAAGTCAAATTTATTATTTTTCTCTTTTATCTGGTTAGTATTTCTTTCTGCCTTGTTTAGACATTCCACTTTGCTTTTTCTAAAAGACTCATTGTTTTTCCTTCCATATCAGTCTATGATACATTTGGAATTGATCTTTTTTGTGTGTATGATGTGAGGTAAGAGCCAAGATTAAATTTTTTCATAAGGGGATCTTCTATTGGCCCTGTCCTGTGTGCTATTATAAACCTGGTGGCTGTATTTATGTGACTCTGTTTCTGGCTTTGCTGTTCATTCCATTGGTCAATTTGCCTGTCTTCAGATAAATTCCACATTGTCTTGGTTACTACCGTTTTATTGACAACTGGCAGGGTAAGTTCTCCAGCTTTGTTTTTATTTTACAGGATTGCCTTATCTATTTCTGACCTTTTGTATTTCCTAATAAGTTTTTGGAATTGGCTTGTCAACTTCAACATAACAATAAATACCTTCTGGGGAACTGAGTGGGAATCTCATGGAATCTACAGGTCAGCTGAAGGAGTTGATTTATCTATAATATTGTACCTTCCAGACCATGACTATAATGAATTCTTTGGTTTATTAAGGTGTTCATTCTACAATAATAAGGTTTTAGGTTTTCTATAGAGAAATATATTTTGCTAGATTCATTCCTATCATTTCTCAATGATATTGCAAATGATTTACTGGTTAAATCTTTATCTTTTTGCTGTTATGTTGTTACACAATTTTTCAATGTAACAGCAAAATTTTCACAATTTCATTGTGGAAATGTTTAAATATATGGGAAATTTGAAAAACTACAATGAACCCTATGAATACTTATATACCACCACACTGACTTGAATTTAACACTTTATCTTATTTGCTTTTGCATATATTTATCCATTGCTATATCCTCTATTTCACCCATCAGTCTATCTTATTATTTGGATATATTTTGAAATAGTTTGCAGACTTTAGTACTTTCTTCCTAATTGCTTCAGCATGCATTATCATCAACCAGAGTGGTATTTTTCGTGGGTCCTTATTTCTTTTGAGGCAAAATTTTCATACAATGAAATGATTGTCTGAAGTATATGATTTGAAGGTGACAAACACTTATACTCATGCAACCCAAATCCCTATAATTATATAGGCAATTACTATCACCATGTTCCCTCATGCCTCATCACAGTCGATCTGTAACCCCATGTTTTTAGAGGTAATGCTGTTCTGAATTTTTCAACAGAGTTTTCACCTGTGTTAGACATTTGTGTAAATGAAATCAAGTTACACACTTGTGTAACTAATCTGTTCTTTCTTATTCCTGAGTAGTATTCTATTTTGGAAATAAATCATAACTTACTGATTCATCTACAAATTGACATATGGGCTGTTTCTAGTTTGGAGCTATTACAAACATTTATGCATAAGTTTTTTTTTTTTTGTGGACATTAGTTTTCATTTGTCTTAGATAAATATTCAGAATTGGACTTGCTGAGTCAAGGGTACTTGTAGGCTTAGCTTTATAAAAACTGCTTGAAAGTTTTCCCAAAGTGGCACCAGCCATATCCAGTAGCCTGATGAGTCAATTTCCCCTTGTGGTAGAGACCTCACATGGGAAGGGAGGTGTCATGTCAAGTGATAAATAAATGTCAGTCTCCTTTCATGTCTTCAAATACAACACTGGAAGCTGTGGGAAGGAGGATAATTTCATGCTGCTGTTTCTGAGTGGTTTCTGCTCCATTCTTTGTCTCGGGACCGGGATGGGGATAACATGTAAATCCATGGCTAATTCATTTCAATGTATGACAAAAACCACTGCAATGTTTTAAAGTAATTAGACTCCAACTAATAATATAAATAAATACATAAATAAATAAAATTAATTAATTTATTTTAATTGGAGGCTAATTACTTTACAATATTGTAGTGGTTTTTGCTGTACATTGACATGAATCAGCCATGGGTGTACATGTGTTCCCCATCCTGAACTCCCCTCCCACCTCCCTCCCCATCCCATCCCTCAGGGTCATCCCAGTGCACCAGCCCTGAGCACCCTGTCTCATGCATTGAACCTGGACTGGTGATCTGTTTCACATATGATAATATACATGTTTCAATGCTATTCTCTCAAATCATCCCACCCTCACCTTCTCCCACAGAGTCCAAAAGACTGTTCTATACATCTGTGTCTCTTTTGCTGTCTTGTATATAGGGTAATTGTTACCATCTTTCTAAATTCCATATATATGTGTTAGTATACTGTATTGGTGTTTTTCTTTCTGATTTACTTCACTCTGTATAATAGGCTCATTTCACTCACCTCATTAGAACTGGTTCAAACGTATTCTTCTTAATGGCTGAGTAATATTCCATTGTGTATATGTACCACAGCTTTCTTATCCATTCATCTGCCAATGGACATCTAGATTGCTTCCATGTCCTGGCTATTATAAACAGTGCTGTGATGAACATTGGGGTACACGTGTCTCTTTCAATTCTGGTTTCCTCAGTGTGTATGTCCAGCAGTGGGATTGCTGGGTCATATGGCAGTTCTATTTCCAGTTTTTTAAAGAATCTTCACACTGTTCTCCATAGTGGCTGTACTAGTTTGCATTCCCACCAACAGTGTAAGAGGGTCCAGAATTTATTGTTTGTAGACTTTTGGGTAGCAGCCATTCTGATGAGATGGTACCTCATTGTGGTTTTGATTTGCATTTCTCTGATAATGTGAAATATTGAGCATCTTTTCATGTGTTTGTTAGTCATCTGTATGTCTCTGGAGAAATGTTTACTTAGTTCTTTGGCCCATTTTTTATTGGGTCATTAATTTTTCTGGAACTGAGCTGCAGGAATTGCTTGTATATTTTTGAGATTAATTATTTGTCAGTTGCTTTGTTTGCTATTATTTTCTCCCATCCTGAAGGCTATCTTTTCACCTTGCTCTTTCATTGTGCAAAGCTTTTAAGTTTGATTAGGTCCCATTTGTTTATTTTAGCTTTTATTTCCAATACTCTGGGAGGTGGGTCATAGAGGATCCTGCTGTGATTTATGTCAGAGAGTGTTTTGCTTATGTTTTCCTCTAGGAGTTTTATAGTTTCTGGTCTCATGTTTAGATTTTTGATCCATTTGGAGGTTATTTTTGTGTATGGTGTTAGAAAGTGTTCTAGTTTCATTCTTTTACAAGTGGTTGACCAGTTTCCCCAGCACCACTTGTTAAAGAGATTGTCTTTTCTCCATTGTATATTCTTGCCTCCTTTGTCAAAGATAAGGTGTCCATAGGTGCATGGATTTATCTCTGGGCTTTCTATTTTGTTCCATTGATCTATATTTCTGTCTTTGTGCCAGTACCATACTGTCTTGATGACTGTAGCTTTGTAGTATAGTCTGAAGTCAGGCAGGTTAATTCCTCCAATTCCATTCTACTTTTTTCAGACTGCTTTGGCTATAAGAGGTTTTTTGTATTTCCATGCAAATTGTGAAATTATTTGTTCTAGTTCTGTGAAAAATACCATTGGTAGCTTGAAAGGGATTGCATTGAATCTATAGATTGCTTTGGGTAGTATACTCATTTTCACTATATTGATTCTTCTGATCCATGAACATGGTATATTTCTCCACCTATTTGTGTCATCTTTGATTTCTTTCATCAGTGTTTTATAATTTTCTATATATAGGTCTTCTGTTTCTTTAGGTAGATTTATTCCTAAGTATTTTATTATTTTTTTTGCAATATCTTATTTGATATCTTTATAACCTCTGGCACTGTGGCCTCCCTCTTGTATCTTGAGAAGATTTTTCTGTATTGGCTTCTGATGGTGTTCTCCTCTCCTTCAGAATTTTTAATTCTCAGGTTGCTTTTCAGCACCTCTCTTCTTTCCCCTTAAATGTTGGCATTCTGCAGTGTTCTCTCTATTTACTTCCTGGATGACCTCATCCAAACCTGGTATAGTGATTTCCTGACTTACTGTTATCTCTTCCAGTGAACAAAACATGAGGAGGGATTGGTAGAGCTGAATGTCAACATCTTTTCACCTCTAGTGAGATAATAGAACCAGGCACTGCTGGGTCTAATAGTGGCTGCTTAGATAAGAAACAGGGAAGTAAGAAGACATGAGGTGCCTCATGACAGAAATATATAAGATCACCTGTGTGATTAAAATTTGAACTTGAATCTGATCAGACATCTAAATTTGACTACCTGTTTACAGAAATATAGAGGATGGTGTATAATCAGCAAAATCTAGAGTATGTAAAATTCTACAAGACAAACCATTCACTTTTTTTCAATAAATAAATTGGGAAAGAGGCAGGAGAGAAGGGAGAGAGGAAGAGAGAGAGAGAAATGGAGAGAGAAGATTAAAAGACAAAAACCGTAAGAGAAATTCTTGCTTGAATTCTGATTTGAACAAAATTAAAAACAAACAAGCATGTATCGGTCATTGGGAGAAATTTGTATACCAAGTGGATATTATGTAATATTAAGAAATCATTGTTAATTTTTTATGTGATAAAGGTTTTGGGATTATTTTTTAAAACAAACAATCATTCTTAAAACATTTATGGGTATAAAGATAGGATATTGAATATTTAGTTCAAAATAATAATAAGGTAAGATATTGTTGGGGATATGGGTAAAACAAGATTGATGATAAGATGAGAATTTTGGAATCTGTCAGAAAAAGTCTTCTTGTGAAAGTGATATTTAAACACAAACTTGAATAAGGTGCTGTGGTGGCCTGTGTGCCTGTTTGAGTGAAGAAAGTTCCTGGAGGAAAGCAAGCACAGAGGCCCTGAGCTGAGCGCTCTCCTGGCAAGATCAAGTTGAAGGACAGGACGAAGGCAGGCAGTGGAGAGGAGGGAAATGAGAACCATGGGGAATGATCTGGGAGAGGTGGCTGTGACTTCCACCTCCTGGGTCCTCGTGTGCCAGTGAGGAGATAAAGATTTTGTTTTTCACATACCTGAAAACCTTTGAAGTGTTCTGGACATGGGTATCTAGTCACTGAATCACATCTGAAAGAACCACTCTGGGCTGTGGTGTTGACAATGAGGTCAACAGTGGCAGGGAGAGGTGTGTTCTCTGAATAACTGACATAGGAGAAAAAGGCTTGATGTAGGTGGTGGTGGTGGTGGTTGTGATGAGAAAGGGTGGATCCTGAATGTATATTGAAGATAGAGCTTACAGGCTCTAAAACAGATAGAATGTGAGTGTGACAGGAAAGCAGGAGCCAAGGGCTAGATGGCCTGTCCAAGACCTGGCACGTGTCAGGAGCACAGGATACACTTCTTCAATGAGCAAGTGGATGTCACAATCTAATATAGTCTCCACTAAGTTGAAATCCAGGACTGGGATCACGCCTTACCTGACTTTACACCACCAACACACAACCTGTGCAACCGTGCACAGTCCTGATTCATCCTGGAGTCCACCAAATATTTCCTCCACAGTCAATGTTCACATTATCCAGGTGGGTGAAGAGGAAAATTCCTTTGGAGTGGCAGCTGTGGACTGTCTGCAAATTGGAATTTCTGCTTCTAGCCCTGCAGCCCCCCCACAATGGCCCCATGCTATTATCAGCCCCCAAGGGCACTTGGCCAGTGGGGAATGCACACACCAGCTAAGAACTTCACAGTTATTCATTCAGGAGCTATGAGTGCATTTCAGATGTATTTGCAGACCTGATGCTGCAGTAGGAACACAGTGTGTTCGGTGGGAAATTAAGACCACAGAGGCAGATGCCCCACTCTTTGTAGGTTGCCAAAAGTTCAACTGAGAGGAAAAGGAGCACAGCCATTGTTTCTTGAGGAACAAAGATGAATCTTGCCCAAAATGAAGAATGGGCAGAGCTCTGGTTCTTAAGTGCTCATTCAAATGGCTCCTTGTGTGTGGCGGGTACAGATGAAGGGCTGAGTGGGAATGGCGAGGCTTCTAACCTGACCTACTAAGACTTGTCTGGGGTGCCAGCTGCTGGCCTTGACTGGAGTCCAAAGTGCTGGACCCAGAGAAAAGGAAATCACAGGGGCCTGGACTGGCCTTTTTAATTTTTTATTTCTGCATCCTGGTGTGGCAGAGCCCACAGTTGGCAAGACTTGCAATTTCCCGGCTGTTTGTTCCTCTGCACGATGGCACACACAGCTTCCTCAAAACTCCCAGTCAACTGACTTCTCAGAGTTACCCCAGAATGCACTTTTACAAGGGGAGCCTGGTGTGGCAACATTCAAGCCTCAGGAAATAAAATAAATATTTTCTTTTATCCACACAAAAATAAATCAGCATACAGTGCAATTATTATTTGCAAAAGGACTAAATTTGGTGGCATGAAAAGATTGGAGAAAAGCACTTTACATATTACGTGCCAACAGTGTGGTAGCATCAGGCAGACACCCAACCAAACTCAGAATATGCTTGTGGAATGAATCAGTCCCTTTGTCTCACTGCCAAATGTGTAATATCGACACAAGATGACATACGCAATTTCTTACTGCAATATTACTTAGAATTTGAAGATAGTTTACTAAAATGAATAAGCAACTAGGACTATTTAATAGAAAGAGGAAACTAATTCAATAGGATCAGTCAGTTCAGTTCAGTTACTCAGTCATGTCCAACTCTTTGCAACCCCATGAACCACAGCACACCAGGCTTCCCTGTCCATCACCAACTCCCGGAGCTTACTCAAACTCATGTCCGTTGAGTCAGTGATGCCATCCAGCCATCTCATCCTCTGTCATCCCCTTCTCCTCCTGCCTTCAATCTTTCCCAGCATCAGAGTCTTTTTCAATGAGTCAGCTCTTCACATCAGGTGGCCAAAGTATTGGAGCTTCAGCTTCAGCATCAGTCCTTCCAATGATTTTCAGGACTGATTTCCTTTAGGATAAACTGGTTGGATCTCCTTGCAGTCCAAGGGACTCTCAAGAGTCTTCTCCAACACCACAGTTCTAAAAAGTATCAATTCTTTGGCACTCAGCTTTCTTTATAGTCCAACTCTCACATCCATATATGACTACTGGAAAAACCATAGATTTGACTAGACGGACCTTTGTTGAAAGTGATGTCTCTGCTTTTTAATATGCTGTCTAGGTTGGTCATAACTTTTCTTCCAAGGAGCAAGTATCTCTTAATTTCATGGCTGCAGTCACCAGCTGCAGTGATTTTGGAGCCCCCACAAAATAAATTCTCTCACTGTTTCCATCGTTTCCCCATCTATTTACCATGAAATGATGGGACCGGTATGAACAGTATGAAAAGGCAAAAAGATAAGACATTGAAAGATGAACTCCCCAGGTCAGTAGGTGCCCAATATGCTACTGGAGAAATAACTCCAGAAAGAATGAAGGGATGGAGCCAAAGCAAAAACAACACCTAGTTGTGGATGGGACTGGTGATAGAAGCAAGATTTGATGCTGTAAAGAGTATTATTGCATAGGAACCTAGAATGTTTGGTCCATGAATCAAGGCAAATTGGAAGTGGTCAAACAGGAGATGGCAAGAGTGAACATCGACATTCTAGGAATCAGTGAACTAAGATGGACTGGAATGGGTGAATTTAACTCAGATGACCATTATATCTACTACTGTGGGCAGGAATCCCTTAGAAGAAATGGAGTAGCCATCATAGTCAACAAAAGAGTCTGAAATGCAGTACTTGGATACAATCTCAAAAATGACAGAATGATCTCTTTCATTTCCAAGGCAAACCATTCAATATCACAGTAATCCAAGTCTATACACCGACCAGTAATGCTGAAGAAGTTGAAGTTGAATGGTTCTATGAAGACCTACAAGACCTTCTAGAACTAACACCCAAAAAAGATATCCTTTTCATTATAGAGGACTGGAATGCAAAAGTAGGAAGTAAAAAAACACCTGGAGTAACAGGCAAATTTGGCCTTGGAGTACAGAATGAAGCAGGGCAAAGGCTAACAGAGTTTTGCCAAACAGAACGCACTGGTCATAGCAAACACCCTCTTCCAACAACACAAGAGAAGGCTCTACACATGGACATCACCAGATGGTCAACACCAAAATAAGATTGATTATATCCTTTGAAGCCAAAGATAGAGAGGCTCTGTACTGTCAGCAAAAACAAGACCAGGGACGGACTGTGGCTCAGATCATGAACTCCTTATTACCAAATTCAGACTTAAATTGAAGAAAGTGGGGAAAACCACTAGACCATTCAGGTATGACCTAAATCAAATCCCTTATGACTATACAGTGGAAGTGAGAAATAGATTTAAGGGACTAGATCTGATAGACAGAGTGCCTGATGAACTATGGGTGGAGGTTCATGACATTGTACAGGAGACAGGAATCAAGACCATCCCCAAGAAAAAGAAATGCAAAAAAGCAAAATGGCTGTCTGAGGAGGCCTTACAAATAGCTGTAAAAAGAAGAGAAGCAAAGGAGAAAAGGAAAGAAATATCCATTTGAATGCAGAGTTCCAAAGAATATCAAGGAGAGATAAGAAAGCCTTCCTCAGCAATCAATGCAAAGAAATAGAGGAAAACAATAGAATGGGAAAGACAAGAGATCTCTTCAAGAAAATTGGAGATAGCAAGGGAACATTTCATGCAAAGATGAGCTCAAGAAAGGACAGAAATGGTATGGATCTAACAGAAGCAGAAGATATTAAGAAGAGGTGGCAAGAATACACAGAAGAACTGTACAAAAAATATCTTCACAACCCAGATAATCACAAAGGTATGATCACTCACACTCACCTAGGGTGGGACATCCTGGAATGTGAAGTCAGGGGGGCCTTAGGAAGCATCACTATGAACAAAGCTAGTGGAGGTGATGGAATTCCAGTTGAGTTACTTCAAATCCTAAAAGATGATGCTGTGAAAGTGCTGCACTCAATATGCCAGCAAATTTGGAAAACTCAGCAGTGGCCACAGGACTGGAAAAGGTCAGTTTTCATTCCAATCCCAAAGAACAGGTAATGCCAAAGAATGCTCAAACTACTGCACAATTGTACTCATCTCACACACTAGTAAAGTAATGCTCAAAATTCTCCAAGCCAGGCTTCAACAATATATGAACTGTGAACTTCCAGACATTCAAGCTGGTTTTAGAAAAGGCAGAGGAACCAGAGATCAAATTGCCAACATCTGCTGGATCATCAAAAAAGCAAGAGAGTTCCAGAAAAACATCTATTTCTGCTTCATTGACTATGACAAAGCCTTTGACTGTGTGGATCATAATAAACTGTGGAAAATTCTTAAAGAGATGGGAATACCAAATCACCTGACCTGCCTCTTGAGAAGCCTGTATACAGGTCACGAAGCAAGAGTTAGAACTGGACATGGAAAAACAGACTGGTTCCAAATAGGAAAAGGAGTATGCCAAGGCTGTATATTATCACCCTGATTATTTAACTTATATGCAGAGAACATCATGAGAAATGCTGGGCTGGATGAAGCTGGAATCAAGATTGCCAGGAGAAATATCAATAAACTCAGATATGCAGATGACATCACCCTTATGGCAGAAAGTGAAGAAGAACTAAAGAGCCTCTTGATGAAAGTGAAAGAGGAGAGTGAAAAAGTTGGCTTAAAGCTCAACATTCAGAAAACTAAGATCATGTCATCTGGTCCCATCACTTCATGGCAAATAGATGGGGAAACAGTGGCTGACTTTATTTTTCTGGGCTCCAAAATCACTGCGGATGGTGATTGCAGCCATGAAATTAAAGGATGCTTGCTCCTTGGAAGGAAAGTTATGACTAAACTAGACAGCATATTAAAAAGCAGAGATGTTACTTTGCCAACAAATGTCCATCTAGTCAAGGCTATTGTTTTTCCAGTAGTCATGTATGGATGTGAGAGTTGGACTATAAAGAAAGCTGAGCATTGAATAATTGATGCTTTTGAACTGTGGTGTTGGAGAAGACTCTTGAGAGTCCCTTGGACTGAAAGGAGATCCAACCAGTCCATCCTAAAGGAGATCAGTCCTGGGTGTTCATGGAAGAACTGATGTTAAAGCTGAAACTCCAATACTTTGGCCACATGATGTGAAGAGCTGACTCATTGGAAAAGACCCTGATGCTGGGAAAGATTGAGGGCAAGAGGAAAAGGGGACGACAGAGGATGAGATTGTTTGATGGCATCACCAACACAGTGGACATAGGTTTGGGTGGACTCTGCAGTCAGTGATGGACAGGGAGGCCTGGCATGCTGCGCTTCAAGGGGTTGCAAAGAGTCAGACACGACTGAGTGACTGACTGAACTGAACTGAACTGATGGGACCAGATGCCATGATCTTAGTTTTCTGAATGTTGAGTTTTAAGCCAACCTTTTTGGTCTCCTCTTGTATTTTCATCAAGAGGCTTTTTAGTTCTTCCTCACTTTATGCCATAACCTCATCTTTGTATCCAAGGTTATTGATTTTTCTCCCAGCAATCTTGAATCCAGCTTGTGCTTCATCCAGCCTGGCTTTTTCACATGATGTACTCTGCATGTAAGTTAAATAAACAGGGTGACAATATACAGTCTTGATGTACTACTCCTTTCCCGATTTGGAACCAGTCTGTTGCTCCATGTCCAGTTCTAACGTCGCTTCTTTACCTGCATGTAGATTTCTCAGGAGACAGATAAGATGGTCTGTTATTCCATCTCTTGGAGAATTTTCCACAGTTTGTTGTTACCCACACAGTTAAAGGCTTTGGCCTAATCAATAAGGCAAAAGTAGATATTTACTGGAACTCTCTTGCTTTTTTGATGATGCAGCAGATGTTGGCAATTTGATCTCTGGTTCCTCTGCCTTTTATAAATCCAGCTTGAACATCTGGAAGTTCATGGTTCTCATACTGTTCAAGCCTGGCTTGGAGAATTTTTAGCATTATTTGCTCGTGTGTGATGTGAGTGCAATTGTGTGGTAGTTTGAACATTCTTTGGCATTTCCTTTCTTTGGGATTAGAATGAAAACTGACATTTTCCAGTCCTGTGGCCACTGCTGAGTTTTCCAAATTGCCTGGTATATTGAGTGCAGCACTTTCACAGCATCATCTTTTCGGATTTGAAATAGCTCAACTGGAATTCCATCACCTCCACTAGCTTTGTTCATAGTGATGCTTCCTATGGCCCACTTGACTTCACATTCCAGGATGTCTGGCTCTAGGTGAGTAATCACACCATCTTGATTATCTGGGCCGTGAAGATCTTACTTGTGTAGTTCTTCTGTGTATTCTTGCCACCTCTTCTTAATATCTTCTGCTTCTGTTAGGTCTATACTATTTCTGTCCTTTATTGTGCCCATCTTTGCATGAAATGTTCCCTTGGTATCTCTAATTTTCTTGAAGAGATCTCTAGTCTTTCCCATTCTATTGTTTTCCTCTATTTCTTTGCACTGATTGCGGAGGGAGGCTTTCTTATCTCTCCTTGCTATTCTTCGGAACTATGCACTCAAATGGGTATATCTTTTCTTTCCCCCTTTGCTTTTCATTTCTCTTCTTTTCACAGCTATTTGTAAGGCCTCTTCAGACAGCCATTTTGCTTTTTTGCATTTATTTTTCTTGGGGATGGTCTTGATTTCTGTCTCCCGTACAATGTTCATTAGGCACTTTGTCTATCAAAGTGTCTATCAGAGTGTCTCCTTAGGTAAGTTTATTCTTAGATGTTTAATTATTTTTGTTGCAGTAGTGAATGGGATTGATTCCTTAATTTCTCTTTCTGAATTTTCATTGTTAGTATATAGAAATGCAAGTGATTTCTGTGTATTGATTGTGTATCCTGCAACTTTGCTAAATTCACTGATTAGCTCTAGTAGTTTTCTGATACTATCTTTAGGGTTTTCTATGTACTGTATCATGTCATCTGCAAACAGTGAGAGCTTTACTTCTTTTCCGATCTGGATTCCTTTTATTTATTTTTCTTCTCTGATTGCTGTAGCTAGGGCTTCCAGAATTATGTTGAATAGTAGTGGCAAAAGTGGACACCCTTGTCTTGTTCCTGATCTTAGGGGGAATGCTTTCAGTTTTTCACCATTGAGAATAATGTTTGCTATAGGCTTATCATATATGGCCTTTACTATGTTGAGGTAGGTTCCTTCTATGCCCATTTTTTGAAGAGTTTTAATCATAAATGGGTGCTGAATTTTGTCAAAGGCTTTTTCTGCATCTATTGAGATTATCATATGGTTTTTATCTTTCAATTTGTTAATATGGTGTATCACATTGATTGATTTCTGTATATTGAAGAATCCTTGCATCCCTGGAATAAACCCAACTTGATCATGGTGTATGAGCTTTTTGATGTGTTGCTGAATTCTGTTTGCTAAAATTTTGTTGAGGATTTTTGCATCTATGTTCATCAGTGATACTGGCCTGTAGTTTTCTTTTTTTGTGTTGTCTTTGTCTGGTTTTGGTATCAGGGTGATGGTGGCCTCATAGAATGAGTTTGGAAGTGTTCCTTCCTCTGCAATTTTTTGAAAGAGTTTCTAGAAGGATAGGCATTAGCTCTTCTCTAAATGTTTGATAGAATTCTGCTGTGACACCATTTGGTCCTGGGCTTTTGTTTTTTCGGAGATTTTTGTTCACAGCTTCAACTTCAGTGCTTGTAATTGGGTTGTTCATAATTTCTATTTCTTCCTGGTTGAGTCTTGGAGGACTGAACTTTTCTGAGAATCTGTCCATTTCTTTCAGGTGACCTATTTTATTGCCTATTTTATATAATTGTTCATAATTTCTAATTTTGCTGATTTGATTCTTCTCCCCTTTTTTCTTGATGAGACTGGCTAAGGATTTTTCAATTTTGTTTATCTTCTCAAAGAAACCAGCTTTTAATTTTATTAATCTTTACTATTGTTTCTTTCTTTTTCATTTATTTCTGCTCGGATCTTTGTGATTTCTTTCCTTCTACTATTTTTTTTTTGTTGTTGTTGTTGTTATTGTTCTTCCTTTCCCAGTTGTTTTAGGTGTAAAGTTAGGTTTTCTTTCTTTCTTTTTTTTTTTTTTTTTTGGTGTAAAGTTAGGTTTCCTTTTCAATGTTCTTCTTGTTTCTTGAGGTAGGATCGTATTGCAATAAACTTCCCCCTTAGAACTCTTTTGCTGCATCCCATAGGTTTTGAGTTGTCATGTTCTTATTGCTATTTGTTTCTAGAACTTTTTTTATTTCCCTGTTGATTTCTTCAGTAACCTATTGGTTATTTAGAACTGTCTTGTTTAATCTCCATGTGTTTGTGTTTCTTACAGTTTTTTTCTTATAATTGATACCTAGTCTCATAGCATTGTGGTCAGAGAAGATGCTTGATATGATTTCAATTTTCTTAAATTTACTGAGGTTTGATTTGTGACCCAAGATGTGATCTATCCTGGAGAATGTTCCATGTGCACTTGAAAAGGTGTATTCTTCTGCATTTGGATGGAATGTCCTGAAGATATCAGTGAGATCCATCTCATCTAATGTATCATTTAAGACTTGTGTTTCCTTATTAATTTTCTGTTTTGATGATCTGTCCATTGGTGTGAGTGGGGTGTTAGACTCCCCTACTATTCCTGTCAATTTCTTCTTTTATGTCTGTAGTGTTTGTCTTATGTATTGAGGTGTTTCTATTTTGGTTGCTTAGATATTAACAATTGTTATGTCTTCTTCTTGGATTGATCCCTTGATCACTATGTAGTGTTCTTCCTTATCTCTTGTAATCTTCTTTATTTTAAGGTCTATTTTGTCTGATATGAGGATTGCTACTCCAGCTTTCTTTTGCTTCCCATTTGCATGGAATATATTTTTCCATCCTCTCACTTTCAGTCTATATGTGTCTTTAGGTCTGAAGTGGGTTTCTTATAGACAGCATATATATGGGTCTTGTTTTTGTATCCATTCAGCCAGTCTGTGTCTTTTGGTTGGAGCATTTAATCCATTTACATTTAAAGTAATTATATATATGTTCCTATTGCCATTTTCTTAATTGTTTGGGGTTGATTTTGTAGATCTTTTTTCTTCTCTTGTATTTCTTGACTATATAAGTCCCTTTAACATTTGTTGTAAAGCTGGTTTGGTGGTACTGAATTCTCTTAACTTTTGCTTGTCTGAAAAGCTTTTTATTTCTCTTTCAATTTTGAATGAGATTCTTGTTGGGTACAGTATCTTGGTTGTAGATTTTTCTCTTTCAGTACTATAAATATATCCTGCCATTCCCTTCTGGCCTGCAGAGTTTCTGCTGAAAGATCAGCTGTTAAGTGTATGTGGTTTCCCTGTATGTTATGTGCTGCTTCTCCCTTGCTGCTTTTAATATTCTTTCTTTGTGTTTACTCTTTGTTAGTTTGATTAGTATGTGTCTTGGCATGTTTTTCCTTGTTTTTATCCTGTATGGGACTCTTTGTGCCTCTTGGATTGATTGGCTATTTCCTTTTCCATGTTGGGGAAATTTTCAACTATAATCTCTTCAAAAATTTTCTCATACCCTTTCTTTCTCTCTTCTTCTTCTGGGACCCCTATAATTCAAATGTTGGTGCATTTGATATGGTCCCAGAGGTCTCTGAGACTGTCCTCAGCTCTTTTCATTCTTTTTACTTTATTGTGCTCTTCAGAAGTTATTTCCACCATTTTATCTTCTAGCTCACTGATTCATTCTTCTGCTTCAGATATTTTGCTATTGATTCCTTGTAGAGTATTTTTAATTTCAGTAATTGTGTTGTTTGTCTCTGTATGTTTATTCTTTAATTCTTCTAGGTCTTTGTTATTTGATTCTTGCATTTTCTCCATTTTGTTTTCAAGGTTTTTGATCATCTTTACTATCATTATTCTGAATTCTTTTTCAGGTAATTTTCCTATTTCCTCTTCATTTATTTGGACTTCTGTGTTTCTAGTTTGTTCCTTCATTTGTGCAGTATTTCTCTGCCTTTTCATTTTTTTTTTTTAAGTTATTGTGTTTGAGGTCTCCTTTTCCCAGGCTTCAAGGAAAGTTGAATTCTTTCCTTGAAGAAGGTTGAATTCTTCCTTTTGGTTTCTGCTCTCCTAAGCTTGGTTCAGTGGTTTCTGTGAGTTTCATTTAGGGTGAGATTTGTGCTGAGCTTTTGCTCATTTGCTTTTCCTCTGATGGGAAAGGGTGAGTGGAGTGGTAATCCTGTCTGCTGATGACTGGGTTTGTATTTTTGTTTTGATTGTTGTTTAGATGAGGCGTCCTGCACAGGATGCTACTGGTGGTTGGGTGATGCTGGGTCTTGTATTCCAGTGGTTTCCTCTGTGTGAGTTCTCACTATTTGATCCCCAGGGTTAGTTCTCTGGTCGTCTAGGGTCTTGGAGTCACTGCTCCCACTCCAAAGGCTCAGGGCTTGATCTCTGGTCAGGAACAAAGATTCCACAAATGGTTTGTTATGGCATTAAGGGAGAGTAAAACAAATATCCAAAAATGAGAAACCAAAGGTGAACCCCAGACCAATGACAGTTACAAAATCAGGCAAATAGTAATTAAAATAATGGTATATGCTCATACACATATACACCCATGAGCAAAGTGAAAACAGAAAAAATATGAAAGCTTCATGAATTTGCATGTCATTCTTGCGCAGGAGCCATGCTAATTTTCCCTGTATCATTCCAATTCTAGTATATGTGCTGCCAAAGCAAGCACCTAGTCATTATTTTTTATGTGAAGTAGATTATGATTGCATTGACTTGTTACTTTTTCTTTGATTATGTTGCATGTCTCTTCCTCTTCATAATACTTGCATTTTAAATCATAATTCTGTTCCTAAAAGTAGACCCAGTAATTGTTTGGCAGATGCTTGTGTGTGCAAATGTCAAATAGGAATTGAGAAGAAGAGGTAGGCATTTTAAAAGTCAGACTAAAAACACATTAAAAAAAATCAATTCAGATTCAAGAAACATTCTTCTGCCTGAAGTCTGACACACCCACTGATGCAGGGTTAAAGTCTGATTCCTCAAGTATACCTAGCCTAGGCATGAGAAAAATTAAGTTCCTAGATTTATGAAGACACTTTTAATTAATTTTTTATTTTTATTACTTTTTAAATTTATTTATTTTAATTGGAAGCTAATTACTTTACAATATTGTAGTGGCTTTTGCCATACATTGACATGAATCAGCCATGGGTGTACATGTGTTCCCCATCCTGAACCCCCTCCCACCTCCCTCCCCATTCCATCCCTCTGGGTCATCCCAGTGCACCAGCCCTGAGCACTTGTCTCATGCATCGAACCTGGACTGGCGATCTATTTCACATATGATAATATACATGTTTCAATGCTATTCTCTCAAATCATCCTATCCTCACCTTCTCCCACACAGTCCAAAAGTCTGTTCTTTACATCTGGAGACACTTTTAAAAATTAAAATCCTCCTAAGAATGAAAATAAATAGAATAAAGCGAATTCTGACTCTAAATTAAGAACCCAAATGTACCAGTAGCAATTTTAGCCATGGTTTGAGAAATAGATTAAATATTTAAACCTGCTGAATTTTGCTTGGATGTCTTTACTTATCCAGCTGATAAGTTTCTGTTTAAGTTCTAAAATAGAATCAGAGATCCCGAGTTGGTGAAAGAAAACTTCCTGTCCAGGGATAAAAATTTTGCCTTGGAATCAACTTTGACAAAAGGTGACTATAATTGAAAAAGCGAAAGAGAGTGTAACATTTTTTAAAGTAGTATTAGCTTGACACACTTTAAAGCTAAACTCATTTTTAAATTGCATTAAGTGATTTTTTTCAATGCCACTTAATGTCAAAGACGGAGAAGGCAATGGCACCCCACTCCAGTACTCTTGCCTGGAGAATCCCATGGACAGAGGAGTCTGGTAGGCTGCAGTCCATGGGGTCTTGAAGAGTCGGACGTGACTGAGCGACTTCACTTTCACTTTTCACTTTCATGCATTGGAGAAGGAAATGGAAACCCACTCCAGTGTTCTTGCCTGGAGAATCCCAGGGATGGGGTCGCACAGAGTTGGACACGACTGAAATGACTTAGCAGTAGCAGCAGTAATGTCAAAGAATATTCATACTACTGCACAATAGTACTTATCTCACAAGCTAGTAAAGCAATGCTGAAAATTTTTGAAGCAAAGCTTCAACAGTACATGAACTGAGAAATTCCAGATGAACAAGCTGGATTTAGAAAAAGCAGAGATCAAATTGCCAACATCTGTTGGATCATAGAAAAAGCAAGAGAATTCCAGAAAACATCTACTTCTGCTTCACTGACTAGCACTAAAGCCTTTGACTGTGTGGATCATAACAAACTGTAGAAAATTCTTTCAAGAGATGGGAATACCAGACCAACTTACTTGCCCCCTGAAAAACCTGTAGGCAGGTCAAGAAGCAACAGCTAGAATGAGACATGGACAGAGGACTGATTCCAAATTGGGAAAGGAGTATGTCAGGGCTGTATATTGTCACCCTGCTTATTTAACTTATATGCAGAGTACATCATATGAAATGCCAGGCTGGATGAAGCACAAACTGGAATCAATATTTTCGAGAGAAATATCAATAACCTCAGATACATGGATAACATCACCCTTCTGGCAAAAAGTGAAGAAGAACTAAAGAGTCTCTTGATGAAAGTGAAAGAGGAGAGTGAAAGCATTGGCTTAAAACTCAACATTCAGAAAACTAAGATCATGGCATCTGTTCCCATCACTTCATGGCAAATAGATGGGAAAATAGTGGAAACAGTGAGAGACTTTATTTTTGGGGGCTCCAAAATCACTGCAGATGGTGACTTCAGCCATGAAATTAAAAGATGCTTGCTCCTTGGAAGAAAAGCTATGACCAAACCTAGACAGCATATTAAAAAGCAGAGACATCACTTTGCCAACAAAGGTCCATCTAGTCAAAGCTATGGTTTTCCAGTAGTCATATACAGATGTGAGAGTTGGGTGATAAAGAAAGCTGAGTGCTAAAGAATTGATGCTTTTGAACTATGGTGTTGGAGAAGACTCTTGAGAGTCTCTTGGACTGCAAAGAGATCAAACCAGTCCATCCTAAAGGAAATCAGTCCTGAATATTCATTGGAAGGATTGATGCTGATACTGAAGCTGCAATACTTTGGCCACCTGATGCGAAGAACTGACTCATTTGAAAAGACCCTGATGCTGACAAAGATTGAAGGTGAGGGGAGAAGGGAATGACAGAGGACTAGATGACAGGGATGACAGAGACTCAATGGCCATAAATTTGAGCAAGCTCTGGGAGATGGTGAAGGGCAGGGAAGCCTGGCATGCTGCAGTTCATGGGTTCACAAAGAGTCAGACATGACTAACTGAACAACAACAAAGTGGTTTTTAGTATTTTCACAAAGTCAAGCAACTATCACTATTATCTAATTCCAGAGTAGTAGTTTCATTATCCCCCAAAGAAGCTTGATATCTGTTAGCAGTCACTCCCCATTCCTCTCCTGTCCCAAGCCCATAGCAACCATTATTCAGCTTTCTCTCTGTATGGTTTTGCCTGTTTTGCACATTTCATATGAATGAAATCATATAATATATGTTCTTTGTGTTTGACTTCTTTCATTTAGCATAATGTTTTCCAAGTTCATCCACATAGTTGAATGAAGTATTCCTTTTCCTGGTTGAATAATAATCACTGTTGTATGGGTATATCACAGTTGGTTTACCCTTTTAACTATTGGTGAGTGTTTGAGTTGTTTCCAATTTGAGGCTATTATGAACAAAGCTGCAATGCGCAAATGTGTAAAAACTTTATGCACAAGTTTTTATGTAGACACATGTCTTCAAATCTTCTGGGTATATACTTAGAAATGGAATTGCAGAGTCATATGATATCTTTATGTTTAACCTTTTGAGTAACTGTCAAACTGTTTTCCATTGTGACTGCATTATTTTACCCTCCAGCCAGCAATGTATGAGGTCTGATTTCTACATATCCTTGCTGATGTTTAATTTCCATTATCCATTTTGTTGTAGTCATCCTAGTGGGTGTGAAGTGGTATGTGGATGATTATTTTTTCATGTGCTTATTGTCCATTTGTATATTTTCTTTGGAGAAATGTCTATTTAACTCTTTCATCCAGTTTTTAATTGAGTACTTTGTATTTTTGTTGTTAGATTGTAGGAATTCTTTGTATGTTCTGAATACTAGATCATTATGTGATACATGATTTGCAGATATTTTCTATGATTCTTTGGATTGCTTTTCACTTTCTTGATTGTATTTTTGATGCACAAAAGTTTAAAATTTTAATAGTTCAATTTATCTGTTTTTCTTTTGCTGGTTGTGCTTTTGGTGTTGCATCCAAGAAGCGATCAAATATGAGGTAATGTTATGGATCACTCGCAGTTCCATATGAATTTTAGAATCAACTTGTTAATTTCTTCAAAAAAATAAACTGAAATTCTCATAGGGATTGCACACTGAATCTGCAGATTAATTTGAATAGTGTTACTCTTCTGACAATGTTAAGTTTTCTGATCTATGAATATGTGCTATTTTTTCATTTTTCAGATATTCTTAAGTTTCTTTCAACATTGTTTTGTAGTTTTCAGTGTAAAAGCATTCAGGTACTTATTTTGTTAAATTTATTCCTAAGTATTTTATTCTTTTTGATGTTATTGTAACTAAACTTTTTTCCTTATTTATTTTTAAATTGTTTATTACAAGTGTCTAGAAATATAATTGATTTTTATATCCTGCAAACTTGCTGAACTCATTTATTAGTTCTAATTGTTCTTTAGTGGATTCCATAGGATTGTCTATATATTTAATACAAGAGCATGTTATATGTGAACAGAGATAGTTTTACTTCTTCTTTTTCAGTCTAAATGACTTTTATTTCTTTTTCTTTCCTAATTGTACTGTCTCAAATCCCTCTAGGACACTGTTGAGTAGAAGTGGCAAGAATGGCATCTTTGTTTATTCCTGATATTAAATAAAGAGCATCCAGTCCTGAACCATGATATGTGATGCTAGTTGTGGGTATTTATAGATGCCATTTATCAAGATGAGAATATGACTGTATGTCCCTAGTTTGTTGAGTGCCTTTATTATGAAAGGATATTGGATTTTGTCAAAAGTTTTTTGCATTTATTCAGATGATCTTGTCATTGAAAAAAATATTAATATGGTGCATTGTATTAATTGATTTCCAGACCAGCCTTGCATACTTGACATAAATCACACTTTGGTATAAGGTATAATTCTTTTCATATGTTGCTGGATATAGTTTGCTACTTTTTTTTTTTTTTGCTACTATTTTGTTGAATAATTTTGTATCCATATCCATGAGAGATATTGGCCTGGAGTTTTATTTCCTTCTGATGTCTTTGAGTGGTTCTGGTATGAAGACAATATTGACATTGTAAGATGAATTGAGCCTGGCACGCTGCAGTCCATAGGGTAACAAACAGTCAGACATGTCTTAGTGAGTGAACAACAACAACAAGATAAGTAGAGAAGTATTCACTCATTTTTATTTTTTGGAAGAGTTTTGAAGAATTAGTGTTAATTCTCCTTTAAATGCCTGGTAGGATTCAACAGGGAAATTATATGGACCCGAGCCTTTCTTTGTGGGTAGGTTTTTAAAATTATTCATTCAACCTTTTTACTTGCTGTAAGTCTGTTTAGATTGTCTAGTTCTTCTAGAATCAGTTTCAGTAGCTTGTGTTTTTCTGTGAATCTGTCCATTTCATTTACATTATCTTATTTGTTAGCATATATTTTTATAGTATTCTTGTTCCTCTGTAGGTTAGGTAGTGATGTCCCCTCTTTTGTTTCTCTCTTTCTTTCTTTCTTTCTTTTTTTTTTTTAGAGTCTTCTCTCTCTCTCTCTTTCTTTGACAGTTTTTGACAAACATCCCTGGAGAAAAGGCTCTGCACTGGGCCATCTCCAAGTCTGGTTAAATAGCCAGTCTTATACATAAGATCTTCCAAAGAACCACTAGGAAGGTCAAATACTGGCAATAATCTGAAAATGGGGCTCTGAAGGAGCTCCACTGTGCTCTTCTCCCTCCAGCTGGCTGCCAGATTGCTGGCTTCCACAGTGACTGCAGGCTGTTTTCCACGCTACTGTAGAGTTGGGAAGTGGGATAGGAGGGATCGCATTGAAATGCCACATTTTTGCTGTTCTTACTGAAAGTCAGCACTTATTTGAAGAATAACTGTTTCCTAGATTGCTGGTTAATGCCCAGAGTTCTGAAAATATTATTTCTGGCAGTTTTTTCAGTATTCTCATTGTTTTTATGAGAAGAGGATTTTTGGATTTCTTTACTCTGCCATTTTCACTGAAATCATTCACTAAGTTTATTTTGTATTTTAAAAATAAACATTTGGGCGATCAGGTGGAGAGGGAGGTGGGAGGGGGGACCGGGATGGGGAATACATGTAAATCCATGGCTAATTCATTTCAATGTATGACAAAAACTACTGTAATGATGTAAAGTAATTAGCCTCCAACTAATAAAAATAAATGTAAAAAAAATAAAATAAAAAAAATAAACGTTTGATTATAAATTTTGAATGCCACAGATTACTACATCATTAAACTATTATTTGTATGAGGTCACATAGTTTTTTAGAGACTCTGCTTATGAAGCCTTGTTTGAAGCATTATAATAACATATTAAATGGCAAATGGAACACAACTGATGTAGATGATTGAAAGGTTTTGTTAAAACCTGTGAGCTAGAAACTGCATACCACACAGTCCCCACACCTAATCTCATCTTTACACACCCCTCCTCTACACCTTTTCAGAGTGGGTGCAGAGATGCAGGTTTAGGCTATGTTGAGGAGCCCATTTCTGCCTCTATAAGTACAAGTGAACTTTAGAACCTTGAGTGGCCACTGAAGGTCACAACTATTCTGTGACCTGGTTACTACCTCCCATTGTTATGTGACTCTGGACAAGAGGGAGAGCTTTGAGAATTTTGTTGCTTCATTTGTGGAAATCCACACACAGATGAAAATAAAGGACAGATAGTGATGTTTTATGTTCAAGCAGGAGAGTTGGAAATGTACTTATTATCTGGTTTTCAGTTCTAAGACGGAACCTATTTCTTAATTATAGCTGTCAAATCACTTTGACTTGTTCAAAGAAAGGGATTAACTCCCTGGATACAGACAACCAAATAGCAGGCATCCTTCTTCTTCACCTTCCTTCTCTGCTCCCAGCTTCCATCCCAGACACACCCAGGGATTACAATAGCAATATTTTTTTTTCCCGTATTCAGTCTTCTAAGGGCAACTGATGACAAAGTGGGGAAACTGAGCTTATTAAGTGAGTGAAGACTTTCCTTTTAGGGGATTTGGCTTAAACTCAAGACTTTGTGCAGTAAATTTGACAGGGGTTCAGGAAGAGTCTTTGCCTGAACTCATCCTGGGACAAGTGGTGTCACACCCATCTCAGAGTTACATGGCCAGGTGTGTGCAAGGCGTGGCATGTAAAGCAATCTCAGCTGAAATAATAAATGACACATTCCCAGGTTTCTCTTTACTGCATTCTTTTCTTCTCATTGGAACTTCACTATTAACTAGCATGTCCCCCCCTCTCTTTTATTAAAACTGCTTCCAGTAAAAATTTTGAGAAAACTACCAGCTTCATAAAAGGTGAAGGATCAGGTTGAATGGATTTAAAAGTTTTAGAATTTAAACAGAAAAATAAACTTTATGCTAAAGGATGAAGGTTTCTTAATAGATTTGGGAGGCAGGAAAAATAAAAATAAATGCAATAAAGGCAAAATGGTTGTCTGAGGAGGCCTTACAAATACCTAAGAAAAGAAGAGAAGCAAAAGGCAAAAGAGAAAAGGAAAGATACACCCATCTGAATGCAGAATTCCAAAGAAGAGAAAGGAGAGACAAGAAAGCTTTCCTAAGCGATCAATGCAAAGAAATAGAAGAAAACAATAGAATGGGAAAGACTAGAGATCTCTTCAATAAAATTAGAGATAGCAAGGGAATATTTCATACAAAGATGGGCACAATAAAGGATATAGATGGTATGGATCTAACAGAAGCAGAAGATATTAAGAAGAAGTGTGTATTCTGTGTATTCTGTGGCAAGAATACACAGAAGAGCTATACAGAAAAGATCTTCATGACCCAGATAACCACAATGGTGTGATCACTCACCTAGAGTCACACATCCTGGAATGGGAAGTCTAGTGCATCTTAGAAAGCATCACTACAAACAAAGCTACTGAAGGTGATGGAATTCCAGTTAAGCTATTTCAAATTCTAAAAGATGATGCTGTGAAAGTGCTGCACTCAATATGCTGGCAAATTTGGAAAACTCAGGAGTGGCCACAAGCCTGGAAATGGTCAATTTTCATTCCAATCCCAAAGAAAGACAATGCCAAAGAATGTTCAAACTACAGCACAATTGCACTCAGCTCACATGGTAGCAAACTAATGTTCAAAATTCTCCAAGCAAGGCTCAAACAGAATGTGATCCATGAATTTCCAGATGTTCAAGCTGGATTTAGAAAAGGCAAAGGTCACATTGCCAACATCTGTTGGATCATTGAAAAAGCAAGAGATATCCAGAAAAACTACTACTTCTGCTTTATTGACTACGCCAAAGCCTTTGACTGTGTGGATCACAACAAACTGGAAAATTCTTAAAGAGATGGGAATACCAGATCACCTTACCTGCCTCCTGAGAAATCCATATGCAGGTCAAGAAGCAACAGTTAGAACTGGACATGGAACAACAGACTGGTTCCAAATTGGGAAAGGAGTACCTTAAGGCTGTATATTGAAACCCTGCTTGTTTAATTTATAGGCAGAGTCAGTCAGCTAGTCAGTTGAGTCACTCAGTTGTGTCTGACTCTTCACAACCCTATGGACTGCAGTATGCCAGGCCTCCCTGTCTATCACCAACACCCAGGGTTTGCTCAGATTCATGCCCGTTGATCGGTAATGCCATCAACAATCTCATTCTCTGTCATCCATTCTCCTCCTGGCTTCAATCTTTCCCATCATTAGGGTCGTTTCCAATGAATCAGTTATTTGCATCAAGTGGCCAAAGTATTGGAGTTTCAGCTTCAACATCAGTCCTTCCAATGAACACTCAGGACTTATCCTTTAGGATTGACTGGTTTGATCTCCTTGCAGTCCAAGGGACTCTCAAGAGTCTTTTCCAACACCACAGTTCAAAAGCATCAATTCTTCGGCACTCAGCCTTCTTTATGGTCCAACTCTCACATCCATACATGACTACTAGAAAAACCATAGCTTTGACTAGATGGACCTTTGTTGGCAAAGTAATGTCTCTGCTTTTTAATATGCTGTCTGGTTCAACATAACTTTTCTTCCAAGGGGCAAGCGTCTTTTAATTTCATAGCTGCAGTCACCATCTGCAGTGATTTTGGAGCCTCCCAAAATAGTTTCTCACTGGTTCCATTGTACTGCGTCTATTTGCCATGAAGTGATGGGACTAGATGCCATGGTCTTAGTTTTCTAAATGTTGAGTTTTAAGCCAACTTTTTCACTCTCCTCTTTCACTTTCATCAAGAGGCTCTTTAGTTCTTCTTCACTTTCTGCCATAAGGGTGATGTCATCTGCATATCTGAGGTTATTGATATTTCTCCCAGCAATCTTGATTCCAGCTTGTGCTTCATCCAGCCCAGCGTTTCTCATGATGTGCCCTGCATATAGCTTAAATAAGCAGGGTGGCAATATACAGCCTGCTGTATATACAGCCTGCTGTATATTCCTATATAAATAGGAACTCCTTTTCCTATTAGGAACCAGTCTGTTGTTCTATGTCCAGTTCTAACTGTTGCTTCTTGACCTGCACACAGATTTCTCAGGAGGCAGGTCAGGTGATCTGGTATTCCGGTCTCTTTCAGATTTTCCACAGTTAATTGTGATCCACACAGTCAAAAGCTTTGGCATCATCAATAAAGTGGAAGTAGATGTTTCTCTGGAACTCTCTTGCTTTTTGATCATCCAACGGATGTTGGACTTTGATCTCTGGTTCCTCTGCCTTTTCTAAATCCAGCTTGAACATTTGGAAGTTCATGGTTCACATACTCTTGAAGCGTGGTGTGGAGAATTTTGAGCATTGCTTTGCTACCATGTGAGATGAGTGCAATTGTGCAGTAGTTTGAACATTCTTTGGCATTGCCTTCTTTGGGATTGGAATGAAAACTGACCTTTTCCAGCCCTGTGGCCACTGCTGAGTTTTCCAAATTTGCTGGCATATTGAGTGCAACACTTTCACAGCATCATCTTTTAGAATTTGGAATAGTTTAACTGGAATTCCATCTCCTTCAGTAGCTTTGTAATGATGCTTCCCAAGATGCACTGGACTTCGCATTCCAGGATGTCTGGCTCTAGGTGAATGATCACACAATCGTGGTTATCTGGATCATGAAGATCTTTTTTTACATAGTTTGTCTGTGTATACTTGCCAACTTTTCTTCATATCTTCTGCTTCTGTTAGGTTTATACCCTTTCTGTCTTTTATTGTGCCCATCTTTGCATGAAATATTCCCTTGCTCTCTCTAATTTTCTTGAAGAGATCTCTAGTCTTTCGCATTCTATTGTTTCCTTCTATTTCTTTGCATTGATCAGAATAAGGCTTTCTTATCTCTCCTTGCTATTCTTTGGAACTCTGCATTCCAACAGGTTTATCTTTCCTTTTCTCCTTTGCCTTTCACTTCTCTTCTTTTCACAGCTGTTTGTAAGACCTCCTCAGACAACCATTTGCACTTTTGCATTTCTTTTTCTTGAGGATGGTCTTGATCCCTGTCTCCTGTACAATGCCACGAACCTCCCCCCATAGTTCTTTAGTCACTTGGTCTATCAGATCTAATCCCTTGAATCTATTTCTCACTTCCACTGTATTTGATAGGGATTTGATTTAGGTCATAATTGAATGATCTAGTGGTTTTCCCTTCTTTCTTCAATTTAAGCCTGAATTTGACAATAAGGAGTTCATGATCTGAGCCACATTCAGCTTTCGTTCTTGTTTTTGCTGACTGTATAGAGCTTCTCCATCTTTGACTGCAAAGAATATAATCAATTTGATTTCTGTATTGACCGTCTGGTAATGTCTATGTGTAGAGTCTTCTCTTGTGTTGTTGGAAGAGGGTGCTTGCTATGACCAGTGCATTCTCTTGGCAAACCTCTATTAGCTTTTGCCCTGCTTCATTCTGTAGTCCAAGGCCAAATTTGCCTTTTACTCCACAAATTAAATTTCTTGACTTCCTACTTTTGCATTCCAGTGCCCTACGATGAGAAGGACATCTTTTTTTGGGTGTTAGTTCTAGAAAGTCTTGTAGGTCTTCATGAAAGTTAAGTCACTCAGTCGTGTCTGACTCTTTGTGACCCCGTGGACTGTAGCCCACCAGGCTCCTCTGTCCGTGGGATTCTCCAGGCAAGAATACTGGAGTGGGTTGCCATTTCCTTCTCCAGAGGATCTTTCCGACCCAGGGATTGAACCCAGGTCTCCCGCATTGCAGGCAGGTGCTTTAACCCCTGAGCCCTCAGGGAAGCCCCATAGGTATTCATAGAAGCATTCAACTTCAGCTTCTGGTCGGGGCACAGTCTTATATTACTGTGATATGGAATCATTTGCCTTGGAAACAAATAGAGATCGTTCTGTTGTTTTTGAGATTACATCCAAGTACTACATTTCAGACTGTTTTGTTGAGTATGATGGCTATTCCTTTTCTTCTAAGGGAGTCTTTTCTACAGTAGTAAATATAATGGTTTTCTGAGTTAAATTCACCCATTCCAATACATTTTAGTTCTCTGATTCCTAAAATGTCTATGTTCACTCTTACCATCTCCTGTTTGACCACTTTCAATTTGCCTTGATTCATGGACCTAACATTCTAGGTTCCTATGCAATATTGCTCTTTACAGCATCGGACTTTATTTCCATCACCAGTCACATCCAGAAGTGGGTGTTGTTTTTGCTTTGGCTCCATCTCTTCATTCTTTCTGGAGTTATTTCTCCACTGATCTCCAGTAGCATATTGGGCACCTACCAGCCTGGGGAGTTCATCTTGTCAGTGTCCTATCTTTTTGCCTTTTCATACTGTTCATGGATTCTCAAGGCAAGAATACTGAAGTGGTTTGCCATTCCCTTCTCCAGTGGACCACGTTTTGTCAGAACTCTCCACCATGACCCGTCTGTCTTGGGTGGCCCTACACACATGGCTCATAGTTTCATTGAGTTAGACAAAGCTGTGGTCCATGTGATCAGATTGGTTAGTTTTCTTTGTTTGTGATTTTCAGTCTGTCTTCTGTCTGATGGAGAAGGATAAGAGGCTTATGGAAGCTTCCTGATGGGAGAGACTGACTGAGGGGGAAACTGGGTCTTGTTTTGATGGGTGGGGCCATGCTCAGTAAATCTTTAATTCAATTTTCTGTTGATGGGTGGGGCTGTGTTCCCTTCCTATTGTTTGACCTGAGGCCAAACTATGGTGCAGGTGATGAAGATAACTTCAACCTTTTTCAAAAGGTCCCTTGCACACACAGCTACACTCAGTGCCCCCAACCCTGCTGCAGGCCATCACTGACTCTGGCCATGTGCCAGAGACTCCTGGACACTCACAGGCAAGTCTGGGTCAGTCTCTTGTGGGGTCACTGCTCCTTTCTCCTGGGTCCTGGTGCACACAAGGTTCTGTTTGTGCCCTCCAAGAGTCTGTTTCCTAGCCCTGTGTAAGTTCTGGCAGCTCTGTGGAGGGGTTGATGGTGACCTCCTCCAAGATGGCTTATGCCATAACTCAGGTCTGCTGCACCCAGAACCTCTGCCCCTGCAGCAGTCCACTGCTGACCCATACCTCTGCAGGAGACACTCAACACAGTTCTGTCTCAGTCTCTGTGGGGTCTCTGGGTCCTGGTGTGTACAAGGTTTGTCTGAGTGTCTCTGGCAGGTATGGGATTTGATTCTAAATGCAATTTTGCCCCTCCTACGTCTTGCTGGGGCTTCTCCTTTGTCCTTGAACTTGGGGAATCTCCTCAAAGTCACATGAGATACTGGGCTGAATGAAGTACAAACTAGAATAAAGATTTCTGTGAGAAATATCAATAACCTCAGATATGCAGATAACACCACCATCATGGCAGAAAGTGAAGAGGAACTAACAACCTCCTTGATGAAAGTGAAAGAGGAGAATGAAAAAGCTGGCTTAAAACCAACATTGAGAAAACTAAGATTGTGGCATCCGATCCCATCACATCATGGCAAATAGGTGGGGAAAGAGTGACAGACTTTATTTTCTTGGGCTCCAAAATCACTGCGGATGGTGACTGTAGCCATGAAATTAAAAGATGTTTGCTCCTTGAAGAAAAACTATGACCAACCTAGACAGCATATTAAAAAACAGAGACATTACTTTGCCAACAAATGTCCATCTAGTCAAAGCTATAGTTTTTTCAGTAGTCATATATGGATGTGAGAGTTGGACCATAAAGAAGGCTGAGCACTAAAGAATTGATGCTTTTGAACTGTGGTGTTGGAGAAGACTCTTAAGAGTCCCTTGGACTGCAAGGAGATCAAACCAGTCAATCCTAAAGGAAATCAGTCCTGAATATTCATTGGAAGGACTGATGCTGAAGCTGAAACTCCAATACTTTGGCCACCTGATATGAAGAACTTTATCATTGGAGGAGATCCTAATGCTGGGAGAGATTGAAGGCAGGAGAAAAGGGGGCAATGGAGGATTTAGATGGCTTAATGGCATCATCGACTCGATGGACTGTTGCTTCTTGACCACCATATCGATTTCTCAGGAGGCAGGTAAGGTGGTCTGATATTCCCATCTAGTTAAGATTTTCCACAATTTGTTGTGATCCACACAGTCAAAGGTTTTGGCATAGTCAACAAAGTAGAAGTAGATGTTTCTCTGAAACTCTCTTGCTTTTGTGATGTTCCAATGGATGTTGGCAACTTGATCTCTGCCTTTTCTAAATCCAGCTTGAAAATCTGGAAATTCATAGGTCACATACTGTTGAAGCCTCACTTGGAGAATTATGAGCATTACTTTGCTAGCATGTGAGATTGAGTGCAATTGTGCAGTAGTTTGAACATTCTTTGGCATTGTCTTTCTTTGGGATTGGAATGAAAACTGACATTTTCTAGCTCTGTGGCCACTCCTGCATTTTCCAAATTTGCTGGCATATTGAGTGCAGCACTTTCACAGCATCATCTTTTAGAATTTGGAATAACTTAACTGGAATTCCATCACCTTCAGTAGCTTTGTTTGTAGTGATGCTTCCTAAGCCCACTTGACTTCCCATTCCAGGATGTCTGGCTCTAGGTGAGTGATCACACCATCGTGGTTATCTGGGTCATGAAGATCTTTTTTGTATAGCTCTTCTGTGTATTCTTGCCACCTCTTCTTAATATCTTCTGCTTCTGTTAGGTCCATACCATTTCTGTCCTTTATTGTGCTCATCTTTGCATGAAATGTTCCCTTGCTATCTCTAATTTTCTTGAAGAGATCTCTAGTCTTTCCCATTCTATTGTTTTCCTCTATTTCTTTGCACTGATCACTTAGGTAAGGCTTTCTTATCTCTCCTTGCTATTCTTTGGAACTCTGCATTCAGATGGATATATCTTTCCTTTTCTCCTTTGCCTTTCACTTCTCTTCTTTTCTCAGATATTTATAAGGCCTCCTCAGACAACAATTCTGCCCTTTTGCATTTCTTTTTCTTTAGGATGGTCTAGATCCCTGCATACTGTAGAATGTCATTAACCTCTGTTACAGTCTTCAGGCACTCTGTCTATCTTATCTAATCTCTTGAATTTATTTGTCAGTTCCACTGTATAAGGGATTTGATTTAGGTCATAACTGAATGGCCTAGTGGTTTTCTCTTCTTTCTTCAATTTAAGTCTGAATTTGGCAATAAGGAGTTCATGATCTGAGCCAAGTCAACTCCCAGTCTTGTTTTTGCTGACTGTATAGGGCTTCTCCATCTTTGGCTGCAAAGAATATAATCAATCTGATTTTGGTATTGATAGTCTGGTGATGTCTATGTGTAGTCTTCTCTTATGTTGTTGGAAGAGGGTGTTTGCTATGCCCAGTGCTCTCTTAGCAAAACTCTGTTAGCCTTTGCCCTGCTTCATTTTGCACTCCAAGGCCAAATTTGCCTGTTACTCTAGGTATCTCTTGACTTCCTCCTTTTGCATTCCAGTCCCTGATGATGAAAAGGACACCTTTTTGGGTGTTAGTTCTAGGAGGTCTTGTAGGTTTTCATAGAACCATTCAACTTCACCTCCTTCAGCATTACTGGTTGGGGCATAGATTTGGATCACTGTGATATTGAGTGGCTTGCCTTGGAAATGAACAGAGATAATTTTTTAGATTGCACCCAAGTACTGCATTTCAGACCCTTTTGTTGTCTATTAGGGCTGCTCCACTTCTTCTGAGGGATTTTAGCCGACAGTAGTGGATATAATGGTCATCTGAATTAAATTTGCCCATTCCAGTTCATTTTAGATCAGTTCAGTTCAGTCGCTGAGTCGTGTCTAACTCTTTGCGACTCTATGAACCGCAGTGACCCCATGGACTGCAGCAGTTCAGGCCTCCCTGTCCATCACCAACTCCGGAGTCCACCCAAACCCATGTCCATTGTGTCAGTGGTGCCATCCAACCATCTCATTCTCTGTCATCCCCTTCTCCTCCTTCCCTCAATCTTTCCCAGCATCAGTGTCTTTTCAACTGAGTCAGTTCTCCGCATCAGGTGGCCAAAGTATTGGAGTTTCAGCTTCAGCATCAGTCCTTCCAATGAACACCCAGGACTGATCTCCTTTAGGATGGACTGGTTGATCTCCTTTCAGTCCAAGGGACTCTCAAGAGTCTTCTCCAACACCACAGTTCAAAAGCATCAATTCTTCAGCGCTCAGATTTCTTTATAGTCCAACTCTCACATCCATATGTGACTACTGGAAAAACCATAGCCTTGACTAGATGGGCCTTTGTTGGGAAAGTAACGTCTCTTTTATAATACGCTGTCTAGGTAGGTCATAAGTTTCCTTCCAAGGGGCAAGTGTCTTTTAATTTCATGGCTACAATCACCATCTGCAGTGATTTTGGAGCCCAGAAAAATAAAGTCAGCCACTGTTCCACATTTTAGATCACTGATTCCTAAAATGTCGATGTTCACTCTTGCATGCCCTGTTTCACCATTTCCAATTTACCTTGATTCATGGCCCTAACATTCCAGGTTCCTATTCAATATTGCTCTTTACAGCATCGGATTTAACTTCCATCACCAGTCACATCCATAACTGGGTGGTGTTTTTGCTTGGACTCCAAAAATTACAAAATTAAGTACCTTCATTGCCTAGAAATCCAACACGTTTTCCTGAGAACAATAATATTCTTCTAGATATTTGTAGTTAAGTTATAAAATTCAGGAAATTTATTATTTACGCAATATTGTTCTTTAGACTATAATCCACGTCATAGTTTGGACTTCCCAGGTGACACTAGTGGTAAAGAACCAGTCTGCCAATGTCAGAGATGCTGGTTCCATCCCTGGTTTGGGAAGACCTCTGGAGGAGGGCACAGCACACACTCCAGTATTCTTGCCAGGAGAATTCCATGGACTGAGGAGCCTAGTGGGTTCCACAGTGTCACAAAAGCCAGACACAAGCGAAGTGACTTAGCGTGGTACAGCATATAGCTTTGTCTCTCTTATTAATAATTTGTCCATTATAACAATGAGTTCCAGTAGAGAATCTAGTCCAGAATTGTGCATTGTAGCTAATCACATCTAATTAGTATAATTTTAGCTAGAAATAGTTTGGAGTTCATGCCATTGGTGGCTTTAAAGAATACAGGACATTCTTTATCATTCAATTTGGGATTTTCTAATTTTATGATTAGATTTAGATAATGGAAATAATACTGTATTTTGATTAGATACATGTTCATATTTCTAGTTCTAGACAACATGCCTCTGTATCATATTTTTTAGTTACATGTTTCCACGTGCTGAATTCTGGCTATATTCAAATTCACAAAAATCTTTCAACTATTTTAAATCTATTAAATTTTGTTTCTTTAAAAAAATTATCTTTCTTATCTATATTTTCAATTTAATTGTTTAAAAGTTTGTGCAGCATTTATATTCCTCATTAGAATATTTTGTTATTTAAATATTGGTGTAAATCTAATGTTTGCTCTTGCTTTAGACTGTTATTCATTTTTTTTCTTCCTTTAGTTGGCTATTTTAAACTATGGACTTAATGTTTAAGATGATTTTATCATAAGCAGTCCTGGTAAGCTAGATTGGAAGAGGATTCTATTTGGTCTTTGACAGATGTTCTGGGACATTGCATCATACTATTATTTTTATTTTATGTGTAACAGGATTGTTTCAACATCTTTTAAAAAAATTTTTAAGATATGCTTATTTATATTTTTCTAACCCATGAATATTAAAAAGCAGAGACATTACTTTGCTAATAAAGGTCCATCTAGTCAAAGCTATGGTTTCCAGTAGTCATGTATAGATGTGAGAGTTGGGTGATAGAGAAAGCTGAGTGCTAAAGAATTGATGCTTTTGAACTGTGGTGTTGGAGAAGACTCTTGAAGTCCCTTGGACTGCAAGGAGATCAAACCAGTCAATCGTAAAGGAAATCAGTTCTGAATATTCATTGGAAGGACTGATGCTGAAGCTGAAACTCCAATACTTTGACTATCTGATGTGAAGAACTGAATCATTTGAAAAGACCCTGGTGCTGGGAAAGATTGAATGCAGGAGGAAAAGGGGACGACAGAGGATGAGATGGTTGGGTCACCATCCAACCATCACCAACTGGTGATGGATGGCATCAGCAACTCGATGGATATGAGTTTGAGCAAGCTCCTGAAGTTGGTGATGGACAGGAAAGCCTGGCGTGCTGCGGTCAATAGGGTCACAAAGAGTTGGACATACTGAACAACTGAACTGAACTGAAACTCTGAACAATTCGAAGATATTTTAGCCAGTTTTCTAAAGGCATTGCTATCAAAGATTTAAATTAAAACTAGTAACCAATCTAGAGAGGGAGGTGGGAGGGGGGATCGGGATGGGGAATACATGTAAATCCATGGCTGATTCATGTCAATGTATGACAAAACCCACTACAATACTGTAAAGTAATTAGCCTCCAACTAATAAAAATAAATGAAAAAAAAAAAACACAAAAAACAAAAAACTAGTAACCATACTTTGGTTGCTGTTTCATTAAAAACTTAGTTTATCCATTTAAGATTGTTTTTGCATTCTGGATGTACCTTTTTCCCATCAGCATACTTTTGAACTTTTCTAGAATTTTTAAAATCACTGTATTACACACTGAGGAAACCAGATCTGAAAGAGACACATGCACCCCAATGTTCACCGCAGCACTGTTTATAATAGCCAGGACATGGAAGCAACCTAGATGCCCATCAGCAGACGAATGGATGAGGAAGCTGTGGTACATATACACCATGGAATATTACTCAGCGGTAAAAAGAATTCACTTGAATCAGTTCTAATGAGATGGATGAAACTGGAGCCCATTATACAGAGCGAAGTAAGCCAGAAAGATAAAGACCATTACAGTATACTAACACATATATATGGAATTTAGAAAGATGGTAACGATAACCCTATATGCAAAACAGAAAAAGAGACTCAGATGTATAGAACAGACTTGTGGACTCTGGGAGAAGGCGAGGGTGGGATGTTTCAAGAGAACAGCATCGAAACATGTATATTATCTAGGGTGAAACAGATCACCAGCCCAAGTTGGGTGCATGAGACAAGTCCTCAGGCCTGGTGCACTGGGAAGACCCAGAGGGATCGGGTGGAGAGGGAGGTGGGAGGGGGGACCGGGATGGGGACTACATGTAAATCCATGGCTAATTCATTTCAGTGTATGACAAAAACCACTGCAATGATGTAAAGTAATTAGCCTCCAACTAATAAAAATAAATGGAAAAAAAATCACTGTATTAAAACACTTTCTTTTAAAGTTTTTTTGACCTTTCTAAATAAGTACTTACATTATACTATTTCATGTATGAATCATGTCTTTTGAATATTTTGTAGTATCTTGAGATGTGTTTAGAAAAGCTATACATTAGACAAAATATTAACCAAAAAATCCATGCTCATTGTTTCTTACTATTTTGTGAGGTATTTCTGTTCTAACCTAAATTATTTTTAAAGAATTAAAAGCCATATCATGTTATTAAAAACTATCATTGTACTTAATTTTCCTCATAACCAAATTATAAAACAATAGTGGATCATGAATTGCAAAGCGATGCACAAATTGGAATACCAAGGGGCACAGGAGTGAGGCCCAGGTTGCAATGGGGCTGCTTGTGGGTGATCACAGGTCACATGAACAGCCTTCCTGCTCCTCCGCTAGTGACAGTGCTTATTGGACACCTAAGCACACACACAACAGCCTGCCTCTTAAATACTTCATAATTGCTCATTCCAGTTAAAGTCCAGGCCATTCAGCTTCTGCTTATGGTGCAAGGCTTTATCCAGGGGTCTACCACTGGGCTGCAACTCAAGTGTGCCCAAAGATATTTTCCTCATATTTTGCTTCAAAAGATACATGTAACCCAATTAAGATTTTCAACTATACAGAAAAGTTGAAATAACTAAATAATGAATATCCACATACCCACAGCCTAGGTCCCATGATTACTAACATTTTGTTATTTTTATTTTATCACATATATAATAAATCTCTCCATACATTAATCCATCTTATTTTTTGACACACTTCAAAGTAAGTTGCAAATATCAGTACACTTTACTTATAAAATTTCAATGTTCTTATCAGTATTTGTTTCTGATTCTTACTCTTTTAGGTAAAATTTACAAAGGGAAATACTGCATGACTCCATTTATACAAAGTTCTAAAGTGGAAAAAATAATATAGTAAAATAAAAAAAACCAGAACCATGATTACCTTTGGAGTGAAGAGTATGAAGGGTGGAAATTCATAGAGATGTGGCCCATGGGAATTTCCTGGGTTCTAGCTAACCCACATATATAGTAAGCCTATCTATTCATCAATCCTCCTAATTTTTTGATGTACTTCAAAGGAAGTTGTGAATATCAATAAGCTTTACTTCTAAATATTTCAATGGTCTTATCAGCATTTGCTTCTTGTTCTTAATTTTTTGAGGTAAAATTGACATACAGTGGAAGGTACAAATGCTAAGTGTATAATTTGCAATTTTGACAAACTTCTAGTTACAAAATAAAAAAATAGCTAGAATGCAGAAAATTCCTTTGGGCTATTTCCCTATTAATTTCCACCCTACTCACTCCCTCACCAAAAAGGGAAGCATGGTTATGACTTTTTTTTTTTTTTTTTAGTCTATGAAGCAAATGCTTTTTTTTAAAACCATATATTATTTTTCTTACTTTAGAACTTTGTATAAATGAAATTGCTCTTTTGTGTAAGTCCTCCTTGGGAGGTGAGATGGTAAAGAATCTGCCTGCAATGCGGGAGACCTGTGTTCAGTCCCTGGGTTGGGAAGATCCCCTGGAGGAAGGCGATGGCAACCCACTCCAGTGTTCTTGCCTGGAGAATCCCAAAGACAGAGGAGCCGGCGGGTTACAGTCTCCATGAATGTACAATGAGTCAGACATAACTGAGTAATGCACACATATCTTTATTCAGTGACATATTTTTTAGACTCATCCATGTTGCTGTTATTTTCATTTCTCTCTTAATGCTGGACAGTAAGAGACCAGTGTATGACTGTCTTGCACTTTGCTTTCAGTTTCCTGTTGGTGGACATCTGGACTGCTTCCCGTTTTTACATATTATGAATAAAACTGCTATGGGCACTCATGTACAGATCTGTCTGTGGTTAAATGATTTCATTTCTAGGAGTGGAAGTGTTGGACCACAGGGTAGATGTGTGTTTGATGAAAAACAGCAAAGCCTTTTCTAAGGTGGCTGCTCCATTTTCACTGCCCCCCAATGATGTTGGAGATGTCGTTCTCCTTATCTTAACCATTCTGGTGGGTGGGTTGTGACATCTGATTTGGTATTCGCTTGATGACTAATGCTGTTGGATACTTTCTCATATCCTTATCGGGCATTTGTGTATCTTCCTTTTTGAAGTATATGTTCAAGGCTCTGATAATTTTACAGCCAGAAATAGCTTAAGAGAGAAACTAATATATTCCATTAGATGCCATAGTGTACAAAAAGCAATAGCCCTCCCTTATATGTAGAATCTAAAAGGAAATTATACAAATGAACTTACAAAACAGAAAGAGACACACAAACTTAAAAAACAAACTTATGATGCTGGAAGGAAGGGATAATTATGGAATTTGGATGGACATGTACACCCTGCTAACTTAAAATGGATAACCAACAAGAACATACTATACATGGAACTCTGCTCAATGTTATGTGGCAGCCTGGATGGGAGAGGAGTCTGGGGGAGAATGGATATATGTTTGTGTATGGCTGAGCTGTTCCGCTGTCCACCCGAAACTATTGCAACATTGTAATCAGCTATATCCCAATACAAACTAAAAAAAAGTTTTTTCTTTAAAAAGCACTAGTCTTAAAAAAAAAACCAGTATTGAAATATTAAATCAGAAATTGGCAATTAGAACAAAGAAAACAATAAACAGAGATAACAAAAGTTGGCTCTTAAAATATTTATACTAGACAGTTCACTAGAAAATAAGAAGGAACTCAGAAGGAAAATAGCATAAATTAGAAAATGTAATTATGAAAAAGAACACACAAGTGTTTCAAAAGTGAAAGTGAAAATAATCTATATATGTAGGAAACAGTTATAAGAGAATATGATACACCAGACATGCAAATAAATTTCAGCTAAAAGGCAATTTTCTGATAAGTTGAACTGTCAAAATACACTTCAAACTCAGAGAAACGTAACTGTCCACAAGAAGAAGGACACTTCCAACTTTATCTGGCAGGTGTAGGCTCATTCCTGACATCATGAAATATTTACATTTAAAGTCCTTGCAACAGTTTGTCTCTTGGCTCAGAGAGTCACTCCCATTTCATCACCCTTTGTTAACTTTGAACTCTTCTACATCAGTTACCCTAGAGTGAACCCATTGCTGCTTTTTCTCTGTATATTTGATTTGTTAAACTGTATTGCACAATTGACACTGCTTATTCTGTCTCAAAGTCTGCATGGGGCATCGATCGGCACCATGGCTGAAGGGCACAGTGGATACTGTGCAGCCCGCCTTTCAAAGGCTCCTTAGACTTTATGTCCTCAGTTGTCAACAACTCCTTGTCCCTTCCAGCTCATATGGTTGGAAGGTTTGCAGGAGAGTGGGAATTACTAGGTTGAGGAGCACAGCTTCCAGACTTGGATTTCTGGGTTTAGTGTCAGAAAGTTCACTAAATGTCACTACGTGTTATATGGCTCTGAACTCTCTTCGTTTTTCTCATTGTAAAGAAACTTCTATAGCAATGGAGACACACAAATTCCAGCAGCTGCCATAGACTCCTCTTGCCACTTCCAGAATGGTCTGCATTCCCCATGGTTCAGGCCCTGGAGCAGGTGCCCTGTCAGGCTCAGAAGCTATATTTCTTCTGCATCAGATGAAGCCATTTTAGTCTGATATCCAGTTGCCGTTCAGGCTGTCAGTCGTGTTCACCTCTTTGAGACTCTTTGTATCTGGGTCACAGACTCACCCACATCCCCAGGCTCCCACCCAGGAAATCCTGACTTATGTGATCTGAGCTGCAATGTTCATAACTTTTAACAAAGCTCCAGACTTGATGTTGATGTGTTTTTCTCAAGAAAGACTCCCTTTAAAAGGAAAAAAGAAGCTCAATATATCCTATGGTGATATATTATTTGCATTATTTTTGTATGTATTCAACATAAGTTGCTACATTTATCATCCTTACACAGCTCTAAAACAAAACACATTTACTAAGCAAATACCATAACAATCAAAAGCAACATTAATTCATAGTGACTGGTGATACTTGTTGGAATTCATAGTTGGGAGATTACATTTTATATTTTACACTTTCCTGTCTTAACAGTTAAATCCAAGCCTGCACTTAGTTGTGCACTTCAAAATGCATTATTAATTTAAAAAATCCCATTTATAAAAACCATTGCTTATTAACTAGTATCCCTGCTACTAAAAGCATGTTTCAGGCTGGCACAAAGGTGACTGAATTTTTCATCAGCACAATAAAGTGCTGACTTGCTGAGTTTCTCTGGCTGATTACACTGACCCACTCTGCAAGTTAGCTCACTTCTTCACTGCTTTGTTCCACTCTAGCAAATTCTATCGCTTCATTATCCCAATGTGCTGCAATATCGGTTAGCCTGCACTTGGCTTCAGGGCATTGTTTTGCATTAACTCCACTTCTGATCTTTGATCATTAGTGTACCAGCAACTAAAGTAACACATTTAACCACTCTCATGTGGGGTCTCATAGCATCAAGATCTCAACAGTGGAAATTAAAGTCTAATATTATAATAAGGCTTTTGAGTGGCAGAAGTTTGTCTTTAAAACTGATAACCTGGGATGTCTTTACAACTGGCAACCTGTTACTGGCATTTTAACACTACACCTTTGCCCACTTAATGTGATTCACACATACTTAATTTGAAAGTGAAAGTGTTAGTCGTCCACCGCTAGGAAAATCCATCCTCAAATCATTTTGTGAGACTAGTAAAACCTTGATCTTCATTCCCTGGGGGCTCAGTGGTAAAGAATTCACCTGCCAATGCAGGAGACATGGGTTCAATCCCTGGGTTGGGAAGATCCCCTGGAGAAGGGAATGGTTACCTACTCCAGTATTCTTGCTTAGAGAATCCCATAGACAGAGAAGTCTGGCAGGCTATAGTCCATGCAGTCACAAAGAGTCAGACATGACTGAGCGACTAAGCAGATACACATATGTGTGGGGGCAACTCATCTCAGTAGGAACAGGTCCCCTCTCTATGTTCTACAGAAGGATTCATTCTTGTCTGTATGGTCATGACATAAGAGAGAACATACTTTACTTTAACTTTTTGTTTTTGATTTATTTATCTTTTGAGAGAACATGCTTTAGGTTGTCTAATGTGTTGGTCACTCAGTTGTATTCGACTCTTTGCGACCCCATGGACCGCAGCCAGTGAGGCTGCTCTGTCCATGAATGCTGAAGTGGTTAGCCATTTCCTTCTCCAGGGATCGAAGTCGGGTCTCCAGCATTTCAGGTGGAGTCTTTACCATCTGAGCCACACAGGGAAACCTTAAATTGTCTGGTTTTTAGCAAAACACACTGTGAGAAGTAATGCTTATAGTAGCATCTCAAAACCTTATAAAAAGAACAGCAAGTTAAATCTTTTCCCCCAAAATGAAGAGAAATAGACAAAAACAGAAATTGTTTAAATGGAAATTAATATATAACAATGAAAATTAACAAGCAAAATGTCTTTTAAAAATGTAATGCATGGATGCTTTTGTCAGGAATTTATTAATTTATTTTAGTCTATAGGTCAATAGTCTTTGTATTTTAATTGAAATTGTTTATTTACATTGAATGTAATTCTAGATATAATTAGGTTGAAATCCATTTTCTCATAGATTGAAAGAGCTGAAAAACAATTGCTTTCTACTTGTTTTCCTGTTTTGTTTCCCTTTCTTTCATCTTTTGCTTGTTTGGCTTGATTGGGCACTTTTTATTATTTCAGCTCTCTATTAAATAGTTAGTGATACCTTCATTTATGATTCTTTAATGGATACTCTAGAGATTAGAACACATACCTTTGTCTAATGAGAGTCTAATTGGAAGTAGTAGTTTTATCACATTTCAGACAATGTAAGAACTTGAGAACACATTTATTACATTTAACCTCCCATCTTTTGTGATATTTTCATGTATTTTACTTTTCAAGTATTTTACACCATGAAGACATTATTATTGTTGTCTTATAAAACTAATATTTGTTTAGATTTACTGATATATTTATTCTTCCCTTTGCTTTCATGTCTTCATGCATTTTGGTTCTGATTGGAATCATATTCCTTCTGCACCAAGACCTCCGACATTCTGACATTGGTGCTTGAATATTAATCAAACTTCAAACTAATTACATCAGTTTTCTTTAATGTTATTCTCTGTTCCGGGAATCTCTCCAGGATCCCACATTGCCTTTAGTGTCATGTTTCTTTACTATCCCCTGGTCTGTGATATTTCCCTTGTTTTCTCCTTATTGTTAATCACCTTGACACTGTTGATGACTCCTTGGTATTGCCAATTTTTTTGTTTGTTTTTAGCCATTCTAATAGTTGTGTAATGGTATTCATTGTGGTTTTAGTTTACATTTCTTAATGAGTAATCATGTGTGGAATCTTTTTATGTGCTTATTTGTCATCTATACAAGCCTTCCTTTCTTAGGTCTTCGTGTAAATCTTCTGCTCATTAAAAAATTAGATTGACTTCTAAATGTTGAGTTTTAAAGTATTTTACATGCATTCTGGATACAAGTTCATTGTCAGAATGTGAATTGTAAATATTGTAAATATTTGTAAATATTTGTATCTATTTCTGTGACTTGTGGTTTCATTATCTTAACAGTGTCATTTAAATAACAAAAGGTTTTAAACATTGATGAATTCAATTTGTTAAGTTTTTTTCCATGGGTAGGGCTTTTGGTGTCATTTTGAAGAACTCTGCCTACCTCAAGGTCACAGAGATTTTTTTTCCTGTTTTTTTTTTGTAATTTTATATTTTGCATTTTGAGATATGCTATTCCCAGGTGGTGCTAGTGGTAAAGAACCCACCTGCCAATGCAGGAGACAAAAGACACAGGTTTGATCCCTGGGTTGGGAAGATCCCCTGGAGGAGGGCATGGCAACCACTCCAGTATTCTTGCCTGGAGAATCCCATGGACAGAAGAGCCTGGTGGTCTACAGTCCATGGGTTCACAAAGAGTCAGACACTTCTGAGCAACTAACTCACAGACACACACACACACAAACACACGCACATAAGATGTGAGATCCAGGTCAAGATTAATTTCTTTTGCAGAGGACATACCATTATTCTAGTACCATTTGTTGAAAAGACTTTTTGTTCTCCAATGAATTGCCTTTATAACTTTGACAAAAACCAGTTTAGTATATTGAGGTGTTTTTTCCTTTGATCTGTTTGTCTATCCCTTTGTAAGGTACCGATGGGTAGAAAAACAAACCTGAGAACAGGTTCATAGGAATTACCCCAGGAACAATAGTTCAGTATTTGCTAATCCAGTGTTCTTGGAAACTTCATAGAACTTAACTACTGCAAATAAGGAGAACTGACTGTGAATATGTTTTCAGCCTTTTCTGCTCCCAGGCTACGTTTAGGAATTTACTGGAAGGTAGTGTCCACCCAAACAACTGAAAATACCAGTTAATTGGAAAGCAGGAGAGAGGAATAAGAAGATGCAACAGAAGGGAGAAGCAATGGGAATTCCAGGATGATTTTGAAGGTGATTTGACCTCTTACCAGAGTTGAGAGCAAAGATATCCAATTGTTCCTGCTCTGCCTTCCACACTTTGTTGCCTGAATCAGCTGAGATAACTTGGTCACTTCATGCAAGCATTTTCCTCTGCTACCTGTGAGAGTGGGACATTGGCTATGTTGTATAGCTTAGAAGAAAACATCCTGTTCTCATCCTAGACCCCAAACATACTCTTGCTGAAACACACTAGAGCCTTTCTATAAGTTTTTACTTTTTCATCTACCACTGACATTCCCAAATGGGGCTTTGGTAATGTTTCAGGTGAACTGAAGTCACACTGTGATCCTGGGAAAGATGCAGACCAGCCTCTCTTATCCAGGAAACTTTTCTCACAGTGGCAAGATTGACTGTTTCTGAGGGAGTAACTCTTAAGACAACTGAATAATGTATTTATTCTGTATACACATGTACATGAAAAAACTTACAAGTAAAACTAAGGAAGGGATTAGTGAGTCATTCAGCACAGTGGTTACCTTGGAGAGGATAGAGGAGTGGGATAAAATCAGGAAGCATTTCTGAGGGGCTGGTAATGTTCTATTGTTAAACTAGTCCTGTGTGCATAGTATTTGTTTTATTGCCTTTCAAACTACACACAGGCTACACACACCACACACAAACATGTAAACAAGCATACATCAGTCACACTCTTTTCTGTACTTATCATACATTTAAGAAAATAATTTTAAAAACCAAAATCTTTCTCAAATACCCAAATAGAAAATTTGAGAAGTCCTAATAGATGCTTTTGGGCTCCCCAAAGTCTTGTAGTAGTTGGATGTTTTGGTTCCTCTACTGAAAATTTTGTTAAATTGTTATTGTAGTACATTGATTTCTTATTTTTAAACATAAAGCCTTTCTATGCAAAAATAGGTTAGCATAAAATAGAAGGAAAATTAGGTCAAGAGTTTGGATAGGGGATTTAGTTTTATAATAAATCAGGTCATTTTACCAAGCTATGAGCACTTAAGAGCATTGCTTCCCAACAGGGGCCTACTCTGTATTTTCTATCATTTTCTCTTCAGATTTTTTGGCTGTTTTCTCACTGTCACAGCTCCTTTCACATAAAGGTTTGCTTCAGTTTGGTCCAGATCTGTGTTTTTCCCTTGTAGACTGAGGCAAAAGAGAATTTTCTTACAAAGGGAAAGTAATACAGATGATAAAAAGAATGTAGAGTAGGGGAAACTTGATCTAATTCACAGACATGTCAATATGGAGAAGCATATCAAAACTGATGGAACACTTTGGATTAAGTATTTAGAAAAGTCCCATTTATATGTGATTAGAGAAATGGCCACTGACTGAAGTAGTGAAATACCCTGTGTGTTCATCACTGAGTTCCCTGACAGTCGTCCCTGAACTCAATTCTCATGATATACTTTTGTTTTCTTTTTTGCATGTGGAATTCATTTTAACTTTGTACAAATAGTAAACCAAGACAATGTCATATAAATCTTTTATTTCCCAAGTTCCTGAAGATGTGCAACTTCTCTTTCAGTGTCCTATTCTACGTCAGTGCGCAAGGGGATGGTAGTCCATTCATTAGAAATGGAGTAAGTTCAGGAATATCTCCCCAACACTAAAACTTAGTGTCTTGACAGCTAGGTGAATAGGATGTTCACTGATAATCAGCTAAATGAAGTTTTGGGATAACTCATTGGATAAGGAATTGAATGTCCACATTTGCACTAGACTTCTTGCAGTTTTTCCATCTTCTCTATCCAGAGGACAACACCTTACCCAACATCCTCACTTTTCTACATTGAAAAGCTTAGCTTAGCTGATGGACTGAGAGATCATGAAAACTCACAAGTTCTGAGAAAGAGATAAATACTTGAATGATGCCTCTGAAAGGAGATTGATTAGAGCTCTCCCCTCTCCTTCTTTGCATTCCTTTATTATGGGTGAGAAGTAGGCATTATTAAGAATCGGTCTGAAGGAATTCTTGCTGGCTTCAAAAGAATAGAAGAAAACCATCTAAATCTATTATGCAAATTGATCTTTTCCCCTACCGCATTACCTTGGGACTTTGAATAGATCAGTTTTAAAGAAATGAAGTGTTTTTATATGCCCTGATATAAGTACACACAAATTTTTAAAATGATAGAATATGCATTATTTTTAATAAATGATCTTGAAATTTTCTAGTGGTCTTAGAATTAGGACTTGCCTTCCATCCTTTGAACATCCTCCTTGGACTTTGTACATCTTCATCATAACACTAGTGTTTGCTGTTAACAGTGCTGGCCTTTCATTTCTGTGAGGTCAGGACCTGCCTCTTATATCCTCAATTTCCAGACTTTAGTGAATGCCTCAAATGTATCCACTGAGGATATGAATGAATACTAAATAAGACTTGTTAATATCATGCTAATATTGTGTATGTTTCATAAAGGAAAAAAAGAACTATGTTTTCTAACAAGTATAAAGCTTGAATCAGTGAAGTGTGGCTTTTCTGAAAATACATTCTACTGAAAATTAGTTTTACAAGATTTTTTAAAGAGTTAACAAAACAAAAACCTCTCTTCTTATTTCATAATTACACATTTGGAGAACTGGAAGTTGCCAGATTAAGCAAAATTGAACATGTTGCTTTACTATGGGACACAGAAATACATTTAATAGGTGAAAATCTTTTTAATACGGTGCAAATCTGTAAGTGGGGAAAGAGTCCATATCATTTCTCTGACTTATTTGGATGAAGATGGCCTTTTCAAGAAACTTCCTTCAGGAATAATATTTCACTTTGGGAACTGCTGTGTTAAAACACGGCATGCACTTTTGTTTAACTGAATATTCCATTTTAATTAATCTGCTGTTTGGCCTCATATTGTTTATGATCACGTATCAACTCAGACATAGGAGGGAGACGATGTTGCTTGAGAATCATTCCTCTCATCAATGGCATTTAGAGACTCGCAGCATCGCAGCGACTCAGTGAGACAGGCTCCTCTGTCGCTTCCCTTACAGGTGAGGTGACTGACTCTAGAGGGGTGGCATAGCTTTTACCTCAGTGTAGCTTAAGTGCATGTGCGACAGGAGTCGAATTCAGGTTTACCTGGGTCCAGTGTCCAAGTATGCGCCACTGACTTTCTCAAATTTAAAACGTGGGCCTTTCCATGACATCTGTCTTCATGACTTGGAAGTTTAATGGCGGCGGCAGCGGCCCTGAGAGGGGTGCGTGGGAGGATCCTGACCCCGAGACCTCTTGTGAGAGACTTGCCCCTTTCTTGCTCTTTAGAAACTTTTCTTCTTCTCACTTCCAGTTGCCTGGCCTTGAATTCTTTGAGGTCCTTTCCCTTCCTCATGATGATCCCTTCTTTTACTATTTCTTGTGGATTTTTATTTTCTGAAATAACATTGCTTTTGTCTGAGACAAGCTGGAAAGAAGAAGGAAAGTTACTTTGAGTTCTTAATGTATGCTTTATGTCCTTTGGCATCATTTGAATAGGAATATTTACCTTTTTCTTACTGTTTATGAAAGTCTTTTATCTGCAAAGAATATTAAATGTTTGTGTTTTATAAAACTTGCATATGTTTTCTCCTTTTATTTCCCTTTTAATTTTGTGGGTGGGTTTTTGTAATGTACATAAGATTTAAATTATATATAATTATATCTAGGTATATATAGTCCCTTGCCATTTTTTCTAGCATGTATTCTTGTTTTCTTTCTTAGAAATTTTCAGTCTAATTAGACTTTAGAGTTGTGTGTTCCTCACTTATTTTTGAATGTATTTTTTGGTGTGTAGTACTATATGTCAAATGTTGTTTTAAGTACTTTTGGGTCAACTCTGAAAAACATATTTTATAACTAAGTAAATGAATAAATTATCAATTGGAAAAATAAACAAACGGTAGGTTGTCCCAGATGCCATGCTCATTTTTACATGCTTGGCACCTGAGGAGAGCCAGGCCTGCCTCACATGCTTAATGGATGCCGGTTAAGCAAACAGGGAGTGATCATATTGTATTTACAAGGTTTATAGAGGGTGTCCTTCCTATTCTTAAAGGGTTGGGGTAGAAACTTCTGTTGAGTTGATATGCCAGCCAGTTTCTATGCCAGTTATGCAGTAAAAGTTATCTGTATTCTTCCCATTTAACCAAAGAATACTCATTTTTCCTATGTGAAGGAGAGAGGCAGCTTCTTTTCCATTAAAGTTTGTGTGTATAAAAGTGCCTAAGTAGACAATGATTTTGTTGGCTTTCACCGAGACTTGTGTTTTTATGTGAAAAAGTAACATAGAAATGAACATTTCAGTCATTTTTACATACCCAAAATGTAAAGTTGTATATTTAGCAAATAAAAATACAGGATGTCATTTAAATTTAGAAAGTAGCTGTAACTGGCAAATTTTTGTAATTTATTTGCAAAAGTTGAATGAAAAGGGCATCCCTGGGGGCTCAGACAGTAAAGGGTCTGCCTACAGTGCAGGAGACCAGGGATTAATCCCTGGGTGGGGAAGATCCCCTGAAAAAGGAAATGGCAGCCCACTCTAGCATTCTTGCCTGGGAAAGCCCATGGATAGAAGATCCTGGCAAGCGAGGGTCCATGAGGCTACAGAGTCAAATGTGACTAGCATCTAAACAACCAACTATGAAGTCAATAAAGGGAGAAAGAGAAACGTGCATGTGCCTGGCAAACCTGCCATGCAAGTTGCCATGTTTGTCTGCCCTCCCCTCAGAGGAAAGCCATATTCACAGATGGTCCCTGGAAACCTTGCTCCTCCTTCCCTGGGGCAGTCCTACTAACGGCTGCTCCTAATGCTGTAAGACAGTCCTTTCTGAAGCATTAATTCAGTCGTATTTACTAAAGGCCTATTAGATGGGAAGAGCCTGCTGAGCTCTGAAAGATATGAAGACCACTAAGAAGTACTGTTGTTGTAGACTGCATGTCTTTGTCCCCCTCCCCACTCTGTATGCTGAAGCCCACCCTGCCCCCCACCACACACACAGTGTGATGGTATTTGGAGGTAGGGCCTTTGGGATGTAACTAGGTTTCGATGAGGCCATTGGAGTGGGGCCCCAGGATCGGGCTGGTGTTTTTATAGAAAGAGGGAGAGAGAAGAGAGATTTCTCCTGCCTGGAGCATGTGAGGAAGTGGCACATAGGGAGATGGTGGCTGCCGCCAGCCCAGAGAGGAGGCCTCACAGTGAAACCCACCTTGCCTGCACCTTGATCCTGGACTTCTGGCCTCCAGAAGTATAAGAAAGAATTTTCTACTATTAAAGCCACCTGCTCTATGGGATTTCATTATGACAGCCCGAGCAGACTAGTATGGCACAACCCTCAACAAGTCCTTTAAATGGAGACAAATGTGTAAACACCCTAAGGTATCATAAAGATGCTATATTAGAGATAAAATGTTGTTGTAGGTATGCTTATTAATTTTAAAAATATTTCTCTTTCCACACCTCTGCCTCTCAGAAGAACGTAAGCTCCATGGGGCAGTGATTTTTATTTTGTTCAAGGAGATCTAACCAGTCCATCCTAAAGGAGATCAGTCCTGAGTGTTCATTGGAGGGAGTGATGTTGAAGCTGAAACTCCAATACTTTGGCCACCTGATGCGAAGAGCTGACTCATCTGAAAAGACCCTGATGCTGGGAAAGATTGAGGGCAGGAGGAGAAGGGGATGACAGAGGATGAGATGGTTGGATGGCATCACCGACTCAATGGATGTGAGTTTGGGTAAGCTCTGGGAGTTGGTGATGGACAGGGAGGCCTGGCTGCGGTTCATGGGGTCGCAAAGAGTCGGACATGAGTGAGTGACTGAACTGAACTGAACTGAACTATACCCTCAGTTCCTAGAATAGTACCTGGAACATAGTAGGCACTTTCTAAATGTTCATCAAATTAAAGAAAGGCTTGATGAATGACAAAAAGGAAATGTTAGTGAACTCTAACAGAAAGAATTGGAGATAATTCTGTCAAGATGGGTTATGAAGTTCCACAGTGGAGATGGAAGAGAGAGCAATGTGAACAAATATGCTGCTGCTAAATTGCTTCAGTCCTGTATGACTCTGTGCGGCCCCATAGATGGTAGCGCACCAGGCTCCCCCGTCCCTGGGATTCTCCAGGCAAGAAGACTGGAGTGGGTTGCCATTTCCTTCTCCAATGAATGAAAGCGAAAAGAGAAAGTGAAGTCGCTTAGTCCTGTCCGACTCTTTGCGACCCCATGGACCGCAGCCTACCCACGCTCCTCCGTCCATGGGATTCTCCAGGAAAGAAGACTGGAGTGGGTTGCCATTGCCTTCTCCAGAACAAATATGGGAAGTCATGAATTTCATGAAGAGTCTGAAATATGTATAGACTTTAAAAGTTGTTTATATTCATATTGTAAAAAAACTTGAAAGTCATGATGAAGTTTTCTGAATTTTATAAGCTAATATTTCTCCATGGAAGTAAGATGGTGATATATGTTCCATGAAAATGATGCTCTATTGCACATTAGTTTGAAACATTCTTTTTACTATGCTCCCTTAAGGATCAAAGGCCCTAAGGACTCCTATAGTAAAAACCAACTAACCTACTTACCAACAAAACACAAAAGTCTGTTTGCCTCTGGTTAATTCATTCAATTATCAGACTTATTTGACAGTAGAATCTTTTTCTTAAGGACCATTTTTTAAACTTGTGGATCAAATGTCCTGGATTATTAGACCCTGGAATCATAGATATTTGAATCATCCTGTTGCATCACCATTCCTGTCTACTCTGTCCCATGGTGAGTTCATAAAGTAAGATTTAATGCAGAAACCTGCATTCCAGTCTAGCTTTGCAACTGGTTCAGGCTATTTATTTAACCTCCTTGAGCACTTTTTTCTTGTAGTTGTAAAATGAAGAGATTGAATAAAATCACCTTTAGTTTCTATGATTTTTATGCTCAATCCCCTTGAGAAGCCTAGACTTCAGTTCAGTTTAGTGAGAAAAATGTCCTTGAGATCTGAGGACAAGATGACCCCAGACATGGGATGATGTTGCAAATTCCTCAGAGACCAGCTTCCAAGCTATAACTTCTTCCTCTCTGGATGCATCATTTATACCCTAACATTTAACAGTTGAATCTGCCTTCCATTCTGAACATTTTTCCCTAGAGAAGAAGGTGGAGCTCTCTGGTATTGGTTTGGTCATAAAATTTTGCCAAATAGTTTGGAACAAAATTGTTGATGTCAAATTTTTTTTCTAGATGATAAGTTTTTTCTACACTGTGATCCAATTTGTGGAATCTTTGAGGTTGTTCGGCTTTGATTATTAGGATTAACATATAAATATGAGCATAACAAACATAATAAGAAATTGTACTATATAGTTTGATGAATTGTTTTAAAAATGACCAATTTAAATTGTGTAAAATAAGTCATTATGCTTGACCATACAGTCAGAGGACATAAAATAGCAAAAGAGCCCATGTTTGTAGTATAATTAAACAGAATGTTATCCTCTGCTCTTTATAACCCACCAACCTGTCAAAGTGTGAATTTTGTGTTTACATATGAGGATAAGTCATATTTCCCACCAACCAAAATTCAAAATGGAAGAGAAGATCATAACAAGTGTTCCTCCTACATCATCTCTTCAGCTATTTATTTTTTCTTTCCCTACCCAAAAATGTTTAGTTCTACCTTAAAGTATCTTATACTTATGTATACAAACACATAATTATTTATTTCTCCACTTCTTTGCCCAAATTCCATCATTCATTCTGAGCCTTTGCAACGTGCATATTGATTCTTTCAGAAAGGTAGCAGTCATGATGCTCCAGAGTATCATGCATCTTGAAGTTATCTTGAGCTCCGACCCATATATCTATTAACCAGCAGGCAACCTCATATGCTCAGGTGTCCATATTAGCATCTTCACGTTTTTGTAAATGTTATGACATGAAGGAGGTTGTGAAGGTGTAAAGTTTATCCTCAAATCCACTTGGTTCTGTTACTTTTTTATGCAGGTGGCTCCAACTTCAAGCTTCTCCTTCCTCTTTCTGCATGTGTGTGACTCTTATTCTAGCATTAGAACAGCTCTTGTGTGTCTCCTTCAGCATGTATCTACTCCCCCGCCCCAGTCCAGTCTGATTTAGGCTTCCTGCCTCTGTGCTTTCATGGCTTCTGAGCCTACCTTGTCACACTGTGTTTTCATTGTCCTTTAACCTGTCTCCCATCCCCACTAGACTAATTTGAAGACATGAATTATGTTTTCCATATGTGAATTTTTATCTAACTCAAGGGCTGATAAATACAAGCTTACTCAATAAATAAAAGATTGAATAAATGGGAATAGAAAATAAGTTATCAGTGGAGAAAATGGATTCCACCAATAATTTATTTGCATCCAAACTCAAGACTTGGGCTTCCCAGGCAGTGCTAGTGGTAAAGAACCTGCCTGCCAATGCAGGTTAGATGTGAGAGAGGGCAGGTTCAATCCCTGGGTTGGGAAGACCCCCTGGAGGAGGGCAAGGCAACCCACTCCAGTGTTCTTGCCTGGAGAATCCCAAGGACAGAGTAGTCTGGCACATAGAGTTGGACATGACTGAAGCGAGTGAGCATGCACACATAAGGTTTGTTAAGAAAACACATGTGTATACACACCACTGCACAGTGCAGTTTAGTGGTTATCACTGCCACCCAGAGTCAGATTCTTCTCATCCTTGCACCAACACTAAGTTGCGGGTCCTTGGGAAGGCTACTTAACCAGTCTGTGCCTCTTCTAAAGAAACATAAAGTAGTAATATTAATACCTCTTAATTCATAAGGATTTTATGGGGAATAAATGAATATGTGTGTGTGTGTGTATACAGAGAGTATAAAACAGGGCTTGAATAAAAGTTTAATGCATATCTATTATTCTTTATTAAGTAATAATTGAGATTTGGAATCCAAAGTAATTTGACTCAGATATTTTCACATAATGAACAACTTTGTGTACAAATAAATAGCTACTCTTAAATGTGTTCTTTTCATGTTTCAGTGAAGTTATAACTTATTCATTTGCTCAAGGCAAAAATGTGGGGGTTATTCTTGACTCATCTCAGTGTCTCACCTGCCTTCTCCCTCCATCTAATCTGTCACACGCTTGTGATGATTCCATATTCTAAATACTTCACAAACCTGTTCATTTCTCTTCAACCCTCTTGTCAGTTGCTCTATACAAGGCTGTGGTACACCTTCCTTGGACTGCTTCAGGAGCCTCCAATCTAATCTTGCTGTTTCCAGACTTGTTCCTTTTCTATTCCATTTTCAGATTGCAAGCAGAAGGAGTTTCCAAAAAGGCTATTTGTAAATTATATTGCTCCCCAGATGAAACCTTTCCATGATTCTTCCTGAGATCTTAGCTCTGAAACTAGATGGCAGGATCTGGCTACATAGAGTTTGTGCCAATCTTTCCAATTTTCTGTCATTTTCAACCTGTACTCTACACTTCATCCATACCTTCTGTTCTTGCATTGAGCTGGACTCGAGTCTAGTCTTCTGCTGGAACAATTTATCTTTTCTCCTCCACTCTTCATTCTTCCAAAAATCTCCTTGAATTCTCAATAATTCTCACAAGGGTAAAGAGATTCTGATACCAACAAATTGGATAACAACTGCTCTAAGATAGGGACCTGGCCAAGACAGCCTAGAGACAGAAATGTCTCTATATTTCATATATACATGAATGTGTAGGCATACTGTCCTAGTTAAAAGAACGGAAACTTCAAAAGTGGTTACCATTAATGTCCTCTGAGAGATAAGAAAGTTAATGAAGACATGAAACACATAAAGAGATACTATTGAGAAATAAAGATGAAAAAGACAGAAGATATTCAAAGAACAAAAAGAGTTCATAGAAGTTAAAAATGCAACAACAAAATTGAAAAAAAGGAATGAAAGATAGTAGAATATGTCTCCAAGACAGCAGAACATAAAGAAAAGAAATGTAAGAGCAGAACCTGGGAAGATTTTCTGAGACATTGAGTAGCTGAAGAATAGAACTTCCAAAGAAAGGGAGAAACATTAAACAGAAAAGAAAAAATGAAAGTAACAAGTTAAGAAATTTCTCAGGACTGAAGGACCTGAGTTTCTAGGCTAAAGGCACAACCTAACACCAGTGTGTCCAGTTTGCAACAATACATTCTAGTGTGTTGTAGCAAAACTTGAGGAAGAAATAGTTTCCAAGTAAAGAATTAAGAATCAAAATAGAATTAAACTTATCATCAGCCTGGCTTGGAGAATTTTGAGCATTACTTTACTAGCATGTGAAATGAGTGCAATTGTGCAGTAGTTTGAGCATTCTTTGGCATTGCCTTTCTTTGGGATTGGAATGAAAACTGACCTTTTCCAGTCCTGTGGCCACTGCTGAGTTTTCCAGATTTGCTGACATACTGAGTACAGCACTTTCACAGCATGATCTTTCAGGATTTGAAATAGCTCAACTGGGACTCCATCACCTCCGCTAGCTTTGTTCGTAGTGATGCTTTCTCAGGCCCACTTGACTTCACATTCCAGGATGTCTGGCTCTAGGTGAGTGATCACACCATTGTGATTATCTGGGTCGTTGAAGATCTTTTTTGTACAGTTCTTCTGTGTATTCTTGCCACCTCTTCTTAATATCTTCTGCTTCTGTTAGGTCCATACCATTTCTGTCCTTTATTGAGCCCATCTTTGCATGAAATGTTCCCTTGGTATCTCTAATTTTCTTGAAGAGATCTCTAGTCTTTCCCATTCTATTGTTTTCCTCTGTTTCTTTGCACTGATCACTTAGGAAGGCTTTCTTATCTCTCCTTGCTATTCTTTGGAACTCTGCATTCAAATGGGAATATCTTTCCTTTTCTCCTTTGCTTTTCACTTCTCTTCTTTTCACAGCTATTTATAAGGCCTCCTCAGACAACCATTTTGCCTTTTTGCATTTCTTTTCCATGGGGATGGTCTTGATCCCTGTCTCCTGTACATTGTCACGAACCTCTGTCCATAGTTCATCAGGCACTCTGTCTATCAGACCTAGTCCCTTGGAAAGTTATGACCAACCTAGATAGCATATTCAAAAGCAGAGACTTTACCTTTGCCAACAAAGGTCCATCTAGTCAAGGCTATGGTTTTTCCAGTGGTCATGTATGGATGTGAGAGTTGGACTGTGAAGAAAGCTGAGTGCCAAAGAATTGATGCTTTTGAACTGTGGTGTTGGAGAAGACTCTTGAGAGTCCCTTGGACTGCAAGGAGATCCAACCAGTCCATCCTAAAGGAGATCAGTCCTGGGTGTTCATTGGAAGGACTGATGCTGAAGCTGAAACTCCAATTCTTTGGTCACCTCATGCGAAGAGTTGACTCATTGGAAAAGACCCTGATGCTGGGAGGGATTGGGGGCAGGAGGAGAAGGGGAAGATAGAGGATGACATGGCTGGATGGCATCACTGACTAGATGGACATGAGTTTGAGTAAACTTCGGGAGTTGGTGATGGACAGGGAGGCCTGGTATGCTGCAATTCATGGGGTCACAAAGAGTCAGACATGACTGAGCGACTGAACTGAACTGAACTGTCATCATCAGCACTGGAACACAGAAGGTAATGGAGCAATGTCTGGAGGGCCCATTAATGCCCTGAGGGCAGCAGCAATATTTGATTCTATGATTGCCATTTGTATTTATGTAATACTTGATTTTTCTTATTGTTTCCTGATTCTTTGGTGGCAACTACTAAATAAGACAAAGTGACCAAAATCCTGATGATAAAAGAGAACAGAAAGTCAACATAGGGGAGGGTGGGGAGATGACAGCACAGTCCTTTCCAGGGTGGCTGTTAACTCAGGACAGTCTTAGAAACTCTATAAAGACACAGTAATAGGATAATAAATGACCCCTGACTTACAGTAGGTTGACTTAGGATTTTTCAATTTTACAGTGGTGTATTTAGTAGAAACATTCATTTTGAAGTTTGATCTTTCCGCTGGTGAGTGTGATGTGGTCTGATACTCTCTCCTAATAGTGAGCTGTGGCAGCCACAGCTCCCACTCAGCCCAGGATTACAGGGTGACAATCATTCTGTGCCCAGACTTTCAATACAGTATTCATTGTTATATGAGATATTAACACTTTATTATTAAATAGGCTTTGTGTTAGGTGATTTTATCCAAATGTAGGCCAAGGCTCTGAGCACGCTTAAGTTAGACGGCTAAGCGATGATGCTCTGTAATTTAGGTATATTAAAGGCATTTTCAACTTACAATATTTTCAATTTATTGAAAATTTATTGGATTTATTGGGATGCAACCCCACTGTAGTGGGCTTCCCTGGTGACCCAATGGTAAAGAATCCACCTGCCAATGCAGGAGATGTGGGTTCAATCCCTGGGTCGGGAAGATCCCCTGGAGAAAGGAAATGGCAACCCACTCCAGTATTCTTGCCTGGGAAATCCCATGGACAGAGGAGCCTGGCAGGTTACAGTCCATGGGGTCACAAAAGAACTGAAAACGACTTAGTGATTAATAGCAACAACAAACAACCCCATTGTAAGTTGAGGAAGATCTGTACTTTCAACTGGTAAGGGATTTTCCTCTTTGTTCAGCAGTGAACTTCTATCTAATTAATCCTTTATTCTGGAAGGGAAAAATTTAAATTATATAATGGTAGATTAAAATTAAATGCAAAATAAAGTAAGTAATGAAGCATGAAAACAAGATAATAAGCTGGGAACCCAGCTGCCAACTTAAAAACTATAGAGTATTATTTACACTATTGCATCAACTTGCATACTCTTTCTCAGTCCCATTCCTTGACACCATACAGAAGCAACTACTACCCTACATTTTGTTTTTATTACTCCCTAGCTTTAAAACATCTAAAGACTATATATCCATATGATACAGTTAAGGCATTTTTGCTCTATCTCATTTCTAAAATCCAATTAAAATGACAAAGAATGAAAATACAGGGAAAAAATCACTTCTTTTAAATAAAACAAAGAACTAGCTATAATACAACCTTAAATACAAATTGTGAAGCTTAATTTTGTGAAATCAGGATGTAGGGAATTCAAGGGAAAGCTAGCACTTACTGCTTCAAACTTGAAGCAGAAGGAAGTTTCTTTAAGAATGTCAGTCAGGAAGACTGGCTGAGATGGCAGATAGACTCTGAACTCACCTCCTTTCATGAGTACATCAAACTCACAATGATCTGCAGAACAACCATGGATGAATAAGACTAGAACCTACCAGAAAAGATTTTCTGCAGATAAAGACATAAAGAGGAACCACAATGAGACTGGGAAAAGGGGTGAACTTGTGATATAATCAAATCCCATACCTACCAGGTGGATGATCCATACCCTGGAGAATATTGCAGAGGTTCTCCCATAGGAATGAGAGTCCTGAGCCCCACATCAGACTCCCCAGCCCAGGGGTATGGCAGTAGGAAGGTAAGCCCCCAAAGCATTTGGCCCTGAAGGCCAGTGGGGCTTAATTTCAGGAGCTCCACAGGACGGGGGAGTGGGGGGAATAGAAATTTCACTCTTCAAAGGCACACACACAAAAACTTACATGCCCCAGGACCCAGGGTAAAAGCAGTGATTTGATAAGATTCTCGGCCAAACGTATCTGCTGATTTTGGAGTCTCCTGGAGAGGCAGGGTTTGACTGTTGCCCACCCTAAGGACAGGGACACTGGTGGGAGACATATTTAGGAACATCAAGCCATGTGGACACTGCTGATGGTGGATGCCTTCTTGGTGTATTAGCACCAAGACCTTGCCCCACCCAGCAACCTGTAGGCACCAGTGCTGGAACACCTCAGGACGAACAACCAACTTGGTGAGTGTCAACCAACAGGCTATCTAAGGATTTCCTGAGCCCACAGCCACCTCTAGACATGACACTAGACATGGCCTTGCCCACCAGAGGGCCAAGACACAGTTCTACCTACCAATGGACAGGCACCAGCACTTCTCCCTTGGAATCCTACACTAGCTTTTAGACTACCCTCCGGCACCAGGGTGAGAAGTAGCAAGAACACTACAATCTCAAAGCCTGTGGTTTCAGCCTGCCCTCAATGAGTCAGACTCTACCCTGAGACTAGCAGGGCCCTGGTTCTGCCCGCTAGCAGGTGAACACATTTCAGGACAACATGACACCATATCCAAATGTGTCAGAAACCACCCCCATCCACCAAAATATCTGAAGTGAGTTCTGGGATTCCTGGGCCCTGCAGCAAGACTACAGGAAATAGCTGTGCCTGCTAGTAGTTTGGCAATAACCCCAGGACCTTGCCTCACCTGCCAGTGGGTGGGCAACAACTCTGAGGTCTTTGGGACCCTGACTCCACCCACCAGTAAGCCAACATTAGCCCTGGGACCCCCTACAGTTCTACAGCAGACTGCCTTGTGACCAGGCCCCAGTGAACAGCAGCCAGCAGCATCTACACAAGGCAGGGCCTGGCAACATACCAAAACAGGAGCCAACTAAGACTAGCAGACTGCCCACACAGTCAGGCTGCCACAACAGAAGGAACCATGCAGTCCTCTCAGGGGGAATCCCTGGAGCATATAGCCTAAGTGAAGAGCAGGTAATGCACTGCGGAGATGCATAGGATGTCTCCTACAGAGGGCCATTTCTTCAGGGCCAAGTAATGTTACTAACCTATCACATACATAAGAATACAAATAGTAACTTAGACAAAATTAGGTGTCAGAGGAAAATGTTTCAGATTAAGGAATAAGATAAAATCCCAAAGGAACTAGTGAAGTTCCTATCTGAGAAAGAGTTCAGAGTGGTGATTGCAAAGATAATCAGAGAACTCAGGAGGAGAATGAATGAATAGAGTAAGAAGCTATAAGCTCTTAACAAAGAGTTAGAAAATATGAAGAGCAACCAAACAGATTTGAAAAATGCAATAACTGAAATGAAAAATACACTAGAAGGAATCAATACTAAGTTAAATGATACAGAGTAACAGATCACTTAGTTGGAAGTCAGAGAAGTAGAAATCACTGCTGCTGAACAGAAAAAAAAAAAAAAAAAGAATAAAAGAAATGAGGGCAGCTTAAGAGAGCTCTGAGACAACATCAAGCACAGTAATACACTCACTATAGGGGCTCAGAAGAAGAGAGAGAGAAGAGAGAGAGAAAGAACCTTGAGAAGACAATTGTAGACATAACAGATGAAAATTTCATTAACTTGAGAAAGAAAACAGTCACCCAAGTTCATGAAGAACAGGGAGTCCCATACAGGTCAAACACAAACAGGAACAGACCAAGATATGTTGCAACTAAAATGGCAAAAACTAAAGTTTAAGGGAGAACATTAAAAGCAACAAGGGGACAGCAACACATAACATACAAGGGAACTCCCATTAAACTATCAACTGATTTTTCAGTAGAAACTGTGTAGGCCAAAAGGGAATGGCGCAATTTATTTAAGGTGATAGAGGAGAAAAATTCATAGCCAAGAACACACTCTGGGGGCTTTCCTGGTAGTACAGTGGTTAGGACTTTGCCTTCCAGGGCAGGGGATGTGAGTTGATCCCTGGTGAGGAACCTAAGATCTCACATGTTTTGCAGCCAGAAAATCAAAACATGAAACTAGTTATATTACAATAAATTCAATAAAGACTTAAAAAAATTTAAAAAGCAGAATAAACTCTGCAAAGCAAGTTTTTTTTTTTTTTTCCCAGAGTTTTTAAGCCTAGGAGAGTGCTATCACAAATTACACAGTCAAGTTTCCCACAACTGTGGAAATTGCAAGGATCAGCACATTCAGAGTGCGATGGATAAGCCTTGTCCTGAGGAAAATGCCTTCATGATCATGGGATCTCTTCTGCCAAGTAAGTATATTCTCTTTCATATTTGATGGAGAAATCAAAAGCTTCACAGACAAGCTAAAGCTAAAAGGGATCAGTATCACCAAACTACCTTTACAATGGATGTTAACTTTTTTAGGTGGAAAAGCCACAACTAGAAATAAGAAACTTACAAAAGGAAAAGGCTCACTGGTAAGGGTTAACATACAGTGAAAGTGAAAGTGAAGTCACTCAGTTGTGTCCGACTCTCTGTGACCCCATGGACTGCAGCCTACCAGGCTTCTCCATCCATGGGATTTTCCAGGCAAGAGTACTGGAGTGGGTTGCCATTTCCTTCTCCAGGAGATCTTCCCCACCCAGGGATCAAACCCAGGTCTCCTGCATTGCAGGCAGACACTTTACCTTCTGAGCCACCAGGGAAGCCCAATACAGTAAAGGTAGGAAATCATCCACACACAAAGCTAGTAGTGAGGTAAAAAACCAAAAGTACTAAAATCATCTATATATATGATAAGCAGTTAAGGAATAGGGAAAACAATTAGATGTAGTATTTGACATCAAAAACAGTAATCATTAGGAGAAGAGAGTATAAATACAGGGTTTTAAACGTGTGTTTGAAATTAAGAGATCAGTAACTTAAAGTAATCATCTCTCTGTCTTTCTCTCTCTCTTTCTATATATATATATATATAAGTTATTGATTTTTCTATTTGTCTATAGTTACTGAATTATATATATAAAATTAAGAGATCATTAATAATATAATAGATATAACATATATTAACTATATATAATTAAGACATCAGTAACTTAAAACAATCATACTTCTCTCTACATATAGATATATAGAAAGAGATTGCTATGGAAAAACTTCAAACCAAAAATTTATAATAGACATACACACAAAAAGGAAAAAGGAAACCAAACATAACACTAAAGATAGTCACTAAAGATAATGAGAGAAGGGAATAAAAGAAGGAAGAACAAACTCAAAACAATTAACAAAGTGGCAGTAAGAACATACATATTGATAATTACCTAAAATGTAGATGGATTAAATGCTCCAACTAAAAGATGGAGAGTGACTGAACGGATTTAAAAAAATAAGACCTGTGTAAAAGTGGCCTACAAGACACTAACTTCAGATTTAGAGACACATACAGACTAAAAGTGAGGGAGTAGAAAAACATACTCCATGCAAATGGAAATGAAAAGGAAACCAGAGCAGCAATATTTATATCAGAGAAGATACATTTTGTAAAGTAATTAGCCTCCAACTAATAAAAAAAAAAAAACCCAGTATGCAGAGAAAAAATAAATAAATAAAATAAAATAAAAACTTTACAAGAGGCAAAAAGGGCACTACATAGTGATCGAGGGATCAGTCCAAGAAGTTACAACAATTATACATGCATCCAACATAAGAGCACCTCGATATATAATGCACATAATAACAGACATAAAAGGAGAAATCAATAGTAACTCAATAACAGTAGAGTACTTTAATACCCCCCTTTCATCAATGGACAGATCATCCAGAGAGAAAATAAATAAGGAAACACAGGCCTTACATAGCACACTAGACTAAATGGACTTGCTTGATATATAGAGCATTCTATCCAAAAACAGGAGAACACACAATCTTTTCAAGTGCACATTGAACATTCTCCAGGATAGATCACATAATGGGCCACAAAACAAACCTCAGTAACTGTAAGAAAATTGAAATTATATCAAGCACCTTTTCCAACCACAACACTCAAAAACTAGAAATCAACTACAAAAAAGAAAAAAAAAACAGCAAAAACCCACAACACATGAAGGCTAAAAAGCATGCTTCTAAACAACCAATGGATCACTTAAGAAATTACAGAAGAAATAAAAAAGACTCAGACAGAAATGAAAACAAAAACATGATGACGCAAAACCTACCGGATGTAGCAAAAACATTTCTAGGAGGGAAGTTTATAGCAATAAAAGTTTATCTCAGGAAACAAGGAAAATCTCAAATAAACAACCTGACCTTTATACCCAAGGGAACTAGAGAAATAGGAACAAACAAGACCCAAAGTTAATAGAAGAAAGGAAATCATAAAGATCAGAGTAGAAATAAATAAATAAATAAATAAAATAAAATAAAAAAAAGAAATAAATAAAGACAAAAAATAGAAACATTCAATGAAATGAAAAGTTAATTCTTTAAAAAGATAACCAAAATTGATAAACCTATAGCTAGATTCATTGAGATAAAAAGGGAGAGGGCCCAAATAAATAAATCAGAAATAAAAAAGGAAAAGTTACACAAATTACAGAAATACAAAGCCTCTTAAAACTGCTACAAGCAACTACACATCAATAAAATGGACTACCTAGAAGAAATGGACAAATTCTTGGAAAGGTACAATCTCCCAAAACTGAAGCAGGAAGAAATAGAAAATATGAACAGATCAATTACCAGTAATGAAATTGAATCAGTAATTTAAAAACTTCCCAACAAACAAAAGTCCAGGACCAGATGACTTCACAGGTGAATTCTATCAAACATTTAGAGAAGAGTCAATGTCCTGATGGCTCAGCAGGTAAAGAATCCACCTGCAATGTAGGAGACGCTGGAGATGTGGGTTCGATTTCTAGGTTGGGATGATCCTCTGAAGAGGAAATTGCAACCCACTCCAGTATTCTTGCATGAAAAATCCCATGGACAGAGGAGCCTGGCGGGGCTACAGTCCAAAATGGCACAAAGAGCTGGACACAACTGAGCTACTGAGCACGTACAATGCTTATCTTTCTGAAACTGATTCTATGAGGCCAGCATTACCCTGATACCAAACCAGACAAAGATATCACACAAAAAAGAAAATTATAGGTCAATATCACTGATGACAGTCGATGCCAAAATCTGCAACAAAATACTAGCAAAAGGAATCCAACAATATATTGAAACGACCATACACCACTATCAAGTGAACTTTATTGCAGAGATGTGAGGAATTTTCAATATCTTTAAATCAGTCAATGTGATAAACTACATCAATGAACTGAAAAATAAAAACCATGTGATCATTTCAACAGATGCAGAAAAAGCTTTGATAGACTTCAACATCCATTCATGAAAAAAAAAAACTCTCCAGAAAATAGGCATAAAGTGAACATATGTCAACATAATATAGGCCATTTATGACAAACCCACAGCTAACATCATACTCAATGACCAAAAGTTGAAAGCATTTCTTCTGCGATGACGAACAAGAAAATGATGCACACTCTTAGCACTTTTATTCAACAGTTTTTTGGAAGTCATAGCTATAGCAATCAGAGAAGAAAAAGAATTAAAGGGAATGGATTGGAAAGGAGGAAGTTAAACTGTCACTGTTTGCAGTTGATGTGATATTATAAATAGAAGATCCTAAAGATGCTACCAGAAAACTACTAGAACTCATCAGTGAATTCAGTAAAGTTGCAGAATACAAAATTAATATACAGAAATCTGTTGCATTTCTATACACTAACAACAACTATCAGAAAGAGAAATTAAGGAAACAATCCCATTTACTATCACATCAAAAAGAATAAAATACCTAGGAATAAAGCCACCTAAGGAGGCACAAGACCTGTACCCTGAAAACTGTAAGATGTTGATGAAAGAAATTGAAGACAATATAAACAGCTAGAAGGATATATTGTTTCCTTAGATTTGAAGACTCAATATTGTTAAAATGACCATACTATCCAATGCAATCTATAGATTCAATGCAACCCCTGTCCAAATTTTTCACAGAGCTAGAACAATTTTTAAATTTATATGGAAATACAAAGGACCCTGAATAGCCAAAACAATCTTGAGAAAGAAGTGCTGAGGGAATTACACCCTCCCTGACTTCAGAGAGTATACAACAAACGGTATGGTATAGCAAAAAACCAGACACATAGGTCAGTTAAACAGAATACAGTATTAAAAGGAGAGGAGTGCAGAGTAACTCCAATGTTTGACTGGAGTAACCAGAGGACTCGAATGGCCATTGCCTGTAATGGAGAAGATGGGGTGGGTCAGTCAGGTTTGTGCAGGAAGACTGGAAATGTACAGTAACATCACAATACATAGATGGTAATAGAGGTAAGATGTGAAGTAGAATCATGAAGGCTGTGAATAAAGGCAAAAAAAAAGCAGGTTTAAAGATGGGGCCCAATTTTGGGAATTTATTGATATAAAAAGAACTAAAGAGACAGTGATATAGGAGGTGCTATGGATTGAATTGTGTCCTCCCAAAATTTATATACTGAAATTTTAACTCCCAACATGACTGTATTTGTAGATATAACTTTTAGGAGGAAATCAAGGTTAAATGAGGACAGAAGTGTGACAGCCTAGTATGATAGGGTTAGTGGTATTATAAAATGAGGAAAGTCTTTCCCTCTCTCCTTTTCTTTCCATCTCTCCCCCTCCCCCCACTTCATCCCACCATGCACACACACTGAGGAAAGTCCATGTGAAGAGGTCACAGCAAGAAGGTGCTATCTGCAAGCATTTTGATCTTGGATGTCCAGTCTCCAGAACTGTGAGGAGATAAATTTTTGTGGTTTAAGCCCAGCAGACTATCATATTTGTGGTAGGGCTGAGTAGCTGCCAGAGCTAACAAGACAAGATGACACCAAAAAAGTGTAGTGTCTTGAGAGCAATGGGTCATAGCTTTTCAAAAAGATAGGGGTAATCACCAAAATCAAGAGAGTGGTTCTTTGCAGTTCAGAGAAAGAGCCTTGGGGTTGAACAGATGGCAAGGGGGCTTAATTTTTCTTTTTTCTTTAGTGTTTTTTATTTCTCAATTTAGGTGGTGTGTGTAGTTCTACATCATAATATTTTAAATATATTTTTGTGTGTATGAACTATTCTATAAAATTTGAAAAACTCACAATGAGAAAAGCATAAAAGAGGACATTTAAAAAAAAAGGACATTCAGTTGAAATAGACCATAAACAAATATAACATGCAAATGAATTAAGTTTCCTAGAGGAAAACAATAGAAAGGGAAAGACTAGAGATTTCTTCAAGAAAATTAGAGATACCAAGGGAATATTTCATGCAAAGATGGGCTCAATAAAGGACAGAAAGAGGTTGAACCTAACAGAAGCAGATTAAGAAGAGGTGGCAAGAATTCACAGAAGAACTATACAAAAAAGGTCTTTATGACCCATAAACCACGATGGTATGATCACTCACCTAGAGCCAGACATCCTGGAATGTGAAGACAAGTGAGTCTTAGGAAGAATTACTAGGAACAAAGCTAGTGGAGGTGATGGAATTCCAGTTGAGCTATTTCACATTTTAAAATATTATGATATTGCTAAAGTGCTGCACTCAGTATGCCAGAAAATTTGGAAAACTCAGCAATGGCCACAGGACTGGAAAAGGTCACTTTTCATTCCAATCCCAAAGAAAGGCAATGCAAAAGAATGTTCAAACTACCACACAATTGCACTCATCTCACACACTAGTAAAGTAATGCTCAAAATTCTCCAAGTGAGGCTTCAACAGTACATGAACCAAGAACTTCCAGATGTTCAAGCTGGATTTAGAAAAGGCAGAGGAACCAGAGATCAAATTGCCAACATTCATTGGATCATAGAAAAAGCAAGAGAGTTCCAGAAAAACATCTACTTCTGCTTTATTGACTATGCCAAAGCCTTTGACTGTGTGGATCACAACAAACTGTGAAAAATTCTTAAAGAGATGGGAATACCAGACCATCTTACCTACCTCCTGGGAAAGCTGTATGCAGAGTCAAGAAGCAACAGTTAGAACCAGACAAGGAACCATGGGCTGGTTCCAATCGGGAAAGGAGTAAGTCAAGTCTGTATATTGTCATCCTGCTTATTTATCTTTTATGCAGAGTACATCTTGCAAAATGGTGGGCTGGATGAAACAGAAACTGGACTCTGAATTACGAGGAGAAGTACCAATAACCTCAGATATGCAGATGACACCACCCTTATGGCAGAAAGCGAAGAGGAACTGAAGAGCCTCTTGATAAAAGTGAAAGAGGAGAGTGAAAAAGCTGATTTAAAACTCAGCATTCAAAAAACTAAGATCATGGCATCTGGTCCCATCACTTCATGGCAAATAGATGAGGAAACAATGGAAACAGTAAAAGACTATTTTCTTGGACTCCAAAATCACTGCAGATGATGACTGCAGCCATGAAATTAAAAGACGCTAGCTGCTTGGAGGAAAGTGTCTGATGAAACTAGACAGCATGTTAGAAAGCATCGACGCCACTTTGCCAACAAAGGTCCGTCTAGTCAAAGCTCTGGTTTTTCCAATAGTTATGTGTGGATGTGAGAGCTGGACCATAAAGAAAGCTGTTCAATTCAGTTCAGTTGCTCAGTCGTGTCTGACTCTTTGTGACCCCATGAACTGCAGCACTCCAGGCCTCCCTGTCCATCACCAACTCCTGGAATTCACCCAAACTCATGTCCATCGAGTTCATGATACCATCCAGCCATCTCATCCTCTGTCATACCCCCCTTCTCCTCCTGCCCTCAGTTCTTTCCAGCATTAAGGTCTTTTCCAATGAGTCAACTCTTTGCATGAGGTGGCCAAAGTATTAGAGTTTCAGCTTCAACATCAGTCCTTCCAATGAACACCCAGGACTGATCTCCTTTAGGATGGACTGGTTGGATCTCCTTGCAGTCCAAGGGACTCTCAAGAGTCTTCTCCAACATCACAGTTCAAAAGCATCAATTATTAGATGCTCAGCTTTCTTTGTAGTCCAACTCTCACATCCATACATGACTACTGGAAAAACCATAGCTTTGACTAGAGGAACCTTTGTTGACAAAGTGATCTCTCTGCTTTTTAATACACTGTATAGGTTCATCATAACTTTCCTTGCAAGGAGTAAGCTTCTTTTATTTCATGGCTGCACTCACCATCTGCAGTGATTTTGGAGCCCCCCCAAAATAAAGTCTGTCACTGTTTCCACTGTTTCCCCATCTATTTGCCATGAAGTGATGGGACTGGATGCCATGATCTTAGTTTTCTGAATGTTGAGCTTTAAGCCAACTTTTCCACTCTCCTCTTTCACTTTCATCAAGAGGCTCTTTAGTTCTTCACTTTCTGCCATAAGGGTGGTGTCATCTGCATATCTGAGGTTATTGATATTTCTCCTGGCAATCTTGATTCCAGCTTGTGCTTCTTCCAGCCCAGCGTTTCTCATGATGTACTCTGTATATAAGTTAAATAAGCAGGGTGACAATATACAGCCTTGACGTACTCCTTTCTCCTATTTGGAACCAGTCTGTTGTTCCATGTCCAATTCTAACTGTTGCTTCCTGACCTGCATACAGGTTTCTCAAGAGGCAGGTCAGGTGGTCTGGCATTCCCATCTCTTTCAGAATTTTCCACAGTTTATTGTGATCCACACAGTCAAAGGTTTTGGCATAGTCAATAAAGCAGAAACAGATGTTTTTCTGGAACTCTCTTGTTTTGTTGATGATCCAGCAGATGTTGGCAATTTGATTTATGGTTCCTCTGCCTTTTATAAAACCAGCTTGAACATCTAGAGTGCTGAAGAATTGATGCTTTTAAACTGTGGTGTTGGAGAAGTCTCTTGAGAATCCCTTGGACTGCAAGGAGATCCAACCAGTCAATCCTAAAGGAAATCAGTCCTGGATATTCATTGGAAGGACTGATGCTGAAGCTGAAGCTCCAATACTTTGGCCACCTGACGCAAAGAACTGACTCCTTTGAAAAGACCCTGATGCTGGGAAGATTGAAGGTAGGAGGAGAAGGGGACAACAGAGGATGTGATGGCTGGATAGCATCACCGACTCAATGGCCATGAATTTGAACAAGCTCCAGGAGTTGGTGATGGGCAGAGAAGCCAGGTAAGCTGCAGTCCATGGGGTCACAAAGAGTTGAACATGACTGAGTGACTGAACTGAACTTAAAATATAGACTCTCACAATGAGTTTAAAAAAATTAAGAAAGCTAAAGACAGAAACACAAAACTTTTTAGAGGAAGTGCATATTAAAAAAAAAAAACCTATCTAGACATGATGAATGATATACAAAGTAAAGTGCAACAGAAATGAAGTGAGGGTCAAATTTAACAAGATGGAACCAAGACTAATGGAACCAAGAATAAAATCATAAAATGTGAAAATAGAATGTTGCTTATAAATAGAAAGCAATTCATAGAGGTGATAGTAATCAATCTTTGTGCCCTCCATGTAATATTAATATTTACAAAGGTTATATTATAGTATTATATTATGATGATATTATAAGTAAATGCTCTTAATAACACAAGGAATTATTAACTAATCCATAGTCAGAGAGAAAAATTCAGAAACTGACTGCTCAAAAAAAAAATCTAAAAAATGTTTGAGCAATACCACTAACAGACTCAAGCTTTATAGATGTATAACAAACTACCTCTCTCTAAAAACAGTATTCTTTTTCAAATGCCCGTGGATCACTTAATATTGATCTGGTATTAGGCTACAAATAATATTCGTATAGATAAGAAGATTTGTAAATAATACAGACCATATTATCTAAACTGAACAGTGTATATATACTAAGAAGAGAATAGGAATAAAAATCTGTCTAACTGAAGATTAAAATATGATGCATTAAATACCTCAAGAGGAAATCTAACAGAAACTGAAAACTTAGAATAAGCAAAGCTGGAAACTTTATAACCAAATCTTTTAATACATGTTCTAAGTTGTGCTAAGAGGAAAATGTATTGCCATATATAGTTTTCAGAAAACAATAGGTTAGAAAATAAGTGGCTAGAAGGTGAAAGTTGCTCGGTTGTGTCTGACTCTTTATGACCACATGGACTATACAGTCCATGGAATTCTCCAGAGCAGAATACTGGAGTGGGTAGCCTTTCCCTTCTCCAGGGGATCTTCCCAAGCTACAAAAGGAATAGCAAAAATGACCACGAGCAAGTAAGATGACATAATCAAACTAAACAAAAGAGAAAATAAATAGCAAATAAACCAATCTCAAAAAGTTAGCCTGACAAATCAAATCAAAAGCAGTTTTTTCATAAAGATCAAACATTAGAAAGTTTTGATCATGAAAATTAGAGAAAAACATTAACAAAAGTATTAGGAATAAAAAAGATATAAATATAATGGAGATTAAAAATTAAAGAATATTTAACACAGTAGATAAGAAAATCTAGGTGATCCTGTAGACAAATTTTTGTATTGATTTTTCTAGATAAATATTAATTTCTTGATGTAACCTTTGAGGACAATGAAAACCAAAGAAAACTAATAGCCAAAGGAAAAAAATTCTAGAGGGAGAGGGAGACAGAGATGGAGACAGAAAAGAAACATGGCCTTTGTAGTTTTGGGAATGACTTTAATCAAAACCAAAAAAAAAAAAAAAAAAAAAACCCAAACCATTGTTAAAATTACCCATATGTTTAGGAAAAATGGAAAGCTTTTAAAGTTACTCTATAAGATTGTCATGAAAGTAATAATACCAAAAATTATAATTGATTTTAATAATGAGTGATCTAAAAATCCCAAATATATTATTAAAAATTCCCCTTGGGACTATCTGAAGACCAAGAAGTGTATCTCAAGGATGTAAGGATTGCTCAATACTAAGAAATATATTTGTATAATTTATATTAATAAGAGGCTAAATAGTATGGTTAAGTTTGTGGACTCTGGAACCAGACTGCCTCAGTTTGAATCTTAGGTCTGCCAGGTTTTAGCCTTACAACTTTGGATAAGTTACTCAAACTTTCTGCTCTTTTGGGTCTTCATTTGTAAAGCAGTTATCATAGTTGCAGCTATCTCATTAAGTTTTGTCTGAGGTAAATGAGTAAATATATGTGGGAAATTTAGAACACTGTTTGGCAAATTAATAAATAAAGAAGAAAATTTTAATTTAAAGATATATATATAATATTTTTATTAAAATAAATAATTAAAAAAATGAAACAAAAATATAGAATATTGTTTTGCATTAATAAGGTGCCCTGAAAACTGAACTTTAAAATATTAGACCAAGGGATGAAGGAAAAATGTTCATATGTTGTCAGATGCCCAAATAGTATATAAAACTGCAAGACTCATTTCTAACAAAATTATAAATAACCTTTCAATAGAAAGAAAATCCATAACCTAAAAAGCAAGTGGACCTACTGGAAAATTACAGGAGCATCAATTTGTTTAATTTTTGCAACATCATTCTTAATGGTAAAACTTTAGAACTGATTTTGTGAAGTCAAGAATGCAAAAATGTGAAATCTTAATGCTGCTATTCATCTGTATTCTGGAGGTTTAAGACAATGTAGGGCTTTTCTCTTGTGGCTCAGCTGGTAAAGAATCCACCTGCAATGCAGGAAACCTGGGTTCGATCCCTGGATTGGGAAGATCCCCTGGAGAAAGGAAAGGCTACCCACTTCAATATTCTGGCCTGGAGAATTCCATAGACTATACAGTCTACGGGGTCGCAAAGAGTCAGACACAACTGAGCAACTCTCACTTTCACTTTCAAGATAATGTAATACAATAGCAAAATCATGAGGTTAAAAAAATGACACGGCTACAGTCTTTGGCAGATGCTGTGTTTATGCAGAAATTCTCAAGATACAACCAAAAAATAGATAAAGGATTAAAATATAATATCACTTGTTCTCCTATATAGTAACAATACACAGTTATAAATAATACAAAATAATTCAGTTTACAATAACAATTCAAACTATAAAATTTTTAGAATAAATGTGGGTTATATAAGATATGTGTGAAAAACATACAATTTGTGAATAAAAATAAATAGAAGCCATGTTCACAGTAAGGAAGATTTATTATAATAAGCATGCCAATTAACCTGGAATGGCTCTGTAAAACAAAAACCTTGAGACACTTTTTAAAAAAATTGACAAACTGATTTTGAAGTTAATCTGGAATAGTCATGTGCAGAATTAGTCAAGGGAAAGTTTGAAGAAGATTAGCAGTGAAGCAATATTCACTCATCACAGTTTCAGTTCAGTTCAGTTCACTCAGTTGTGTTCGACTCTTTGTGACCCATGGACTGCAGCAAGCCAGGCTTCCCTGTCCATCACCAGTCTCTGGCTCCTATCCCTTCTAAATCCAGCTTGAACATTTGGAAGATCTTGAATCATGTACTGTTGAAGTTTATCCCACCAGAAATCAAACATACAATGCAACTAAGGCAACTAAAACTGCAGGATTATGTAAGAATTGAAAACAGATCAATAGCATATACCCATGTGAATACAGAATTTTTAATATTCAGTAAATGTGGCATTTTAAATCAGTGTTATGAGAGCAGCAGTCCCCAGTCTTTTGGCACTGGGACTGATTTCATGGAAGACAATTTCCCAGTGACGAGGGTAGTGGCAGATGGTTTTGGGATGATTCAAGTGTATTACATTTATTGTGTACTTTATTTCTATTATTATTACATCAGCTCCACCTCAGATCATGAGGCATTAGATCCTGGAGTTTGGAAACCCCTGATAGATAACCTCAAGTGGATACTATTCTATAGTGGCAATTGGAAGATAAATCAGTGAAGTGTCATAGGAGGCCAAGAACTAAGTGCGCACATCTTTTCCCAGCTGCCTTCAGTGGCGCCATGTTGGTAGCTGTGGTGGGAGTACTTAGAGAAATTAACAAATGCTACAAATCAGGGATTTCTCCTCAAGACTTCCCTGTGCTCCCCGCCTCTACCTCTATGAACGTGTCAAGTATTTACCAGCTGCTGCTGCTGCTAAGTCGCTTCAGTCGTGTTCAACCTTGTGCGACCCCATAGACGGCAGCCTACCAGGCTCCCCGTCCATGGGATTCTCCAGGAAAGAACACTGGAGTGGGTTGCCATTTCCTTCTCCAATGCATGAAAGTGAAAACTGAAAGTGAAGTCGCTCAGTCGTGTCTGACTCTTAGCGACCCCGTGGAATGCAGCCTACCAGGCTCCTCCGCCCATGGAATTTTCCAGGCAAGAGTACTGGAGTGGGGTGCCATTGCCTTCTCTGAGCACACTGCTGCATATATCCTTTGAACAAACAATTCTACTTGTAACAATAAGCCCTGTAGAAACCCTCACCCTGTTGGATCAGTTCAGCAGGAAGTAAAAGAGTGACCAAGTCAAACTAAATTACATCATAAGGACACTTGTGATCTCACAAGGCAGGAGTTCAGAAGTCAAGCTCTAGCTGGTTGACTTAGTGGCTCCATGGTGTCATCAGTGGCAGGTTCTTTTTATTGCTCTATTCTGTTGCTCATAGAATTTGCTTCACTTTAAGTCTCTCGGGTATAAGATGGATGGTCCAGTGTGGGAAGAGATAAACTCTTCCTTGATCATACAACCTGTTTTCCCCTTTGAATGACTGGGTCCACTCAGGTCAAGAGGGTCACTAGGGCAAGGCTGCTCTGAAGCCTCAGTTTCCTCAGGATTGGCTGAGAAGTGGGGATTTGTGTGGCCAGTTGAATAAAGTCAGGGTTTCTCTAGGCCCAGGTATATCTCCTAAGTTTAAAAAAGAAAAAGATTTTTAAAAAGAAAATCTTCAAAGCAATAAAAATGAGAAGTATTTATTGTATAATCACATTTACTTAGAACAAAACAACTCTTGTGTGTGTGTCTGTTTGCCTATCTGTGCCTATCAAGGTGTGAGGAAGGAGAAAGATGGAAGAGGAGGTAAGGGAGAGTGAGGAAACCAGTTCTGTCAAGGCATGGACCCAACCTGCTGTAGCCGTGTGACCTTTGGCGCAATACTCAACCTCTCTGGCCTCAGTGTCTTCAACTGTACGATGAGGATAATGGTGTCTACCCTATGGGATTGCTGTGATGATTAAATGAAAGACTGTAAAGCTCATTGGAGGATATTTAGTTCAGTTCAATTCAGTTCAGTCACTCAGTCGTGTCCAACTCTTTGAGACCCCATGAATCGCAGCATGCCAGGCCTCCCTGTCCATCACAAACTCCTGGAGTTTACTCAAGCTCAAGCCCATCAAATCGGTGATGCCATCCAGCCATCTCATCCTCTGTCATCCCCTTCTCCTCCTGCCCCCAATCCCTCCCAGCATCAGGGTCTTTTCCAGTGAGTCAACTCTTCGCATGAGGTGGCCAAAGTATTGGAGTTTCAGCTTCAGCATCAGTCCTTTCAATGAATACCCAGGACTGATCTCCTTTAGGATGGACTGGTTGGATCTCTTTGCAGTCCAAGGGACTCTCAAGAGTCTTCTCCAACACCACAGTTCAAAAGCATCAATTCTTTGGTGCTCAGCTTTCTTTGTAGTCCAACTCTCACATCCATACATGACCACTGGAAAAACCATAGCCTTGACTAGATGGACCTTTGTTGGCAAAGTAATGTCTCTGCTTTTTAATATGCTATCTAGTTTGGTCATAACTTTCCTTCCAAGGAGTAAGCGTCTTTTAATTTCATGGCTGCAGTCACCATCTGCAGTGATTTTGGAGCCCCCCAAAATAAAGTCTGACACTGTTTCCACTGTCTCCCCATCTATTTCCCATGAGGTGATGGGACCAGATGCCATGATCTTAGTTTTCTGAATGTTGAGCTTTAAGCCAACTTTTTCACTCTCCTCTCAGCAGATGAGAGGAGATACTCAGATGCCATGAACTTAGTTTTCTGAATGTTGAGCTTTAAGCCAACGTTTTCACTCTCCTCTCAGCAGATGAGAGGAAGATACTCAGCAGATGTCAATGCTCTATAAAAGTATATTGATATTTCCTTATTCTTTCTATACAATTAGATATAAATTTTTAGCTGCAAGAATTTTTTGTAAGATAAATGAAAAATAGTGCTCCCAGGGAAGCAACACTACCAGCTGTAACTAAGGACCTGGTATATTCCAGGACTGGGTTGCGTCACCTGTGAGGTGAGGCTGCCCCATGAGAGGCAGAGGGGAGCTCAGCTGGGAGCATTTGCTCTCTGGCCTTACAGCTTCTTTCAGGATCTTCTTTAAAGGACACGTCTTACACTTTTCTTGAAATAAAAAATATAAAGGTAGTTTTCTTTTTGAAATGTGATTTTGTGTTTCATAATGCAATAGAATGAAAGTTTTTCTTATCTCATTTGTTTATTGCATTGAAAGAGTTATTCTCTTTGGCTGTAGAGAGCCCACTGCAGTTTGATAAAATGTTATGACATATCTTTAAATTACATTTAATGTAAGTGCAATACCAAGCAAGGTATCTGCCAATTTCTATCATAGAATATCCAGCCTCTATGAATCCTGTTGGTATATATTTTTAGCTTTACTTGCATATGAGTATTTTCATTTAGTGGTATTTTGAGTTTGCAAATGATTTTACATCTTAGTTTTTAAAGTTAACAATATGTTATAAGCTCCTATTTATATGTTATATAATTTTAAAACTATATACTGTGGTGCTGTATTCTGTATTATTTTGATCTGATGGGGTTATGGGAAGTTCCCTGGGTGTTAATCACAATAGGCCCCCTAGCCTGCACCCTGGAAATGAAAGATTGTCAATTCTGCTGAGATGTTTCCAAGATTCAGAAGACAGCACTACACCAGTGTGTACTGTTGGGTGTTTTGTTTTGTTTTGTTTCTCTCTCTTGGTTAAAGGAGAAATCAAGTCCAGTGCTGAGTTCAAGGCATTCATGGCTCGGATCGTAGCCAGGCTGTCTGTCTTTGGAAGTGGGCTCCTGTCTGGGGAGGGACAGAGGCCCTGGCAGCTCAGCCCAGACCCTGCCGCCCGCGGTGCCAAGTGCGCTGAGCTCTGCATTGAGCCAGGGAGACCCCGCGCAGCTGCTGATGCTTCCATGTCAGAGCTGACACGGGGTCACCATAGCGACGGAGGCGGCTGCCAGAGAAGCCCGGGGGCGAAACCCCGCCTGAAAGGACAGGAAAATGACACTAGCCAGTTCGTGCCCAAATACCCGCTAGGTAGAAGACAGAGCTGGTTACAGATCAATATGAAAAGAGAGAAAATGCAAATAAGTCGTCCTCGAGTGACTAAACAAATTATTTAAAACCAACAAATAATTACCGGTCCCCAGTATTTCCAGCCGGGAGCCAGAGGGTCTGCCTGAGCAAGGGGCAAGACTGGTGTTTAAGTCCCATCTCTAAGATTTGATGCAGTATTTGGCAAAGTACGGTGCTAATTTATTTGCACATGAAGTAATATTTACCTTAAATGAAGTGTGGAGAAAATTAGTGAAAATATCAAACGTAAAGTGTTGGGGTCTTAAAGAACAAGCCAGCACCCCTTTAGGGAAACAAGAGACAGATTAAGAGATTAAGACACTTTGATGGAATGACAATCGAGGTTCCTAATTGTGACCTCAAAGAGTGTACAGCTGAAGTTCCTTATGCATTGTAAGAAAAAAGCTGATTTGTTTGTGCAGTTTTGATATTAGATTTATTTTATTATGTATTCCTGAAAGGCACTCTATTTGGAGTAGACATATCATAAATATTTAGTTATCTGAAAATTAAATCAACCATCATTCTCTATCTTATTCTGGATAAATAATTTACTATTATTAATTCTAATATAGAAGCTACTTTCTCTTTATTTTCCCTTGTTATTTCTGACTGTAAAAGAATTGTCCACTCAGTAGAAAATTTGAGAAGCAATTGAAAGTATAAAAATGTGGAGAAGAAAATATCCATAACTTCATGCCCAAGAAACCAATTTTAGCATCTGGAATATTTTTTCACTAGTTATCCTTATGCATTTTTTATCCAAATTGAATTCATGTTGTATATGTTTTAAATTTTGCTTTGGCTTAGTGGTATTTAAAGGCATTTTTCCCTGCATAGGGAAATTAAATTGCATGTGATTTTTAAGATTGCATTTTATTTCTTTGATATATTATGATTTCATTTTTGATCCCTGGGTCTTGAGGATGCCCTGGAGAAGGAAATGGCAACCCACTCCAGTATTCTTGCCTGGAGAGTCTCATGGACAGAGGAGCCTGGTGGGCTACAGTCCATGAGATCGCAAAGAATTGGACATGACTGAGCGACTAACAAGCACACATAGAGAATTTTAAATATTTTCTTCATTAAAAATAACCCTAAGTTAAATATACTTGGTTTAAATGCCTGCCAACATTTTAGATTATTTCATTAGAATAAATAAGTTAGTTAGAAGTGGAGTTTCTGTGACAATATGTATGAAAATAACACCATTCTTGTTAATACCGCCAAAATTCTATTAATTGCCAAAATACACTGACAGAAGTTATTGGGTCCCCTCAGATACCGCCAGTGAGAGTCAACAAGAAACTTTCAGAACAGTTTCTGAATAGCTTCCCCAATAACTTCCATCTGTTTATTTCATCTTTGTACCCTAACATTTGAAATCATATCATTTTTAATTGAAAAGTTTTTATTAGGAAGCTGATGTCTTTTAAATGCTTACTAACTGTTTGTAAATTATGTTGTGGTTTATTGGTTCATGGCATTTATTTAAAAGATGATTTTGTTTGTGTGATATGGATGAGTAAGTAATTTGGACCGTTTCATCCACTCAAAGCAACTAGAGAATGTGGCAAGATACCACCAAGGTGCATCAGAGACCTAATGAATCAGTGACCACTGAGTCAGGAAGCCGGGAGAGAGTGAAGTCAGACAGGCTGCCCAAGGTTTAGAGGTCTTCATCCTTTTGCTGCAGTGTGGGCAGGCTCAAAGGGACAGAGGTTCCATGGTCTCCCGAGAGGAAGGATGAATCTGGTAACCCTGTTACTTTTGATTGGACCTTGGAAACCTGCTCTTCAGCAGTGAACTAAATGGCAGTGAGACCTGTGCTCCGGAATGCATATAAGGGGTAAGTGTGACCCAGCCCCCTTTCTTGGTTGTCCCTCTTTCCTTGTTTTACTCCTCCAGTTGCTAATTTCTGCTTCCTGGGATCACTTTCCAATAAAACACCAGCTGGTGAACTTTAGTCTCAGGGCTCTGCTTTGGAGGGATCCCAAACTAGTGCATTTGGCATCAAAAGGAACCTTAGAAAACAGATACTCAAGGTGGGATTTTATAGCTGGATCACTCACTGGGCAGATGGAAATGAGAACACACATCTGACTGTGTGTGGATGGTGCATGTAGCCCCATCACTATTAGTACTGTCATCAGTGGGGGATTAGGTTAGGATACAGTTAGAAAGGAAAGTAACAAGTTGTATACTTGTGCTGGCTTTTGAATTGAGTGGGAGAAAAAGGTCTTTAAAATTTAGCTTTTGTTAGCTTCTTTGAAAGCTTCAGTTCTAAGCACTCTGAGATTCAAAGGGTCTCCAAGGCTGTGTTTGTGCACCCCCTTATCTTCTTCAGGCACAAGGGTCCAGCATGTAACTGATAACGTTGTAGAGCTGAAAAGAGGAATGAATGAACACACAGCCTTACCAGGTGTCCTATGTTGAGGGCCCTAAAGGGAACTAATGGAATCTGAGACCTGAGATTGGGTGTATGTAGGTGGATGTACTCAGAATGTTGGCTCGTAGATTCCCCTGAATCTTCTGGGGCCAACAGAAGTAACATCCTCCCTCTTTGCAGAGCAGCCCAGACTCCTTGTGCTGGCAGACCCCATGGAGCCCTTGCCGGAGAAGCACCTCACAGGATAACCTTAGACCCACTGTCACCACCCTCACTGTCTCTGACAGTTACAGTCCAATCTCAGCACAATCTGAGCAGGCAAACCGAGTCCCTGCCTAGGAGGAATAACTGGGACACAGAAGTATTTGCCCCTGAGTTACTGTATTAGCTGAACCTGGGAGGCCCCGTGTTGGAGAGGATCTTGGCAGAAGCACAAAAACATGAGACTCCATGGGGGAACTCATTTGCCCAGTAGCACTAGCCCAGGACTTGGGCTCAACCACCTTCCTTGAACTCCTTGCAGCTAATCCTATGCCACTCCTTGGACGGTTCCCTGAAGCTTGAATATGAAAGTCAGATGGAGCTGCCCCACTACTTCAGGATAGTGTTGGAGATGGGATCAAAAACCAGAAAGGTAGAAATGAAGAATGTGTTTATAAGGTAAGATGAGAAGATGTAGCATCCTAGCAGGTTTCTCAGGGGCTCCATGAGGATGCTCATCTCACCAGGACAGTGGGGGAAATGCCACAAGGGGGAGGTAGCAGCATCTTTGGGAATTTCCATGAAGTTCTTAACTGAAATTGCTGGTAGGACATAGGGGTACATAGTGTTGTTGGGAGGGGGTGTTAGTATCTGATGGAAGGCATGCCATCTTCGCAGGCAGGCACGATGGATACAAGTTCAGTGCCCACAGTAATTAGCAGCATGCTGGAGTACAATATAGGGCTCCTTGCCTATGAGAATCTGTTCTGAGGAGAGAGGTGGATAGCTTGATTTTCTCCAGACTGCAAAAAACATCAAATATCCATCAAATATCAAATGGATGAATAATTTGTGATAAAATCATATAATGGAATCCTCTTCAACAATGAAAATGAACATTTCCAGTTACAAGCAATAATGTGAATGACTAAACTTAATATCAAGCAAAATAGTCAGATGCTAAGATCATATATTAAATAGTTCTGTGTATATCAAGTTCAAAAATAGCAAATCTAAGATTGTGACAGTATAGAAGAGAAAAATAATATGATCATCTCAATAAATGCAGAAAAATCATGTGACAAAGTTCAACATTCTTTAGCAAGGAATAAATGGAACCTATAGCAATGAACTTGTTTATTAGTGAAATATTGAAAGTTTTTCTTTTAAATTGGATGACCACAGTGTACGTCTCTAGAAGTAAAATAAGGCAAGTTAAATAAATAAAATATGTAAGGTTTGCAAGTGAGAAGTAAAACTTGTCATTATTTGCCAACAAAAAGATTGTGTGTAGAAATTCTAAAAACTTTACAAACAATTGGAATTAAACAGTGAATTTAGCACAATTGCTTGAGTGAATTAAATATGGAAAACACAATTTTACTCCTCTGTAACAATGAGAATTAGAAAATGAAATTAAAATTAGACATTACAGTTACATCATTAAACATCAGATATCTATGAGTAAATCTAATATACAATGCACAAGTCTTCTATACTGGAAACTTTAAAACAGTAATGAGAACAGTTAAAGCAGATGTGAATAAGTACAGCAATGTATTTTGTTGCTGGATTAGATGATTAGCTTTTATAAGGATGCCAATTTTCTAGGAGCTGATTTAATTGACAAAATCCTTATTTTAAAAAAAAACCATCAGACATGTGTATATACATAGGTGCAAACTGATAGGCTAATTTTCAAATTACTGCAGTAGTTCCAAGACAAGCTGGAAGAAGTTTAAAAGCTGAAAGATTTATGTGTTAGATGGCAAGACTTATGATTAAACTAGAATGATTAAAAGATGTGTTATTTGTGCAAAGATAGAGAAATTGGCTACTGAACAGAGTAGAGAGCACAAATATAAATTTAATACTTGCAATCATCTGAATCATGACAAAGATATTATTGGAGGGCAGTAGAGAAAGGACAATAAATAAATAAATGGTGCTGGGCAGTCATAAAAAACTACATGTTGATAAGAAAAGAATTAATCTTTAACTCACATTGTGAAATCGAAAATACATGGTTTGGTCTCTGCCTCTGCCTCCTCGCCTATCTCTCCTAAAACCCTTGTAATTTCACACATAATAAAAGCACCAGGGGTGGCTGCATGGTGCTGGAGTGACTTTGAGGAGATACCCCACTGTCCAAGGGCAAAGGAGAAGCCCCAGCAAGATGGTAGGAGGGGCAAAATTGCATTTAGAATCAAACCCCATACCTGCCAGAAGGCTCAGAGGGTTCAAACGACCTTGTGCTCACCGGGACCCAGTGACCCCACAGAGACTGAGACAGAACTGTGTTTGAGTGTCTTCTGTGGAGATATGGGTTAGTAGTGGACTGCCATGGGGATAGGGGCTCTGGGTGCAGCAGACCTGGGTAAGGCATAAGCCCTCTTGGAGGAGGTCACCATTAACCCTACCAAAGAGCCGCCAGAACTTACACAGGATCAGGAAACAGACTCCTGGAGGGTACAAACAGAACCTTGTGTGCACCAGACCCAGGAGAGAGGAGCAGTGGCCCCAGAAGACACTGACCCAGCCTTGCCTGTGAGTGTCCAGGAATCCCTGGTGGAGGCATGGGTTGGTGCTGTCCTCCTGCAGGGTTGGGGGCACTGCATGCAGCACTGCCTATGTGGGAACTTTTGAAAGAAGTCATCATTATCTTCATCACCTCCAACCTAGTTTGATCTCAGGTCAAACAGCAGGGAGGGAACACAGCCCTGCCCATCAGCAGAAAATTGGATTAAAGATTTACTGAGCATGGTCCCACCCATCAAAACAAGACCCAGTTTCCCCCTCAGTCAGTCTCTCCCATCAGGAAGCTTCCATAAACCTCTTATCCTTCTCCATCAGAGGGCAGACAGACTAAAAACCACAATCACAGAAAACTAGCCAATCTGATCACATGGACCACAGCCTTGTCTAACTCAGTGAAACTATGAGCCATGTGTGTAGGGCCACCCAAGACAGATGGATCATGGTGGAGAGTTCTGACAAAACGTGGCCCACTGGAGAAAGGAATGGCAAACCACTTCAGTATTCTTGCCTTGAGAACCCCGTGAACAGTATGAAAGGCAAAAAGATAGGACACTGAAAGATGAATGCCCCAGGCTGGTAGGTGCCCAATATACTACTGGAGATCAGTGGAGAAATAACTCCAGAAAGAATGAACAGATGGAGCCAAAGCAGAAACAACACCACCCACTTCTGCATGTGACTGGTGATGGAAATACATTCTGATGCTGTAAACAGCAATATTGCATAGGAACCTGGAATGTTAGGTCCATGACTCAAGGCAAATTAGAAGTGGTCAAACAGGAGATGTCAAGAATGAACATCGACATTTTAGGAATCAGCAAAATAAAATGAATTGGAATGGGTGAAATTAACCCAGATGGCCATCATATCTACTACTGTTGGCAATAAACCCTTAGAAGAAATGGAGTAGCCCTCATAGTCAACAAAAGAGCCTGAAATGCAGTACTTGGGTGCAGTCTCAAAAACAACAGAATGATCTCTGTTCATTTCCAAGGCAAACCATTCAGTATCACAGTAATCCAAGTCTATGTCACAACCAGGAACGCTGAAGAATTTAAAGCTGAATGGTTCTATGAAGACCTACATGACCTTTTAGAACTAACATCTAAAAAAGATGTCCTTTTCATCATAGGGGACTGGAATGAAAAAGTAGGAAGTCAAGAAACACCTGGAATAATAGGCAAATTTTGACCTTGGGCTAGAGAATGCAGCAGGGCAAAGGCTAATAGAGTTTTGCCAAGAGAATACACTGGTCATAGCAAGCACCCTCTTCCAACAGTACAAGAGAAGACTCTACACGTGGACATCACCAGATGGTCAACACAGAAATCAGATTGATTATATTCTTTGCAGCCAAAGATGGAGAAGCTCTATACAGTCAACAAAAACAAGACTGGGAGCTGACTGTGGCTCAGATCATGAACTCCTTATTGCCAAATTCAGACTGAGATTAAAAAAGCAGGGGAAACAACTAGACCATTCAGGTATGATGACCTAAATCAAACCCCTTATGATTATGCAGTGGAAGTGACAAATAGATTCAAGGGATTAGGTCTGATAGAGTGCCTGAAGAACTATGGATGGAGGTTCATGACACTGTACAGGAGACAGGGATCAAGATCATTCCCAAGAAAAAGAAATGCAAAAATGCAAAATCATTGTCTGAGGAGGCCTTACAAATATAGCTGTGAAAAGAAGAGAAGTGAAAGGCAAAAGAGAAAGGAAAGATATACCCATTTGAATGCAGATTTCCAAAGAATAGCAAGGAGAGATAAGAAAGACTTCCTCAGCGATCAGTACAAAGAAATAGAGGAAAACAGTAGAATGGAAAAGACTAGAGATCTCTTCAAGAAAATAGAGATACCAAGCAAACATTTCATGCAAAGATGGGCTCCATAAAGGACAGAAATGGTATAGGCCTAACAGAAGCAGAAGATATTAGGAAGAGGTGACAAGAATACACAGAAGAACTGTACAAAAAAGATCTTCATGACCCAGATAATCACGATGGTGTTATCACTCACCTAGAACCAGACATCCTAGAATGTAAAGACAAGTGGGCCTTAGGAAACACCATTACGAACAAAGCTAGTGTAGGTGACGGGATTCCAGTTGAGCTATTTCAAATCCTGAAAGATGACGCTGTGAAAGTGCTGCACTCAATATGTCAGCAAATTTGGAAAACTCAGCAGTGGCCTAAGGACTGGAAAAGGTCAATTTTCATTCTAATCTCAAAGAAAGGCAATGCCAAAGAATGTTCAAACTACCATACAATTGCACTCATTTCACATGCTAGCAAGGTAATGCTCAAAATTCTTCAAGCCAGGCTTCAGCAGTATGTGAACCATGAACTTCCAGATGTTCAAGCTGGATTTAGAAAAGGCAGAAGAACCAAAGATCAAATTGCCAACATCTGTTGGATCATCAAAAAAGTAAGAGAGTTCCAGAAAAACATCTATTTCTGCTTTATTGGCTATGCCAAAGCCTTTGACAGTGTGGATTACAATAAACTGTGGAAAATTCTTAAAGAGATGGGAATACCAGACCACCTGACCTGCCTCTTGAGACACTGTATGCAGGTCAGGAAACAACAGTTAGAACTGGACATGGAACAACAGACTGGTTCCAAATTGGGAAAGGAGTATGTCAAGGCTGTATATTGTCACCCTGCTTATTTAACTTATATGCAAAGTACATCATGAGAAATGCTGGACTGGATGAAGCACAAGCTGGAATCAAGATTGATAAATAACAATAATGTCAGTTATGCAGATGACACCACACTTCTGGCAGAAAGTGAAGAACTAAAGAGCCTCTTGATGACAGTTAAAGAGGAGAGTGAAAAGTTTGGCTTAAATCTCAACTTTCAGAAAACTAAGATCATGGCATCTAGTCCCATCATTTCATGGCAAATAGATGGGGAAACAATGGAAACAGTGAGAGACTTTTTTTTTTTGCACTCCAAAATCACTGTAGATGGTGATTGCAGCCATGAAATTAAAAGACATTTGATCCTTGGAAGAAAAGTTATGACCAAACTAGACAGCATATTAAAAAGCAGAGACATTTCTTTGCCGACAAAGGTCTGTCTAGTCAAAACTATGGTTTTTCCAGTAGTCATGTATGGATGTGAGAGTTGGACCATAAAGAAAACTGAGCACCGAAGAATTGATGCTTTTGAACTGTGGTGTTGGAGAAGATTTTTGAGAGTCCCTTGGACAGCTAGGAGATCCAACCAGTCCATCCTAAAGGAGATCAGTCCTGAATATTCATTGGAAGGACTGATGTTGAAGCTGAAACTCCAACACTTTGGCCACCTGATTCGAAGAGCTGACTCATTTGAAAAATCCATGGCTGATTCATGTCAATATATGGCAAAAACCACTACAATATTGTAAAGTAATTAGCCTCCAACTAATTAAAATAAATGGAAATAAATAAATAAATAAAAACTGAAAAGAAAAGAAAAGACCTTAATGTTTAGAAAGGTTGAAGGCAGGTGGAGAAGGGGACGACAGAGGATGAGATGGTTGGATGGTATCACTGACTCGATGGACATGAGCTTAAGTAAGCTCCAGGAGTTGGTGACGGACAGGGAAGCCTGGTGTACTGCAGTCCACGGGGTTCAAAGAGTCAGAATGACTGAGTGACTGAACTGAACTGAACTGAAGGAAATCCCATGGACAGAGGAGCCTGGCATGCTACAGTCCACAGGGTTGCAAAGAGTCAGAAACAGGTAAGCGACTAAGCAACAACAGCATGATGAAATCTTAAAACTTTCAAAATACGGGGCTCAGAGAGCTTCCAAGTTGGTAAACGCATCTATGTGCTCCCCAAATTCATGAGGATAGAAGCTCTTGTGGTGGGGATGTTTCCAGACCTCACCCTATGTACCTCTTCCTCCTTTATCATTTTCTTTGTTATATAATCAACCAGTGAGTGAGTGAAGTTGCTCAGTCGTGTCCAACTCTTTTCAACCCCATGGACTGTAGCCCACCAGGCTCCTCCATCCATGGGATTCTCCAGGCAAGAATACTGGAGTGGGTTGCCATTTCCTTCTCCAGGGGATCTTCCCGACCCAGGGATCGAACCCAGGTCTCCCACATTGCAGGCAGACGCTTTAACCTCTGAGCCACCAGGGAAGCTCCATCAACCAGTAAACACAAGTAAGTGTGTCTGAGTTCTGTGAGCTATTTCTAGCAAATGATCGAACATGAAGAGGGAGAGTCCTTCAATTTACAGCCAAGTCAGACAGAAATTGTAGGTAACCTGGGGACTTGCTATTTGCACTTTGCATCTGAAGTGGGGAAGTTTTGTGGGATTAAGCCTTTAACCTGGGGGATCTGCACTCACTCTGGTCACTGCCAGAACTGAATTGAAATGCAGGACATTCAACTGCTGGCACAGAACAGCTTGGTGTGGAAAATCCACATGTCTGAATTCACAAGTATTCTGAATGTTAGGAAAACCCAAAAGGTGTAAAGGAAAACCCAATGCGTTTTTTCTTAGAGACATACTCTGTGCTCTACACAAAAATAAAATCCAGATGGGTTGTAAAGAAAATTGTGAAAAATAAGTCAATAACATTGTGAAAAATAAGTCAACTAACATTCTAAGAAGATAACAAGAGAATATGTTTAGAAGTAGAAAGTTTCTTAATTGTCAAAAGTATTAATCAATAAGAAAAAATGACTATGGAAAGAAAGCATTAACACTCAGACACATTAAGGGAGTGAAATACAAGCCACTGAGTTGGAAAAGATATTTGCCAAACATATAATTGATAAGAACTTGTATCAAAAATGAAAAGCTCCCCCAAATAAGAAGATGACAATTCAATATAAAAAAAAAAAAAAAGGCAGGAGATTTTAACAGGTTCACTGAGTGGAAATACAGTTGATTAATAAACATATGGGAAACTATATACACTTATTAGTCATCAAGAAAATGTGAATTAAAACCACAATTAGATTCTGCCATACAACTACCAGAAAGGCTAAAATCAAATACACTGCCAATAGGAAATGTTAGTGAGAATGTAAATCTTTCATATACCCCTAGGAGGAGTATAAATGGGTATAGTCAGTTTGGAAAACTGTTCCCTATTAACAATTAAAGTTAAATTTATGCATACTTCATATCTCTGTAAATCCACTCCTAGGTTTTAACTCAACAGAAATATATACTTATGTCAAAACATGTGTACAAGACTGTTTATTGCAGGATTATCTTTAATGGCCAAAAACTGAAAACAGATAGAAATTTCATCAAAATTACAGTCAATAAAGAATATTCATCATATTCAATATCTTCATACAATGGAACACTATCCAGTAATGAGGATGAATTAGTTACTGCTACATGCAATATAACGCTGTAAATCTTGCTGACAATGGAGAGACAAAGAAGCCAGTCACAAGAAATATGTGCTGTGTGATGCCGTTACACGCAGTTTAAATATGGATAAATCTAATGCGTGATGTTAGAAGTCAGGATGGTAGTTACCTTAGGAAATTACTCTAGAAGTACTGACTGCAAGGGGCACTTGAGGGGCTGGCGTACTGTAACTCTTGATCTAGCTTCTGATTTAATGATGTGGTTCTTTTTGTGTGTGATAATTCATCGCTTAACAGAATTCACTTTTCTGAATGCTACGTTATTCTTCAATGAATAATGTCTTCATTCTTCAATGAAAGTATCCCCAAGAAGGAAAGAAGAGAAGTACTTTGCTGGTGTAGAAAAGCTAAGCATTCAGGGGTAGAACTAGTTCTAAGCACAGTCATACCTCATTGCTAACAAACCTTTACTGATTTGCAGCAGCGCTGGCAGCAGCACCGGGGTGCAGAGCAAGGGTATGGCTGAGTGCCTCGAATCTATGCAGCTGTTCTCCATCTTGGCCTTCCTTTCTTCTACTTCTGTTTCCTCCCTGTGAGTCATCTCCCGTTTACGTGTGTAAGTCTGTGTAACAGGTATTCACTGGGCAGTTTTCAGTCCCATCAAGGTGACATTTTGCTTTCACGGGAAATAATTTCTTGTAGTTTCCCATTATCTATTACATTCACATAAAATACTATTTGGTTGGTGAATGGTCCCATGGACTATAATTTGGTTATAACAGGTAGGTAGTAATGAACTAAACTACCCTATCCAAGTAGGGGTCAAAGCTATTTCTCTCATCCACCGAGAACTGTTCTTCCAAGCAGTCTAGTGCCCAAACCCTCCTCTCAAGGATGTTTGTGTTAACAGACTGGGTAGATATGCTGAAGCAAGGGCATATTTACTGTCCAGTATAATAGAGATAATGTCCCCACTCTGACTCCAAGGAAAAGGGTAAGCAAATCTACTTGCTGTTCCCTTATAAAGCACTGGGGACTTGCCTGGTGGCTCAGATGGTAAAGAATTTGCCTACAATGCAGGAGACCTGGGTTCAATCCCTGGGTCAGGAAGATCCCCTGGAGAAGGAAATGGCAATGCACTCCATTATTCTTTCCTGGAGAATTCTGTGTACAGAGGAGCCTGGTGGGCTACATCCATGGGGTCCCAAAGAGTTGGACACAACTGAGCGACTAACGCTTTTACTATAAAACTTTGGAGTTTCCTAAGCTTGGGGCTCTTTAGCTATGACACAAATCCATGGCCAGCACACTGTCCTTTACCCAATGGGGCTTGGGAAGCAAAGGGAGCTGATGCTAGCTTGAAGTTCATGCTGCCTGCTATGCCCTGAGAAATAAAGTCCTTTGTCTCTGACCCAGGAGTAGCATGTCTTCTGCCAGCAACCGTAAAACTGTGGCCGACTAACTTATTAGCTTGCAAGTAGGATAAATCCTCAGACCTCTTGTGATTATTGAAAGAGATATATGTGGCTTCATCTAGTATTGCTACTATTAGATTGCTATTACTAGATTGTAATACAATCTAAAACCGATATTTTGAGCTTAACAGTGATAAATAAGTAAAATGCAACTGAGTAAAATGTAAATGCTTTAATCAAAGAATTTGTGAATCTCATCCATCTTTAAAGTCAGTGAAAGGGTGAAGCAGGAAATTATCATCAAACAATGAATTGTTTTAGGGAAGACCACCCTCCTGAGAGGAACGGAAGGGTCCTTTTGGGAGGATCACCTCACTAGTGTTGACCAGTTAAGATCACATTCCTGAGAGAGGTTGAAACTACAACTTAGGTTAGGTATTAAGTCTTGGTTTGCAGTATGGGGCTTAGCATGAATGACTCTACTTGGAATGACTCTATTTTGGGCCTGTTGTCTTTTTCTTTTTAGCAACAGTATCTCAGATAAGTTGCCAAATATAGTAAGCAGGAATTGTGTAAGTCAGTAACAAAATGGTTCAGTATGATCCTCTTTTGGTCTGGGGGTGTGGGCTTAACAATATCTCCTCCAGAGCCACCCAGCAGCCTCTTCTTTCTGGGGGGACTAAGAGTTCATACCCTTGCCTGTGCTTGTCTACAGGAGGTGATGTTGTGCTGTCTTTCAAACACTGACCAGTGTGACTCCAAATGAGATGCTCAGTGAGTGAGAGGTGCCTGATTGTCCTCCAAAGGTGGCTGGAAGGATAGTACCTGCTCTGAGGAAACTTCCAGGCACTCCTAAGAAGTGTTCTTGACCAGCTTCTGCATTGACAAACAAGAGTGTCTTCATTTCCTTCTCACCATAATCCTCACAGTCTCTGCCTCTATTTTTAAAAATCTTTTCCCTCAAACTTTGATCTAATTTCTGACACAGAGACTTTGCTCCCCAAGTATGCATCCCAGTCACAGCCTTTGTTTTTGTTTTCACTCAATAAACTCATTTCTTGGCTGTGTGTGGTGGTGGGTAACAGAGAGAGGAGACCCTGGGGTGTATTTGAAAGGATTTAATATGTTTGTGTAGAAAGGGAGGATGCACTTATATCTGAGATGCATTTCTCAGCCACACTCGTATTTCCAATCCAGAGTGGTCTTCTGACATGTGTTTGGCTGCGTGGTGCCCACCTTCATGTGAGGCCCTGCAGGAATCTAAAGCTCATGAGTTGGAAACTAGTTCCGGTCCCCTCTCTCCATAGTCTCTGTCCCAGGGAGGGCATTTAGGCAGATTCAAACAGAGTGTGGTTGGTCAGCTCCTGCTGCAGGAGGGTGATTCAAATGCTAATGTAAATTCTCTTTGAATCTTCTGAGTACAAAAGGGAATTGAGCAAAATCTGTGGTCACTGATGCCTAGAGCTTCATTTTTAATGACTGAAAGTGAAAGATATCCACAGCAAATATTTTTCCACTTGACGGGATTTATGTGTATTTTACTTATCTCAAGTTTCAACTAATCATATTAGTGGGTCTTAATGTAATTCCCAGTGACTATAGCCAAGATCATTGTATGAGACTATTTTGATTTTTAGAGGTAAAAGGGAAAGATTTGCCATAGCAAACATTGTGTTCATCCCCCTTATCTCTACTTGTAACTCATGCCACTAATAACATTAAAAGTAGCATGTATTTGCAAGTTTCAGGCAAAGAATAGACCTATTAGAAATTCTACCCACTAAAATACATCAAGAAAGTATCTGAATCGATTTGCATGTGCCATAAATTCTCATTGTTGGGTAACTTGAGAGGGCCGTTTGTACTTTGCTTTACTAACACTGGGTGGTTGACATTGTCTCTTGTTCTGATAAAAATAATCATTCTGTAAACAAGATATTGTGAATATAAAAAGTGTCACAGTAAATGTGTGCTGGTCTCAAAGTAAAGCTGAGATTGGAGACACATTAGTTCAGAAACTTGTATTTTGCACTTCAAGGACAAACTCCTATGAGAAGAGAGGAAGAATAAAAGCTGATTAAATGGTGATTCCCCTTTTGCAATGCTACATAAACCTCTCTTGAAATTTTGCTAGAATGTTTTTTTTGTAAAAGTTCAGGTCTCTACCTAAACAGATTTTTTTTTTTTTTTTTTGCATGTAACTTTCTACATTTTTCTTCAAGTTTAGATATTTACAACAGCATTGAAATAAAAACACAAGAGATATCCTTTCAAAGTCATTCTCACCAGAGAGCACTGTCTGGTACACTGACTTCCTACCTGGTCTCTTATTCCCCAGTTTTAAATCCCTTCAATTCTTTCTCTGTGTAGTCACTGAAGTGGGTTTTCTAAATGCAGAATTTACCACACCATTTCTTTACTTACAGACTGCTGTGAGTCTTCATTGGTCTTAAAGAACAGCTCCTTAGCATGTCACTCAAAGTCATCCCCAGTCTAGGCCCAGTTCAGCCTCATACCCTGACACCACCTCCACTCCACCTCCCTTCTTGGTGCCCACAGTGATGTATTAGAGCCCGGAGGGCCTGCCCCTGATACTGCACTTGCTGGCTCTAAACCTCTGCATTTCTTTTCTGCTGACTTGGATTGCCCTTATCTCCCTTTCTCCGTTACAGACTGTCACTGAAGATCTATTTAGGCTCAACTTAAGGTCACCTCTCAGTTAGGTATTATTCCTCAAGGAAGAGCAAATGGCTCCATCTTTTAGCTTCCGTTGAAATTTTTCATTTCCTACTAGTGAAGTGTACATATCACATAGCATTATTGTCATTGGATGGCATCACTGACTCAATGGACATGATTTTGAGCAAACTCAGGAATAGTAAAGGACAGGGAAGCCTGGTGTGCTGCAGGGCTGTTCACGGGGTGGCAAGGGGTTGGACATGACTTAGCAAATGAACAACAACAACTTGTTTGTAGTATGATTTGTGTTTCTTGCTGACTCATAGTCTGTCTCCTAGAAGGACTTTTTGTTTCCTGTTCACAAGTATACATTTGTTTTTACATAGAAGTCTTAATTAGTTATAACACATTTATTGAAAATTACCAGAGTCAGTATTCAATCAGATCAATGATTGAATTGTACTTGGAAATCAAGCTAAGCCTTAAACTGTTTGGAATCTAAGTTTGCAGTGATGGAGAGAATAGTAAGAGTTTGAGATATTAATAATGAGATATAAAATGTGATCAGAGCATACATGGAAGCAAAGGAGGCATTAGTAACATGATATTTCCCATGATAATAGCAAAACACAGACTGAGTAAAGTAAAACAAATAAACACAACTAAAGGGTGGCATTGGAGAACAGTAAGGCAATTCTTTCAAAAGATTAAGTATAGAATTACCATGCATGCATGCATGCTAAGTTGCTCCAGTGGTGTCTGACTCTTTGCGACCCTACAGGATGTAGTCCACCAGGCTCTTCTGTCCATGGGATTCTCCAGGCAAGAATATTGGAGTGGGTTGCCATGCTCTCCTCCAAGGGATCTTCCTGACCCAAGGATCGAACCTGTGGCTCCTGCATTGCAGGCAGATTCTTAACTGCTGAGCCACTGGGGAAGCCCATAAAATTATCATATGACCCAGCAATTCCAATTCTGGGTATATACACCCAAAAATTGAAAGCAAAGACTCAAATAGGTATTTGTTTACCAGTGTTTAAAACAGCATTATTCACAATAGCCAATAGGTAGACACAGCCCAAATGCCCATTGGTGGATGAATGATGAATAAAATATGATATACACATAAAATGGAATATTATACAGCAGTAAAAAGGAAATGTAGTTCAGACATATACTACAATATTTTGCTAAGGGAAATAAGCCAGACACAAAAGGACAACTATTACATGATTCTTCCACTTATATGAGCTACCTAGAATAGGCAAAATCATAGAGAAAGAAAGTAGAATTTTTTCTGGGGGCCAGGAGAGGGATGAGTGGGGAGTTATTGTTTAATGGGGTACAGAGATTTAGCTTGAGGTGATGAAAGAATTCTGAAGGTGAATAGTAGTGATGGTTGTACAACAATGTGAATGTACTTAATGCCTTTTAAATGGTTAAGAAGGTAAATTTTATGTCTATATTACTTAACCACAATAAAAATTTAAAAGAATCCTTAAGTTCAGTTCAGTTCACTTCAGTCGCTCAGTCGTGTCCGACTCTTTGTGATCCCATGGACTGCAGCATGCCAGGTTTTCCTGTCCATCACCAATTCCCGGAGCTTGCTCAAACTCATGTCCATTGAGTCAGTGATGCCATCCAACCATTTCATCCTCTGTCATCCCCTTCTCCTGTCTTCAACCTTTCCCAGCATCATTGTCTTTTCCAAGGAGTTAGTTCTTCACATCAGGTGGCCAAAGTATTGGAGTTTTAGCTTCAACATCAGTCCTTCCAATGAACACCCAGGACTGATCTCCTTTAGGATGGACTGGTTGGATTTCCTTGCAGTCCGAGGGACTCTCAAGAGTCTTCTCCAACACCACAGTTCAAAAGCATCAGTTCTTTGGTGCTAAGCTTTCTTCACAGTCCAACTCTCACATCCATACATGACTATTGGGAAAACCATAGCCTTGACTAGAAGGACCTTTGTTGGCAAAGTAATGTCTCTGCTTTTTAATATGCTATCTAGGTTGGTCATAACTTTCCTTCCAAGGAGTAAGCATCTTTTAATTTCATGGCTGCAATCACCATCTGCAGTGATTTTGGAGCCCAGAAAAATAAAGTCAGCCACTGTTTCCACTGTTTTCCCATCTATTTGCCATGAAGTGATGGGACCAGATACCATGATCTTAGTTTTCTGAATGTTGAGCTTTAAGCCAACTTTTTCACTCTCCTTTCACTTTCATCAAGAAACTCTTTAGTCCTTCTTCACTTTCTGCCATAAGGATGGTGTCATCTGCTTATCTGAGGTTATTGATATTTCTCCCGGCAATCTTGATTCCAGCTTGTGCTTCTGCCAGCCCAGCATTTCTTATAATGTACTTTGCATATAACTTAAATAAGCACAGTGACAATATACAGCCTCGACGTATTCCTTTTCCTATTCAGAACCAGTCTGTTGTTCCATGTCCAGTTCTAACTGTTGCTTCCTGACCTGCATACAGATTTCTCAGGAGGCAGGTCAGGTGGTCTGGCATTCCCATCTCTTTAAGAATTTTCCACAGTTTGTTGTGATCCACACAGTCAAAGGCTTTGGCATAGTCAATAAAGCAGAAATAGATGTTTTTCTGAAACTCTCTTGCTTTTTCGATGATCCAATGGATGTTGACAATTTGATCTCTGGTTCCTCTGCCTTTTCTAAAACCGATTTGACCATCTGGAAGTTCATGGTTCATGTATTGCTGAAGCCTGGCTTGGAGAATTTTTAAGCATTACTTTACTAGCGTGTGAGATGAGTGCAATTGTGTGGTAGTTTGAGCATTCTTTGGCATTGCCTTTCTTTGGGATTGGAATGAAAACTGACCTTTTCCAGTCCTGTGACCACTGCTGAGTTTTCCAATGCAAAGAAATAGAGGAAAACAATAGAATGGGAAAGACTAGAGATCTCTTCAAGAAAATTAGAGATACCAAGGGAACATTTCATGCAAAGATGGGCTCAATAAAGGACAGAAATGGTAGGGACCTAACAGAAGCAGAAGATATTAAGAAGAGGTGGCAAGAATACACAGAAGAACTGTACAAAAAAGAACTTCATGACCCAGATAATCACAATGGTGTGATCACTCACCTAGAGCCAGACATCCTGGAATGTGAAGTCAAGTGGGCCTTAGGAAGCATCACTAGGAACAAAGCTAGTGGAGGTGATGGAATTCCAGTCGAGCTATTTCAGATCCTGAAAGATGATGCTGTGAAAGTGCTGCACTCAATATGCCAGCCAATTTGGAATCTTTCCAGTATCTGGGAGCACATTCTAGAAACCTAGAATATGCTAGAAATTCATGTATTTAATATGCTTTAGTATGCTTCTGCTAAATAGTAGTAATGTCTTTAAAAAGTTGGCTTCCTCTACTTACTTTCATTGACATACATCTTGATTTTTCACTTTCATCTGCTCATTAGCACAAATCAAATTAACAACCATTCTTCATGCTGAAACTACCTTTTTTGGGACAATATGAATAATTTCTTTGTGGATTAGACCGTAATCTAGCCTTTATTTATCATCTGATTTTTTTACATTGTACATTAGAAGTAGGTTGCATTTTGTAATAAATAGCAAGTCACATTGAAGTTATAGTTTAGAGAATTGAGAAAGGAGTATATATACATATTTAAATTATTATTTGTAAGTTATCTGGGCATTTCTTTTGGATCAGTAAAAATTATAATAATCAGATATACATATGTCCTTGCCTACAGTTTATTTTTTGAAGGCTGGTTGTAAAATATTTTCAACACATTATTGCATTGGGCACTAAAGAAACTTTTCAAAAAACATACACAAAAATAGACATAAAAGGCCCATTTCTCAAATGGTAGCTAAGATTATGGGCTCTGGAGTTTAGCTCTACCATACAAGCTGGGTGATTTATCCCTTCCAAGCTTCAATTTTTCTCATCTGCAAAACAGAAATACTGAACACCTGATTTGTATACATATTAAGACTAAATAAATATTTATATATTTATGTAAAACTCACAGGATTATGTCTGACACAGTGTTTTTTACCACATGCTAATTATTTTCATAATTCTGTTCCAATAATTTGTGTTTTATACTCATTTGGAAGTTATCACAAAATAGTTTTTATCATAATATACATATTGGTGTGCTGCTGAGAAAATAACTCAACCTGATTTTGAATTTCTGTACCAGAGTTTTCCAATTTTTTAAAATCACACCCCCATTATTAAAAAGAATTTGAACACAATCCCACATATGGCTATTTATTTATAAACAACATGCTTCCCTGATGGCTCAGGTGGTAAAAAATCTGCCTGCAATACAGGAGACCTGGGTTCGATCCCTGGGTCAGGAAGATCTCCTAGAGGAGGGCATGGCAACCCACTCTAGTATTCTTGCCTGGAGAATTCCATGGATAGAGGAGCCTGGTGGTTACAGTCCATGGAGTCTCAAAGAGTCAGACACAACTGAGCAACTCAGCACACAGCACATGCATATTCTATTGAACTACATACATTATAAACAAATAAAATAGAATTTAGAAAAGAGACAAAGATTGAATTATATTTTAAGTTATTTAAATTTTTTGTATTTCCTAACGATAAATAGCTACCTTTTAGCTTTCACCCTTGTTATAGGTAGTATTTTTCCAAAGCAGTCACCCCAATGCATCCAATCCCATGCATTCTTCTTCTGTTGTATTGTTGACACTCCTTCCGGGAGAAATTTTGTCTACATATCTTCCCTATTGAATCTGGAGAGCCTCTGGCTACTGTATGACTTTCAAGGCTATATCATAAAAGGAGCTTCCACTGGGACTTCCACGGTGTCCAGTGGTTAAGAATCTGCCTGCCAATGCAAGAGACATGGCTTTAATCCCTTGTGCAGGGAAATACCACATGCTTTCAAGTGACTAAGCCCATGCACTGCAGCTAAAGAGCTTTCAGTCTAGAGCCCACGAGCCGCAACTACTGAAGCTTGCTTGCCCTAGAGACTGTGCTCTGCAACAAGAGAAGGCACTGCAGTGAGAAGCCCATACACCACAGCTAGAGTAGCCCCCATTCATTGCAACTAGAGAAAGCCCACGTGTAGCAATGAAGACCCAGTCAGCCAGAGTAAATAATTTTTTTTAGAGGAACTTCCACCTGACTCTTTCTCCCAAGACATATATCTTAGAAGCTCTCTGGTGATATTTAAAAGGTCAGCTACCCTGTGCCATAAGCCACTGATGGACAGGCCACATAAAGACATAGAAAGATATCCCCAAAGCCCCAGCTATTCTAGTCCCCAACATCATCCATCACAAACATGAATGGGTGAACCCTTAGATTATTCCAATTCCCAAGCTTTCAGGAAATGTAGCTGACATGGAGTAATGCAAAAATGAGCCCCTATGGTGCCCTGTTAAATTGCAGATTCATGAGCAGAATGAATATTGCTATTAGACACAGTTTTCTAGTGATTTTTAATGCACCAAATAGATAACTAATACATAACAAGTAAAATAATGAATAATGAATAAAGTAAACCTATTATTGCATATATATCTTTTAAACTGAGCATAATGAATATGTTTCACTAATTTTGAAACTCCTGACTTAAAATCATATGATTTTAGGAGACTATTTCCAGAATGATAGCATAAGGACCTTCATGAACCTCCCTCCCCAGATAAATAACCTAACTGGCAAAAATTAGAAAAGAAACTTGACTATTTTAAATCTCTGAATGCACACACAGAAAAGGAAGAAGCATTTGCTTTAGAAAATCTGCTTGGTAAGAACAGTGACAGTCTGTGGCATTTAAGCTATGACTCACTCATTCTTTCCTCACTTTAGCTCAGCAAAGTGGAAGCTCCATTCTGCAGAGGTGCAGCCAAGAATACGGTGCTCCTTTTTCCATCAGCTCCCAGTCAAAGGCTGTGGTACCTCTATTTGAGGGGCTGGCCACCAGCTCAATGTTGCAGAGGCTGAATCTGAAGCAAGAAAAGTGAGAGGTCTGGGGATCTCTTCCTCCACCTAACCCATGCTTACAGGACAGAAAGTACACAGGCATGGCAGGCTAAGAATACTGGTGTCCCAGCTGCTCTCACCTCAGTTCATAAGCCAGAGTCTGCATCCCAGGAGAGGAAAGCCGAGAAGTCTAGAAGCAGCTGCTCTATAGCCCAGTGACCTGTTTGTGAAGCAGAGTGTCATTTTGAGAGAAGTGGGCCACTGAGCTGGTCCCCACCTCCAGAGCAGTAGCATAGAGGTTTTGCCCAGCAGGATATGTAGGTCATAAGAACACAGACCTTTAAAACTCTATCTAAGGGAACTAACAATTTGGAACAGAGTGTGGGGAAATTCAAGCCTAAGGGTGCTCTGGAAAACAAAGAGGTGAGCAATGATGATAAGAAATTAAAAGGTAGCCCCATGACAGCAACAGGCTACAGGGTAAACAGGCTAGAAGTTTATCAGAGAAAGTAGGAAAAGAGACAACAAAAAGGAGCCCTCCTTTGGTCAGAACAAACCTGGCAAAATGGCCTCAAAGATCTGGATCAGAATAGGTAGCAATTTATGCCCCAAAGCATTATTGAAAGCAATAGAATGACCAGCTTGCAATTAATGGAAGCTTAGAACAGGTACCATACCAAGGTAGGCAGACAGTTTAACATAAAGAGAAAATAAAATAAATAGGACTCTGCTAAACCCACTACCACTGCAGGATGACTGTACATGCCTAAGGCTGTGCTTTTGAGGTTTGGCCTCAAAGTTGTACACTGCAGGGAGATAAACTTCATTACATAGTTCAGCAAAGTACTAAACAGATTAAAAAAAATTAACAAAGAACAAGAAGCCATTAACAAAGAATGGAAGCAAGATGGGAGGGATCAGCATCCATTGTTGCTAGAATAGTGGGTCCAAAATGATCAGTTTTGAACCAAAATTTACAAGATTTCCAGATAGAAAGGAAAATATGATCCATACATAAGAAAAAAAGGCAGGCACCAGTACTTGAGAGAGTACTGTGTTCAAACTTAGCTGACAAAGATTTCAAAGAAGCAGTGAAGACTTCAAAGAACTAAAATGTAAACAATGCTTAAAAGAAATAAATGCAGGTTCACTCTCCAGGTCAAGAAGATCCCCTGGAGGAGGGCATGGCAATCCAGTAGTCTTGCCTGGAGAATCCATGGACAGAGGAGCATGGTGGGCTATAGTCCACAGGGTTGCAAAAAGTTGAACATAATGGAAGTGACTTCACACACTCAAAGAAATAAAGGAAGTTATAATAACAGTATCTCATAAAATAAAAAATAAGGATGAAGAGAGATAAATTATTTTAAAAAGAAGAACCAAATGGAAATTCTAAATTTGAAAATATAACTAAAGTAAAAATATCTCTAAATGGGCTCAACAGTCATTTGAGTTGGCAAAACAAAAAATCACAGAATTTAAAAATGAAGTGAAAGAGATCATGCAATCTGAACAACAACAAGAGCAAAAGAATAAAAAAAAGAGCTTTAGAGAAAGTCAGATGTGTAAATAACAACAACATGTGTATTAAGAGTAGAGAGATAGAGGAAAGATAGAATGGAGAAGAAAAATGTTTTAAAAATTAATGGCTGAAAGCACAAAGTTCGATGAAAAATGCAAATCTAAAATCCATCCAAATGCAAGTAATATAAACCCAATGAGATTCACATGCAGTCACATCATAGTGCAAAAGACAAAGACAAATTCTTGAAAGCAGCAACATTCACGATTTCAGGAACACCACTAAAGTGACCAGTTGACTGCTCACTAGAAACAATGGAGGCCAGAAAGCAGTGGCATGACATATTCAAATTCCTGAAGAAAACTGTCAACTGAGAATCTTATATCCACCAAAACCATATTGCAAAACGAAGGTAAAATAAAGACATTCAAAGGTACACAAAACTGTAGAAAAGGTATTGCTCGCAGACTCGCTGTGTGAAAGTGAAAGTGTTAGTTGCTTAGTTGGGTCCAACTCTTTGCGACCCCATGGTCTGTCCATGGAATTCTCTAAGGAAGAGAATGGAGAGTACTGGAGTGGGTTGCCATGCCCTCCTCCAGGAGATCTTCCCAACCCAGGGATTGAACCCAGGTCTCCCACATTATAGGCAGATTCTTTACAGTCTGAGCCACCAAGGAAGCTCATGCTGTGATCTTAGGCTATGCCATTCTTTTAACGATTGTGCCCTGCCCCCTTCCTTCCTGTTTTAATATCATGCAAAACATGTATTGCTATAAATAAGAAAAAAAAATAATTGGCTGTCTTCCTAGGGTGGAAGAATCATAAAGCATTAGAAATGGTATGATAATATTACTTTTAATAAAAATAATATACATTACTTTGTGTGTATGCTGAACTGCTTCAATTGTGTCCAACTCTTTGTGACCATATGGACCATATCCCTCCAGGCGCCTTTGCCCGTAGGATTCTACTGGCAAGAATACTGGGCTCAGTTGTCATTTCCTCCTCAGGGGATCTTCCTGATGAAACGATCAAACCCACATCTCCTGCAGGTGGGTTCTTTACCACTAACACCAACTACCTTATGTGCTATTATTTCTTGGTAAATTAATTGTCCTTCTTAATAGAAAGTAATATGATCATCTCTTTTTTCTGTTACAGCTACTGCTTGATGGATATGTCTGTCATCCAAGAGTAGCCTCTTAGTTTAAAGGAAACCACATATTAACTTTTAATGATGCATAGTTTATATTAATGATACAGGCCAGCTTTGTCTCCATGCTGTGGTTCTAGCAGCTGTGTGTACAGAATCAGTTAGTCATTTGTCAATGGTAGAGCAATTAGGTAACTGCAGTTTCTAATTTTGTCTTATTCCTGCTGTCAGATCTTTGCTGTCCTCAAAATATTTGCAATAGTCCTTGAAATCCACATTATTTTACTTAAATACTGAAACCCAAGAGGCCTGAAGTTATCAGTAAACAAGAAAAGAAATTCCATCTTGTGACTGGAAGCAAGGTCCTGATTCACGGTTAATGACTCACTCGAAGAATGTGTTGCATTCCCATCCACCCATCAGACGTATATAAAATGAACAGCTTGCTTATATTTGGATCTCTCTCAGAATTTATCATGTTGAGCCTTTATCTGCCCTGTTTGCTGAAGAAAGCCATGTGGTGTGTGGAATGTGGTTGCAGCAATGAACTCACAATCAAAGGGGTCTGATGTCTGGCCTGTGAAGAGGAAGCTGGGAGATCTTGATGAGTAAACTTACCTTGTTGGCCCTCAATTATTTCACCCAGCAAACAAGTTAGTCTTCCTAGAATGGCTTCTAAGAGTGGAGGCTTTTTAGGTTGACTAGCTTTTGTGACAAATGACAGTGATGAATCTGTGATATGATCCCAACAGAAGAGCCCTCTTACCATCAGCACCTCAGTCAGCTCTTTGGAAAGGGTACACCCTCTGTTCTAAGGTGATCTGGGGAAAAGGAGTGACAGGCACATAATGGAACTACTGCAAAAATAGCCTGGAGTACAGGTCCCAACAGCGTGGGATTAACAACTATGTCCTTATATACAAAGGAAAGGGTTTGTTTGTTTGTCTGAAACACTGGCTTAAAGGAATCTCTGCTTTTCTTTTGTATTAAAAATGGGAGAAACCAGCCTCAAAGATAAGCCTGGAATAAATTTACTTCAAGAGTACATTTAAATACATTCAACTTAAAAGAAAAGAAGAAAGAAGAGGGATTTGTCCTACCAGATATTGACATAGCATTAAAGCACAACAGAACTGGCAAAAGAACAGACAAATAGACCAAGGCAGTTTAATAGAGACCTGGGAGAAAGGTGCTTATATAAATGGGAACTCAGTATACCATAAATCAAATGGGGAAGAATGGACTGTTTCATAGATTCCACTGGGAAAACTGGCTCACTCTATGGAGAAAAACAAAACTGAATTATTCCTTGACACCAGATGAATTAAAGACCCAAGTGCTAAAGGTAAAATTACAAAGTCAACAGAGAAAAAATGTAGAAGTATATCTTTTCAAGGGACAGGAAAAGTCTTCTTGAACAAAATTTTTTTCTTCCATTTATTTTTATTAGTTGTAGGCTAATTACTTTACATCATTACAGTAGTTTTTGTCATACATTGAAATGAATCAGCCATGGATTTACATGTATTCCCCATCCCAGTCCCCCCTCCCACCTCCCTCTCCACCCGATCCCTCTGGGTCTTCCCAGTGCACCAGGCCCGAGCACTTGTCTCATGCACCCAACCTGGGCTGGTGATCTGTTTCACCCTAGATAATATACATGTTTCAATGCTGTTCTCTTGAAACATCCCACCCTCGCCTTCTCCCAGAGTCCACAAGTCTTTGAACAAAATTTTTAAAAGCAGATTCAAAGGCAAACATAGTGGTGATGTTTTGACAGACAAAAAGATTTTCACTCCATGAAAAGTAACTATGGGTAACTGAAACATGACTGAATGAAAAAATATATTTATAATATCGAAAAGTGACATGAAACTTCTGGTTTCTGGTCCAACATGTAAAGATGGTGAACTCTCATCCTCAGAAAAAGAATCAGAACTTAAATAAAAGTCAGGTTTTCTCATATCTATCAGAGAACTGAACTCAGGGCAGAGTAGCGTGCCCCAAACTGGAGGGACAGCTGAGCAGATACAGAGAAATACAGTTTACAGTGAACAAAGCTGCTGTTGGAAAGAGAAGCTGAAGACGGGAGCTCAAGCTGGGCCAGCTTCTGAGATAAGAACTGCAGGAGACTAAGCCTTAATTTTCCCTCCAGAAGCCCTACCAGATTCTCAGGGTAAAGATAGGAGAAAAAAACGCCCATGCGTCTGTCAGGGTAAAAGGAGAAGTTACCATTTTGAAACACACCCGGAGCATCTCATTCTCCTTAACAAAGACCTGCCCTCAAGAAAAAACTATTTTGACTGAGTCTAAACAACCTGGGTTTTACCAGAGTCTAACTGAAAGGGACGGAGGGGAGGGAAATACCCAAACACAGCCTTTTCCAGCCTTCCACATATGAATAAAAAAATACCCAATTCTCTCTCTTTCTAGCCTTCTAGTGTCACTTAAGGTATTAAGTGTGGGATGGCGGCAGGAAGCTGAGGGTCACTTGTGAAAGTCACAGCTCAGGCGCACAGTCACTAAAGGACTGAGACAGGATACAGAACTGAGATGGAATTCTAGAATGCCCTTTCCCTTCATACCACTACACTAGGCGGCCACACCAGCTCTCCTGTGTAATAATAGGGCTATACAGCTTAAATACCTGCAAGGCTAAGCCTCTATTTAAAAAGGAGTATCTAAGAAAACACAAAGAATACAGGCGAGAAAAAATTTTTTTTCTAAATATTCTCAGAAAATTTAAGCCTCTGACCTCTACAAACATTAAATACCGTGTATCTCCTACCCAGATAAAACCTCACATTAAAGGCCTACTGATCTCAGTTTCTTTTACCCAGCTTTTTCCATATCCAACTTTCAACAAAAAGTTACATTGCATGATAAAAAGAAAAAAAAAATACAATTCAAAGAGGCAAAGAAAGAATTACAGACTCAGAAATGGCAGGGATAAGGACTTTGGAATAATCAGACTGAGAATTTAAAATAGCTGTGCTAAGAATTCTGATGGAAAAGTGGTCCACATACAAGAATAGGTGAATAATGTCATCAGAGAGAATGGGAGACTTTAGAAAGAATTAAGAGGAAATATTAGAATTAGAAACACTGAAGAAGAAATTAAGGCTGCCAGCAGACAAAGCATATCTGAGGAAAGAATCAAGTGTAGTAGAAACTCCCAAAAGGAAGAACAAAGAGAAAAACAAAAACCAACCAAGCAAAAAAAAAACCCACGAAGAAAAAAAAAAAAAACCCACGAAGAAACACAAGAGAATATCCAAGGACTGTGGGGTAATTACAAAAGGTATAGAGATGATACACAATCACTATCTAGAATGAAAAGGAAAATCCTGCCAAAGAAAACATTATTAGTTAAACATTAAATAAACCATACATTCTAGAAACTAGAAACAGAAGAGGAAAACAAAGCCAATAAAGTATATGAAGAGATGCTCAAACTCATCTGAACTCATTACAATAGGAATTTTAAAAGATGAGATATCACTTAATATTTGTATATTGGCAAAAGTTAGAACATTGCATAATGCCAAGTGTTGGCAGAGAAGATGGGGTTTGGGAATGTCCATGCATGAAGGTAGATTGGTACCCACCTGGAAACCATCTGCTAAGTCAGCTGAAGAATGTGTATGTTATATATAACATGAATCTACCCTACATTCCAAAGAAATTGCTTCAAAAGGATACAACGTAAATGTGTGCAGAATTCATTTTGATAGTGAAACAAGAATGAAGACAGCAGGGCACAACATTTCAAAGAATGCCGTAGCCTTGGATATGACATAAATTGGCTAGAACCAGCTAGGTGCAAGATGGCAGAAGATTCAACTTTCCAGTGGACCCTGAGCTTTATTAAACTGCTACTGCTCATTCTCTCAGTTGTGTCTGACTCTTTGCAGTCCCATGGACTGTACCTCACCAGGCTCCTCTGTCCATGGAAGTTTTCAGGCAAGAATTCTGTAGCGGGTTGCCCATCCTTCTCCAGAGCTTAATTATGTGCTTATTGTAATAGATTAACATATGCTGAAGTAACATCCACAGGCTCATGACTGTTAAGCCTGGCCATAAAAAGGTCAAAAAGCGAGCAGTGGCCTAATTCCTGGAAATCCCACCCCTTTCCCAAATAGTTGGAGTAATCCTCCCACTTGTTAGCCTATGAAATTACCCAGCCCATAAAAACTAGCCATGCCATATTTGGGGGCTTCTTGCCTTCTGAGATGGTCCGCACTCTTTAGAGTTTTTTTCTCTCAGGGCTGCTCTGGTCTTTTGATGTGCACCACATTCTGTCTATTCCTCTCTAAATTAATCCACTACTTACTTATTGCTTTGTCTCTCACTGAATTCTTTCTGCAATGAGACATCAAGAACCTGAGTTTCATTAAGTTCTGAACCAGGTATATGATTTTATTTATTTATTTGGCCAAGTTGTGCAGCATGCAGGATCTTAGTTCCCTGTCCAGGGATTGAAGTCATGACCCTTGCCTTGGAAGCACAGAATCTTAACCACTGGACCACCAGGAAGTCCCAGGTATGTGATTTTAATTAAAAGACAGGGGATTCAAGTCCCAATCTCAGTTGTGCAGTTTGAATAGTAGGAAGTAGGAGTTGACCATGGTGATAGCACCAGGAGTAGAAGGGAAAATTGCTGTCAATACCACAGTCAAGTGTTAAACACAGTGAAACAGTGCAGTCTTCCTAGCTCAATTAAGAATCATGAGCCCTCCATACAAATGAAAATGTGTATGTTAAATCAGAATGGTTGATCATAGGTAAAGTGGGAGCTAGCAGTCAGTCAGTCAGTTCAGTCACTCAGTCAAGTCCGACTCTTTGCGAATCCATGGACTGCAGCATGGCAGGCTACTCTGTCCATCACCAACTCCCGGAGCTTGCTCAAACTCATGCCCATTGAGTTGGTGATCTCATCCAACCATCTCATCCTCTGTTGTCCCCTTCTCCTCATGCCTTTAGTCTTTCCAAGCATCAAGGTCTTTTCACAGGAGTCAGTTCATTGCATCAGGTGGCCAAAGTATTGGACTTTCAGCTTCAGCATCAGTCCTTCCTATGAATGTTCAGGACTGATTTCCTTTAGGATAGAATAGTTTGATCTCCTTTCAGTCCAAGGGACTCTCAACAGCACAGTTCAAAAGCTAGAAGTAGAGGATGGAAATAAAAGATAATTTAAAAAACATGAGAGAAGAGGAACAATTTGCTAGGAGAGAACAAAAATTCGTAGGAGTAGGTGGACGTGGAGTACATCTCTCTCCACGGATACATCAGGAATACACCTTCAGACACAGAAGTGCATGCAGAACACCAGCTGAGAGCAGACAGGAGTACCTGACCAGAGGAAAAGAATATACAGAACCATGCAAAACTCGGTAGGACAAAGGAACTAGGGGAAAAACAGGAGTGTTAGTAGGACTGGACCTGTCCTCAGCAGGTGGGGGAACTGAAGTAGGGGTCCAAACCTCACATCGGGGCAATAGAGTCAGAGGAGAAACATTTAAGGCTTAGAGTGAAACAGCTGATCTGTAGCAGCCTAAATGGAATGAGAATCAGTCCTTGCCCAACCATACATACCCGGACAGGGACGCAGGTCCCCTGGAAGGTGCAGCGGCTGGGAGCTGGAGTTTAGGGATTGTGGAGCAATCCCAGGGCGAGGGCTGCTGTTGACTGTGGAGAGATGGATTGAGGGGATGTGAGGGAGGAGATTGTGGTGGGAAATGCCTGTGGAGGAAAGCTGGGCAGCCATGGAGCAAGGCAAGACTGCTGAGTCACGCACAGAGGGTGGAGCCACCCCCATAGCCTCTCTCTCCCCACACACCAGCATAGGCAGCTGAACAATAGAGAGGCTGGCCCATCAAACGCCTGACGCACTGAACTACAGAGTAGGACCCCACCCAGGGTGCCCCTTTAAGTGCCTGATATGCTGATCTACAGAGTAGGACCCCAGCTGGGGGAGCCGCCCTATGTGCCTGATGCCAAACAACAGAGAAGGACCCCAGGCAAGGGAGCCCTCTAAGTGCCTGAGTGGGCAGAGCTATGGAGAAAGACTGGCCAAAGAGGCCTTCTGATCACCAGCTACAAGAGGCTCAAAAAAAGACTCTGATAGGGCCATAACTCCTGTGGCAGAGGCAGTCCGTGTCCCTGCAAGCCAAAGAACCGTGCCACCTTCACGCTCAACTCTCACTGGGGCAGAGCTTCCACAGACAAAAAAAAAAAGTCTTGTGTATGAAACTCTTTGTGACCCTGTAGACTGTGGCCTGCCAGGCTTCTCTGTCAGGGGGGTTCTCCAGGCAAGAATACTGGAGCGTATTGGCCAATACTGGTTGCCATACCCTTCTAGAGCACTATATTTCCTGCTGCCCTAGCCGCCAACCCCCCTGAGTACCTGGTGCTGCCAGAACCCCTGCGACCCAAGCAGCTGCACCACCTCCACACCTGGCCCTCACAGGGGCAAACCCAAGCCCTCCAGGGCAGCCTCAGGAGCAAACCCCAGTGGATGACCCACATGCAGAGGTGGAAATAAAACCACAATTGAAACCCAGGGGCAGTGTGGCTAAGGAAGAAGACCCAAAACCTTCCCACCAGCAGCTGTACAAGCTGCAGATTAAATCCACACAACTAGGCAGACTCTGTATCTATGGAATATATAAAAGAACATTGAGAGCTCCCACAGAAGAAAACACACTAGTTCTGATAGCTGTGGACATTGGAGGCAAAAACACAGCAGTAGGACCAGATTAGAATCTGAGCTGCCCCCACAGCAGGTCCAGAGATCAGCACAGTGTTGGAGGGCATCTTAGGGAGATGAGGGGGACTGTGACTTCCAGTGAGGAAAAGGACTCTGACAGTGGTGATTCAAGAAAAACATTTATTATTCTTTTTTTGGACCTGTTCTGTAGATTCTTTTGGATCTCCCCCTCCCCATCTCCTGTAGCTGTCAATTTTATTGGCACTATGAATTCTAATTAAGCTTTTTTTTCTCAGTCACATTTTTTATTATTGTTATAAACCTCTGCCTCTATGTTGGGCTTTTGTAGTTTTGTGGAGTTAGCCTTTTTTTCCCTCTCTCTTTTTAAATTTTAATTTTCTAAACCTATTATTATTTTTTCTACATTTATTCCTTTGTTTGCCTTTCCTACTGTTCTTTTCCCCTTGCAGTTAACCTTTAATGTATATAAATCTTCTTTATCTACCTCTATTTAACTTTGCATATCTATTCTTTCTTTTCTTTCTTTCCTTTCCTCTCAACATATTTGTTAGTTTTATTTTCATTGCTTTATTCCCCAATTGGCACCTTGCTTTAGTTTTGTTTTCCAGTTTGTGCTTTAGTTAGTTTTGTTCTTAACTGGTAGATATAATTTTTGGTTTCCTTTGTTCACTGGGTCAATCTATTGTACTTTATTTTTGTTGGACTGTTTTGATTTTGCATATGGGTGTGTATGTATATGTGTACATTCAGTCACACTTTTTATTGTTATAAACCTCTCTCTCTGCATTGGGCTTTTGCAGCTCTGTGGAGTTTGCCTTTTTTTTTTTTCTTACTTCTTTCTTCTTCTTTCTTTCTTCTTCCTTTTTCCTTTTCTATTTTTATAATTTTAATTTTTTAAACTTATTATATTTTTCTACATTTATTCCTTTGTTTGCCTTTCCTACTGTTCTTTCCCCTTGCAGTTAATCTTTAATGTATATAAATCTTCTTCATCTACCTCTATTTAACTTTGCATATCTATTCTTTCTTTCTTTTCTTTCTTTCCTTTCCTCTCAACATATTTGTTAGTTTTATTTTCATTGCTTTATTCCCCAATTGGCACCTTGCTTTAGTTTTGTTTTCCAGTTTGTGCTTTAGTTAGTTTTGTTCTTAACTGGTAGATATAATTTTTGGTTTCCTTTGTTCACTGGGTCAATCTATTGTACTTTATTTTTGTTGGACTGTTTTGATTTTGCTTATGAGTGTATATGTATATGTATGTATTCAGTCACACTTTTTATTGTTGTTATAAACTTCTGCCTCTGTGTTGGGCTTTTATAGTTCTGTGGAGTTTGTCTTTTTTTTTTTTATTTCTTTCTTCTCTTTTCTCTTTTTTATATAATTTTAATTTTTAAAACCTATTATATTTTTTCTACATTTATTCCTTTGTTTCTCTTTCTTGCTATTCTTTTCCCTATGCAGTTAATCTTTAATGTATATAAATCTTCATCTATCTCTATTTAACTTTGCATATCTATTCTTTCTTTCTTTTCTTTCTTTCCTTTCCTTTCAACATATTTGTTAGTTTTGTTTTCATTGCTTTATTCCCCACTTGGCACCTTGCTTTAGTTTTGTTTTCCAGTTTGTGCTTTAGTTAGTTTTGTTCTTAACTGGTAAATATAATTTTTGATTTCCTTTGTTCACTGGGTCAATCTACTGTACTTTATTTTTGTTGGACTGTTTTGATTTTGCTTATGGGTGTATGTATATGTGTATATTCCATTATTTTAATTATTATTTGCCTGATTTTGTAACTGCCATTTGTCTGGGGTTCATCTTTGGTTTCTCATTTTGGGGTATTTGTTTTAACCTCACTTAATGCCATCACAAACCACTTGTGGGATCTTCTGTCCAAACCAGAGACCAAGTCCTGAGCCTTTGGAGTGAGAGCACTGATGCCAGGACTCTAGACTGCCAGAAAATTAACCCTGGGGAGTATCAGATAGTGAGAGCTCACACAAAGGAAACATCTTGAACTCAAGATCCAGCACCACTCAACCACCAGAAGCACCCTACTCTAAACAATAACCAAAACAAAAATAGAAACCCGATCATCAGCAGACAGGATTACCTCCTCACTTGCCCATCAGAGGAAAAACAAGCAAACAAAAACTAAAAAAACTCAGCACAAATCTCACCCTATGCAAAGCTCACACAAACCTCTAGACCAACCTTAGGAGGGCAGAAACCAAAAGGCAGAAAGAATTCAGCCTTGAAGTGTGGGAAAGAAGACCTCAAACACAATAAATTAAAAAAATACATGTAAATCCATGGCTGATTCGTGTCAATGTATAACAAAAACCACTACAATATTGTAAAGTAATTAGCCTCCAACTAATGAAAATAAATGAAAAAAAATAATGAAAAGGCAAAGAAATACTACAGAAATGAAGGAACAAACTAGAAACACAGAAATATAAATAAATAAAGAGGAAATAGGCAGGCTGCCTGAAAAATAATTCAGAATAATGATAGTAATGATGATCAAAAGACTTGAAAGCAAAATGGAGAAAATACAACAATCAATTAACGAAGGCTTGTGGCTCAGATGGTAAAGCATCTGTCTACAATGTGGGAGACGCGGGTTCGATCCCTGGGTCGGGAAGATCTCCTGGAGGAGGAAATGGCAACCCACCCCAGTACTCTTGCCTGGAAAATTCCATGGATGGAGGAGCCTGGTAGGCTGCAGTTCATGGGGTCACAAATAGTCGGACACGACTGAGTGACTTCTATGTCATTGTCACGTCATGTAGAAGAATTAGAGAATAAACACACAGAGACAAACAACAAACTTACTGAATTTAAAAATACTCTAGAAGGAATCAATAGCAGAATATCTGAAGCAGAAGAACAAATCAGTGAGCTGGAAGATAAAATGGTGGAAATAACTTCTGAAGAGCAGAATAAAGTAAAAAGAATGAAAAGAACTGAGAACAGTCTCAGAGACCTCTGGAACAATATCAAACACACCAACATTCAAATTATAGGGGTCCCAGAAGAAGAGAAAAAGAAAGGTTATGACAAAAATTTTGAAGAGATTATAGTTGAAAATTTCCCCAACATGGAAAAGGAAATAGTCAATGAAGTCCAAGAGGCACAAAGAGTCTGATACAGGATAAACACAAGGAGAAACAAGCCAAAGTGAAAGTGAAGTTGCTCAGTTGTGTCCGATTCTTTGCGACTCCATGGCCTGTAGCCTACCAGGCTCCTCCGTCCATGGGATTTTCCAGGCAAGAGTACTGGAGTGGATTGCCATTTCCTTCTGCAGGGGATCTTCCCAACCCAGGGATCGAACCCAGGTCTCCCATATTCCTGGCAGATACTTTACCATCTGAGCCTCCAGGGAAGCCCCCAAACACATACTAATCAAACTAACAAAGACTAAACAGAAAGAAAACATATTAAAAGCAGCAAGGTAAAAGCAACAAGTAACGTACAAGGGAAAGCCCATACACTTAAGAGTGGATCTTTCAGCAGAAACTCTGCAGGCCAGGAGGGAAGAGCAGGATATATTAAAGTACTGAAAAGGAAAAATTTCATTCAAAATTAATGGAGAAATAAAAAGCTTTTCAGACAAGGAAAAGTTAAGAGAATTAAGTACCATCAAACTGGTTTTACAACAATTTTAAAGGGAATTTATAGTCAAGAAATACAAGAGACAAAAATGATCTACAAAATCAACCCCAAACAATTAAGAAAATGGCAATAGGAACACATATCCATAAACAGATTAAATGTAAATGAATTAAATGCTCCAACCAAAACACACAGACTGACTGATAGATAAAAAAACAAGACCCATATATATATATGTTGTCTACAAGAAACCCACTTCAGACCTAAAGAAACATATAGACTGAAAGTGAGAGGATCAAAAAATAGAGGATCGAAAAATATATTCCATGCAAATGGGAAGCAAAATAAAGCTGGAATAGCAATCCCCATATCAGACAAAATAGGCCTTAAAATAAAGAGGATTATAAGAGATAAGGAAGGACACTACATAACGATCAAGGGATCAGTCCAAGAGGAAGACATAACAATTGTAAATATCTATGCACCCAACATAGGAGCACCTCAATACAGAAGACAAACACTAACAGACATAAAAGGAGAAATTGACAGTAACACAATACTAGTACAGGACTCTAATGCCCCACTCACACCAATGAACAGATCATCAAAACAGAACATTAAAAAGGAAACACAAGTCTTAAATGATACATTAGATGAAATGAATATCATTGATATCTTCAGGACATTCCATCCAAATGCAGAGGGATACACCTTCTTCTTAAATACACATGAAACATTCTCCAGGATAGACCACATCTTGGGCCACAAATCAAACCTCACTAAATTTAAGAAAATTGAAATTGTATCAAGCATCTTCTCTGAGTGCAACACTATGAGACTGGATATAAATTATAAGTAAATTATAAGATAAATTAAAGATATAAATTTAATTAAATTATAAGAAATAATATAAATTATCATAAATTATAAATAATAAGATATAAATTATAAGAAAAAATCTGTAAGAAACACAAGCACATATTGATTAAAAAACACATTTCTAAATAACCAAAAGGTTACTGAAGAAATCAACAAGGAAATAAAATTTCTAGAAGCAAATGACAATGAAAGCATGACAACACAAAACCTACAGGATGCAGCAAAAGCAGTTCTAAGAGCAAAGTTAATAGCAATACAATCCTACCTCAAGAAATAAGGAGAGGAGGAGCTAAGATGGTGGAGGAATAGGACGGGGAGACCACTTTCTCCCCTACAAATTCATTGAAAGAACATTTGAACGCTGAGCAAACTTCACAAAACAACTTCTGACCGCTAGCAGAAGACATCAGGTGCCCAGAAAAGCAGCCCATCATCTTTGAAAGGAGGTAGAGCAAAATATAAAAGATAAAAAGAGAGACAAAAGAGATAGGGACGGAGACCCGTCCCAGGAAGGGAGACGTAATAGAGGAAGTTTCCAAACACCAGGAAACCCTCTCACGGGCGGGTCTGGGAGAAGTTTTCGAATATCGGAGGGCAACCTAACTGGGAGGAAAAATAAATAAAACCCACAGATTACATGCCTAAAAGCAACTCCCAGCAGAAAAGTATCCCAGACGCCCGCATCCGCCACCAGCAAGTGGGGGCCAAATGGAGAGGAGCGGGCGGCATTGCTTAGGGTAAGGACCAGGCCGAATGCCCTGAGGGCAATCGGAGGGAGCTAACGTGAGATAGCAACTTAAACTGTGGGATAGCAAGAGAGAGAGAGAAAATTAACTGGCCCGAACACACTGCCGGCCGTTCGCAGAACAAAGGGACTGAGCAATTCCAGAGAAGAGCTAGCCGGCTGCAGACCGGCCCATCCCCCGCTGGAGGCAGGAGGCAGGGGGGAGGGGAAAGGGGCAAACTCGGCCCCAGAGACGGCATCCCCTACCAAACTGCAAACAGGCTTCCAGTTTCTAACCAAAGACTTCCTGAGATTCTGGATGGTTGACATCTGCTGGGAGGGTCGCGGCTAGAGGCCAGCTCCCAAGAACAGACACAAGGCACACACACCCAACTGGCGCGCATGGAAATGAGGCAGGGACCGCGGAGGGGACAAGGCACACCGCACCTGGGGAGAGTACGCCGGTCAAGCTCCTGGCTGCCCGAGCTGCTCGGGCTGGGGAGCCCGACCAAGTCCGCACTTTTGTGGAATACCCGAAAACTGGAACCGCACGCAACGCAGGGACCGCTTGATATAGAGCAGCTGGGAGCCTGAGCAGTGTAGACGGGGAAAGCACACACCCGTGAGCGGGGGCAAACCCAGTGTGGCCGGAACACTGCGAGTGCTCCCCACACAGGCCAGTGACATTTGTCTGCAGCGCCCCTCCCTCCCCGCAGCACGACTGAACAAGCGAACCTAAACAAGAGACCACCTCCGCCCGCCTGTGTCAGGGCGGAAATTAGACACTGAAGAGACCAGCAAACAGAAGCCAAATAAACAAAGGGAACCGCTTCAGAAGTGACTGGTGCAACAGATTAAAATCCCTGTAGGTAACACTGACTACACCGGAAGGGGCCTATAGATATCAAGAAGTGTAAGCTGGAACGAGGAGCTATCTGAAACTGAACTGAACCCACACTGACTGCAACAGCTCCAGAGAAATTCCTAGATATATTTTTACTTTTTTTTTTTTTTTAAATTTTTTCTCTTTTATTTTCTTTTAAAATTCCCTATTACTCCTCCATTACTCCTTAACTTTCATTTTCATTTTCATATATTTTTACTATTTTTTTTAATTAGAAAAAAATTTTTTTTCTTTTTTTATTTTTTTTCTCTTATTTTTCTTTTAAAGTCCTCTATTACTCCTCTATTACTCCTTAATTTTCATTTTCATTTCACTATAACCTTGCAAAAAAAAAAAAAAAAGAAGAGGCCCTATTTTTAAACTGAACTTCATATATATTTCTAAAATTTTTTGTTTTTGTTTTTGTTTTTAATATTGTATTTTTAAGAGTCTAACCTCTACTCTAGATTTTTAATCTTTGTTTTTCAGTATTTGATATCAATTTTGGACATTTAAGAATCCAATATTCAGTACCCATTTTTACTCAGGAGTGTGTTGATTACTCTCTCCCACTTTTGACTCTCCGTTTTCTCCCTCAGATCACCTCTATTTCCTCCCTCCCCCTTCTCTTCCCAATCCAATTCTGTGAATCTCTGTGGGTGTCTGGGCTATGGAGAACACTTTGGGAACAGAGAACTGTGTAGATCTGTCTCTCTCCTCTTGAGTCCCCTTTTTCTCTTCCTGCTCATCTCTATTTCCCTCCTCCCTCTCCTCTTCTTCATGTAACTCTGTGAACCTATCTGGGTGTCCCTCACGGTGGAGAATCTTTTCACCATTAACCTAGAAGTTTTCTTATCAGTGCTGTATAGTTGGAGAAATCTTGAGACTACTGGAAGAATAAGACTGAAATCCAGAGGCAGGAGAATTAAGCTCAAAACCTGAGAACACCAGAAAACCCCTGACTACAGGGAGCATTAAGTAATAAGAGACCATTCCAAAGCCTCCATACCTACACTGAAACCAACCACCACCCAAGAGCCAATAAGTTCCAGAGCAAGACATACCATGCAAATTCTCCAGCAACGCAGGGACATAGCCCTGAGCGTCAACATACAGGCTGCCCAAAGTCACACCTAACACATAGACCCATCTCAAAACTCACTACTGGACACTCCATTGCACTCCAGAGAGAAGAAATCCAGTTCCACGCACCAGAACACCGACGCAAGCTTCCCTAACCAGGAAACCTTGACAAGCCAATCGTCCAACCCCACCACACTGGGTGAAACCTCCACAATAAAAAGGAACCTCAGACCACCAGAATACAGAAAGCCCACTCTGTACACAGCAATCTAAACAAGATGAAAAGGCAGAGAAATACCCAATAGGTAAAGGAACATGAAAAATGCCCACCAAGTCAAACAAAAGAGGAGGAGATAGGGAATCTACCTGAAAAAGAATTTATAATAATGATAATAACAATGATCCAAAATCTTGAAAACAAAATGGAGTTACAGATAAATAGCCTGGAGACAAAGATTGAGAAGATGCAAGAAATGTTTAATAAGGACCTAGAAGAAATAAAAAAGAGTCAATTAAAAATGAATAATGCAATAAATGAGATAAAAAACACTCTGGAGGGAACCAACAGTAGAATAATGGAGACAGAAGATAGGATAAGTGAGGTAGAAGATAAAATGGTGGAAATAAATGAAGCAGAGAGGAAAAAAGAAAAAAGAATCCTAAGAAATGAGGACAACCCCAGGGACCTCTGAGTCAATGTGAAATGCCCCAACATTCGAATCATAGGAGTCCCAGAAGAAGAAGACAAAAAGAAAGGCCATGAGAAAATACTTGAGGAGATAATAGCTGAAAACTTCCCTAAAATGGGGAAGGAAATAGTTACACAGGTCCAAGAAACCCAGAGAGTCCCAAACAGGATAAACCCAAGGCAAAACACCCCAAGACACATATTAATCAAATTAACAAAGATCAAACACAAAGAACAAATATTAAAAGCAGCAAGGGAGAAACAACAAATAACACACAAAGGGATTCCCATAAGAATAACAGCTGATCTATCAATAGAAACTCTTCAGACCAGAAAGGAATGGCAGGACATACTTAAAGTAATGAAAGAGCATAACCTACAACCTAGATTACTGTACGCAGCAAGGATCTCATTCAGATATGAAGGAGAATTCAAAAGCTTTACATACAAGCAAAAGCTGAGAGAATTCAACACCAGCAAACCAGCTCTTCAACAAATGCTAAAGGATCTTCTCTAGACAGGAAACAGAAAGGTTGTATAAAAGCGAACCTAAAACAACAAAGTAAATGGCAATGGGAACATACCTATCAATGATTACCTTAAATGTAAATGGGTTGAATGCCCCAACCAAAAGACAAGACTGGCTGAATGGATACAAAAACAAGACCCCTATATATGCTGTCTATAAGAGACCCACCTCAAAACAAGGGACACATACAGACTAAAAGTGAAGGGCTGGAAAAAAATATTTCACACAAACGGAGAACAAAAGAAAGCAGGAGTCACAATACTCATATCAGATAAAATAGACTTTCAAATAAAGGCTGTGAAAAGAGACAAAGAAGGACACTACATAATGATCAAAGGACCAATCCAAGAAGAAGATATAACAATTCTAAATATATATGCACCCAACATAGGAGCACTGCAATATGTAAGGCAAATGCTAATGAGTATGAAAGAGGAAATTAATAGTAACACAATAATAGTAGGAGACTTTAATACCCCACTCACAACTATGGATAGATCAACTAAACAGAAAATGAACAAGGAAACACAAACTTTAAATGACACAATGGACCAGCTAGACCTAACTGATATCTATAGGACATTTCACCCCAAAACAATCAACTTCACCTTTTTCTCAAGTGCACATGGAACCTTCTCCAGAATAGATCACATCCTGGGCCATAAATCCAGCCTTGGGAAATTCAAAAAAATTGAAATCATTCCAGTCATCTTTTCTGACCACAGTGCAGTAAGATTAGATCTCAATTACAGGAAAAAAATTATTAAAAATTCAAACATATGGAGGCTAAATAACATGCTTCTGAATAACCAAAAAATCATAGAAGAAATAAAAAGAAAAAAATCAAAATATGCATAGAAATGAATGAAAATGAAAACACAACAATCCAAAATCTATGGGACACTGTAAAAGCAGTGCTAAGGGGAAGGTTCATAGCATTACAGGCCTACCTCAAGAAACAAGAAAAAAGTCAAGTAAATAACCTAACTCTACACCTAAAGCAACTAGAGAAGGAAGAAATGAAGTATCCCAGGGTTAGTAGAAGGAAAGAAATCTTAAAAATTAGGGCACAAATAAACACAAAAGAAACTAAAGAGACCATAGCAAAAATTAACAAAGCTAAAAGCTGTTTTTTTGAAAAAATAAACAAAATTGACAAACCATTAGCAAGACTCATTAAGAAACAAAGGGAGAAGAACCAAATTAACAAAATTAGAAATGAAAATGGAGAGATCACCAAGGACAACACTGAAATACAAAGGATCATAAGAGACTACTACCAGCAGCTCTATGCCAATAAAATGGACAACTTGGAAGAAATGGACAAATTCTTAGAGAAGTATAACTTTCCACAACTGAACCAGGAAGAAATAGAAGATCTTAACAAAACAAGAAATAGAAGATCTTAACAAAACCATCACAAGCAAGGAAATCAAAACTAATCAGAAATCTTCCAGCAAACAAAAGCCCAGGACCAGATGACTTCACAGCTGAATTCTACCAAAAATTTAGAGAAGAGCTAACACCTATCTTACTCAAACTCTTCCAGAAAATTGCAGAAGAAGGTAAACTTCCAAACTCATTCTATGAGGCCACCATCACCCTAATTCCAAAACCAGACAAAGATGCCACAAAAAAGAAAACTACAGACCAATATCACTGATGAACATAGATGCAAAAATCCTTAACAAAATTCTAGCAAACAGAATCCAGCAACATATTAAAAATATCATACATCATGACTAAGTGGGCTTTATCCCAGGAATGCAAGGATTCTTTAATTTCCACAAATCAATCAATGTATTATACCATATTAACAAATTGAAAGATAAAAACTATATGATTATCTCAATAGTTGCAGAGAAACCCTTTGACAAAATTCAACATCCATTTATGATTAAAACTCTCCAGAAAGCAGGAATAGAAGGAACATACCTCAACATAATAAAAGCTATATATGACAAACCCACAGCAAACATTATCCTCAATGGTGAAAAATTGAAAGCATTTCCTCTAAAATCAGGAACAAGACAAGGGTGCCCACTCTCACCACTACTATTCAACATAGTTTTGGAAGTTTTGGCCACAGCAATCAGAGCAGAAAAAGAAGTAAAAGGAATCCAGATAGGAAAAGAAGAAGTGAAACTCTCTCTGTTTGCAGATGACATGATCCTCTACATAGAAAACCCTAAAGACTCTACCAGAAAATTACTAGAGCTAATCAACGAATACAGTAAAGTTGCAGGATATAAAATTAACACACAGAAATCTCTTGCATTCCTATACACTAACAATGAGAAAACAGAAATTAAGGAAACAATACCATTCACCATTGCAACAAAAAGAATAAAGTACTTAGGAGTATATCTATATAAAGAAACAAAAGACCTATACATAGAAAACTATAAAACACTGATGAAAGAAATCAAAGAGGACACAAACAGATGGAGAAATATACCGTGTTCATGGATTGGCAGAATCAATATTGTCAAAATGGCTATACTACCCAAAGCAATCTATAGATTCAATGCAATCCCTATCAAGCTACCAATGGTATTTTTCACAGAACTAGAACAAATAATTTCACAATTTCTTTGGAAATGCAAAGAACTTTGAATAGCCAAAGTAATCTTGAGAAAGAAGAATGGAATTGGAGGAATCAATCTGCCTGACTTCAGACTATACTACAAAGCCACAGTCATCAACACAGTATGGTACTGGCACAAAGACAGAAATATAGATCAATGGAACAGAATAGAAAGCGCAGAGATAAATCCACGAACCTATGTACACCTTATCTTCGACAAAGGAGGCAAGGATATACAATGGAAAAAAGACAACCTCTTTAACAAGTGGTTCTGGGGAAACTGGTCAACCACCTGTAAAAGAATGAAACTAGAACACTTTCTAACACCATACACAAAAATAAACTCAAAATGGATTAAAGATTTAAATGTAAGACCAGAAACTGTAAAATTCCTAGAAGAGAACATAGGCAAAAAACACTCTCTGACATAAATCACAGCAGGATCCTCTATGACCCACATCCCAGAATATTGGAAATAAAAGCAAAAATAAACAAATGGGACCTAATTAAAATTAAAAGCTTCTGCACAACAAAGGAAACTATAAGCAAGGTGAAAAGACAGCCTTCAGAATGGGAGAAAATAATAGCAAACGAAGCAACAGACAAAGGATTAATCTCAAAAATATACAAGCAACTCCTGAAGCTCAATTCCAGAAAAATAAATGACCCAATCAAAAAATGGGCCAAAGAACTCAACAGACATTTCTCCAAGGAAGACATACAGATGGCTAACAAACACATGAAAAGATGCTCAACATCACTCATTATCAGAGAAATGCAAATCAAAACCACAATGAGGTACCATTACACGCCAGTCAGGATGGCTGCTATCCAAAAGTCTACAAGCAATAAATGTTGGAGAGGGTGTGGAGAAAAGGGAACCCTCTTACACTGTTGGTGGGAATGCAAACTAGTACAGCCGCTATGGAGAGCAGTGTGGAGATTTCTTAAAAAGCTGGAAATAGAACTGCCATATGACTCAGCAATCCCACTTCTGGGCACACACAGAGGAAACCAGATCTGAAAGAGACACCTGCACCCCAATGTTCATTGCAGCACTGTTTATAATAGCCAGGACATGGACACAACCTAGATGTCCATCAGCAGATGAATGGATAAGGAAGCTGTGGTACATATACACCATGGAATATTACTCAGCCATTAAAAAGAATTCATTTGAATCAGTTCTAATGAGATGGATGAAACTGGAGCCCATTATACAGAGTGAAGTAAGCCAGAAAAATAAAGACCAATACAGTATACTAATGCATAAATATGGAAATTAGAAATATTGTAATGATAACCCTATATGTAAAACAAAAAGAGACATAGATATATAGAACAGACTTTTGTACTCTGTGGGAGAAGGCGAGGGTGGGATGTTTCGAGAGAACAGCATCAAAACTTATATATTATCAAGGGTGAAACAGATCACTAGCCCACGTTGGATGCATGAGACAAGTGCTCGGGGCTGGTGCACTGGGAAGACCCAGAGGGATCGGGTGGAGAGGGAGGTGGGAGGGGGGATCAGGATGGGGAATACATGTAAATCCATGGCTGATTCATGTCAACGTATGGCAAAAACCACTACAATATTGTAAAGTATCTAGCCTCCAACTAATAAAAATAAATGAAAAAAAAATCACCCAATAATCAAAAGCCCAGGACCAAATGGCTTCGCAGGAGAATTCTATCAAACATTTAGAGAACAGCTAATTCTCTTTCAAAAAATTGGAGAGGAAGGCCCATTTCCAAACTCATTCTATGAGGCCACCATCGCCCTGATACCAAAACCAAAGACAACACACAAAAAGAAAACTGTGGGCCATTTTCACTGATGAACATAGATGCAAAAACCCTCAACAAAATTTTAGCAAACAGAATTCAGCAACACATCAAAAATCTCATACACCATGATCAAGTTTGGTTTATTCCAGGGATGCAAGGATTCTTCAAAAGACTCAAGTCAATCAATGTGATACACCGTATTAACAAACTGAAAGAAAAAAGCTCTATGATAATCTCAAGAGATGTAGAAAAAGCCTTTGACAAAATTCAGCATCCATTTGTGATTAAAACTCTTCAAAAAAAATGTGCATAGAAGGATCTTAAATCAGCATAGTAAAGACCATATATGATAAGCCTATAGCAAACATTATTCTCAATGGTGAAAAACACATTCTCCCTAAGATCAGGAACAGGGCAAGGATGTCACCTTTCACCAATATTATTCAACATAGTTCTGGAAGTCCTAGCTAAAGCTATCAGAGAAGGAAAAAAAAAAAAAGGACTCCAGATCAGAAAAGAAGTAAAGGTCTCACTGTTTGAAGATGATGTGATATGGTACATAGAAAGCCTTAAAGACTGTATCAGAAAATTACTAGAACTAATCAGTGAATTTAGCAAAGTTGCAGGATACAAAATCAATACACAGAAATCACTTGCATTCCTATATACTAACAATGAAAAATCAGAAAGAGAAACTAAGGAATCAATCCCATTCACCACTGCAACAAAAAGAATTAAATATCTAGGAATAAACTTATCTAAGGAGACAAAAGAATTGTACATAGTAAAGTATGACACTGATGAAAGAAATCAAAGATGTTATGTCAGATGGAGAGATATTCCATGTTCCTGTGTAGGAAGAATCAATATTTTGAAAATGACTATACTACCAAAGGCAATCTACAGATTCAACATGATTCCTATCAAATTACCAATGGCATTTTTCACAGAACTAGAACAAAAAATTTCACAATTCATATGGAAACACAAAAGATCCAGAATAGCCAAAGCAGTTTGAGAAAGAAGAAAGGAGTTGGAGAAATCAAACTTCCTGACTTCAGATTATACTACAAAGCTATGGTCATCAAGACAGTATGGTACTGGCACAAAAACAGAAATATAGACCAATGGAACAAGATAGAAAGCCCAGAAATAAACCCATGCACCTATGGATACCTTATTTTTGACAAAGGAGGCAAGAATATACAATGGGGCAAAGACAGCCTCTTCAATAAATGGTGCTGGGAAAACTGGACAGCTACATGTAAAAGAATGAAAAGATGAACACAAAATGGGTCAAAGGCTTAAATGTAAGACCAGAAACTATAAAACTCTTAGAAGAAAACATAGGTGTTCTATGAATCCTCTATGGCCCACCTCATAGAGTAACAGAAATAAAAGCAAATGTAAACAAGCAGGGCCTGATTAAACTTAAAAGTTTTTGCATAGCAAAAGAAACTATAAGCAAGGTGAAAAGACAACCCTCAGAATGGGAGAAAATAATAGCAAATGAAAAACTGACAAAGGATTAATTTCCAAAATATACAAGCAGCTCATACAGCTCAATACCAGAAAAACAAACAACCCAATAAAAAAGTGGGAAAAAAGACCTAAACAGACATTTCTCCAAAGAAGACATACAGATGGCTAACAAACACATGAAAAGATGCTCAACATCACTCATTATTAGAGAAATGCAAATCAAAACTACAATGAGATATCACCTCACACTGGTCAGAATGGCCCTCATCAAAAAGTCTACAAACAATAAATGCTGGAGAGAGTGTGGAGAAAAGGGAACACTCTTGCACTGTTGGTGGGAATATAAATTGATACAGCCATTATGGAAGATGGTATGGAGATTCCTTTAAAAACTAGGAATAAAGCAACCATATGACCCAGAAATCCCACTCCTAGGCATAAATCCTGAGGAAACCAAAACTGAAAAAGACACATGTATCCCATTGTTCATTGCAGCACTGTTTACAATAGCTAGAACATGGAAGCAACCTAGATGTTCATTGACAGATGAATGGATAAAGAAGTTGTGGTACATATACATGATGGAATATTACTCAGCCATAAGAAGGAATGCATTTGGGTCAGTTCTAATGAGGTGGATGTACCTAGAACCTCTTATTCAGTGTGAACTAAGGTAGAAAGAGAAAGATACATATCATATCCTAAAGAATACACAGAATAAATATACAAAAAGGATATTCATGACTCAGATAACCACGATGGTGTGATCACTCACCTAGAGCCAGACATCCTGGAATGCAGTCAAGTGGGCCTTAGGAAGCATCACTATGAACAAAGCTAGTGGAGGTGATGGAATTCCAGTTGAGCTATTTCAAATCCTAAAAGATGATGCTGTGAAAGTGCTGCACTCAATATGCCAGCAAATTTGGAAAACTCAGCAGTGGCCACAGGACTGGAAAAGGTCAGTTTTCTTTCCAATCCCAAAGAAAGACAATGCCAAAGAATGTTCAAACTACCGCAGAATTGCACTCATCTCACACACTCTTAAAGTAATGCTCAAAATTCTCCAAGCCAGGCTTCAACATTATGTGAATCATGAACTTCCAGATGTTCAAGCTGGATTTAGAAAAGGCAGAGGAACTAGAGATGAAATTGCCAATATCCGCTGGATCATCAAAAAAACAGGAGAGTTCCAGAAAAACATTTGCTTTATTGACTACACCAAGGCCTTTGACTGTCTGTTTCACAATAAACTATGGAAAATTCTCCAGGAGATGGGAATACCAGACCACCTGACCTGCCTCCTGAGAAATCTGTATGCAGGTCAAGAAGCAACTTTTAGACCTGGATATGGAACAATAGACTGGTTCTGAATTGGGAATGGTGTATGTTATGGGTGTATATTGTCACCCTGCTTATTTAACTTATGTGCAGAATACACCATGCAAAATGCCAGACTGGATGAAGCACAGACTAGAATCAGGATTGCTGGGAGAAATATTAATAACCTCAGATATGCAGATGACACCAGCCTTATGGCATGAAGTGAAGAAGAACTCAAGAGCCTCTTGATGAAAGTGAAAGGGCAGAGTAACAAAGTTGGGTTAAAACTCAACATTCAGAAAACTAAAATCATGGCATCCAGACACACCATTTCATGACAAATAAATGGGAAAGCAATGGAAACAATGAGAGACTTTACTTTATTTTATTTTATTTGGACTCCAAAATCATTGCAGATGGTGACTGCAGCCTTGAAATTAAAAGACTCTTGCTCCTTGGAAGAAAGGCTATGAACAATATAGGCATCATATTAGAATACAGAGGTATTACTTTGCCAACAAAAGTCCATCTAGCCAAAGCTATGGTTTTTCCAGTAGTCATATAGGGATGTGAGAGTTGGACTATAATGGAAGCTGAGCACTGAAGAATTGATGCTTTTAAACTGTGGTGCTGGAGAAGATTCTTGAGAGTCCCTTGGACTGCAAAGAGTTCCAATCAGTCAATCCTAAAGGAAATCAGTCCAGAATATTCATTGGAAGGACTGATACTGAAGTTGAAGCTCCAGTCCTTTGGCCACCTGATGTGAAGAACTGACTTATTGCAAAAGACCCTGATGTTGGGAAAGACTGATGGCAGGAGAAGGGGATGACAGAGGTTGAGATGGTTGGATGACATCACCAACTCAATGGACATTAGTTTGAATAAGCTCCAGGAGTTGGTGGTGGACAGGGAAGCCTGTTGTGCTGCAGTACATGGGGTCTCAAGAGTTAGAATTGTCTGAACGACTGAACTGAACTTAACTAAACACATATATATGCAATCTAGAAAAATGGCACTGAAGAATTTATTTACCGGGCAGCAATGGAGAAGCAGACATAGAGAACAGAATTATGAACATAGGGAAAGGGAAGGAGGGGGTGAGATGTATGCAAAGAGTAAAACAGAAACTTACGTTACCATATATAAAATAGATAGCCAATGGGAATTTGCTGTATGGCTCAGGAAACTCAAACAGGAGCACTGTATCAACCTAGAGGGGTTTGATGGGGTGGGAAATGGGAGGAAAGGGGCGTTCAAATGGGAGTTCAAAAGTGAGGGGATATATGTATACCTATGGCTGATTCATATTGAGGCAAAGTACTTTATTTTTTAAATTATTTATTTATATTACTTTACAACATTGTATTGGTTTTGCCATACATTGACTTGAATCTGCCATGGGTGTACATGTGTTCCCCATCCTGAACCTCCCTCACAACTCCCTCCCCATCCCATCCCATCCCATCCCATCCCATCCCATCCCATCCCAGTGCACCAGCCCCGAGCATCCTGTATCATGCATCAAACCTGGACTGGTGATTCGTTTCACATGTGATAATTTACATGTTTCAATGCCATTCTCCCATATCATCCTGCCCTCACCCTCTCCCACAGAGTCCAAAAGACTGTTCTATACATCTGTGTCTCTTTTGCTATCTCGCATACAGGGTTATCGTTACCATCTTTCTAAATTCCATATATATGCGTTAGTATACTGTATTGGTGTTTTTCTTTCTTTTTTTCTACTATTGAAGTGTTTAATTTTTTTTCCATTTATTTTTACTAGTTGGAGGCTAATTACTTTATATCATTGCAGTGGTTTTTGTCATACATTGAAATGAATTAGCCATGGATTTACATGTATTCCCCATCCCGGTCCCCCCCCCCCCCACCTCCCTCTCCACCCGATCCCTCTGGGTCTTCCCAGTGCGCCAGGCCTGAGCACTTGTCTCCTGCACCCAACCTGGGCTGGTGATCTGTTTCACCCTAGATAATATACATGTTTCGATGCTGTTCTCTTGAAACATCCCACCCTCGCCTTCTCCCAGAGTCCACAAGTCTGCTCTATACATCTGAGTCTCTTTTTCTGTTTTGCATGTAGGGTTATCGTTACCATCTTTCTAAATTCCATATATATGTGTTAGTATACTGTAATGGTCTTTATCTTTCTGGCTTACTTCACTCTGTATAATGGGCTCCAGTTTCATCCATCTCATTAGAACTGATTCAAATGAATTCTTTTTAATGGCTGAGTAATATTCCATGGTGTATATGTACCACAGCTTCCTCATCCATTCGTCTGCTGATGGGCATCTGGGTTGCTTCCATGTCCTGGCTATTATAAACAGTGCTGCGATGAACATTGGGGTGCACGTGTCTCTTTCAGATCTGGTTTCCTCGGTGTGTATGCCCAGAAGTGGGATTGCTGGGTCATATGGCAGTTCTATTTCCAGTTTTTTAAGAAATCTCCACACTGTTTTCCATAGTGGCTGTACTAGTTTGCATTCCCACCAACAGTGTAAGAGGGTTCCCTTTTCTCCACACCCTCGCCAGCATTTATTGCTTGTAGGCTTTTGGATAGCAGCCATCCTGACTGGCATGTAATGGTACCTCATTGTGGTTTTGATTTGCATTTCCCTGATAATGAGTGATGTTGAGCATCTTTTCATGTGTTTGTTAGCCATCTGTATGTCTTCCTTGGAGAAATGTCTGTTTAGTTCTTTGGCCCATTTTTTGATTGGGTCATTTATTTTTCTGGAATTGAGCTTCAGGAGTTGCTTGTATATTTTTGAGATTAATCCTTTGTCTATTGCTTCATTTGCTATTATTTTCTCCCAATCTGAGGGCTGTCTTTTCACCTTGCTTATAGTTTCCTTTGTTGTGCAAAAGCTTTTAAGTTTCATTAGGTCCCATTTGTTTATTTTTGCTTTTATTTCCAATATTCTGGGAAGTGGGTCATAGAGGATCCTGCTGTGATTTATGTCAGAGAGTGTTTTGCCTATGTTCTCCTCTAGGAGTTTTATAGTTTCTGGTCTTACATTTAAATCTTTAATTCATTTTGAGTTTATTTTTGTGTATGGTGTTAGAAAGTGTTCTAGTTTCATTCTTTTACAGGTGGTTGACCAGTTTTCCCAGCACCACTTGTTAAAGAGGTTGTCTTTTTTCCATTGTATATCCTTGGCTCCTTTGTTGAAGATAAGGTGACCATAGGTTCGTGGATTTATCTCTGGGCTTTCTATTCTGTTCCATTGATCTATATTTCTGTGTTTGTGCCAGTACCATACTGTCTTGATGACTGTGGCTTTGTAGTAGAGTCTGAAGTCAGGCAGATTGATTCTTCCACTTCCATTCTTCTTTCTCAGGATTACTTTGGCTATTTGAGGTGTTTTGTATTTCCATACAAATTGTGAAATTATTTGTTCTAGTTCTGTGAAAAATACCATTGGTAGTTTGATAGGGATTGCATTGAATCTATAGATTGCTTTGGGTAGTATAGCCATTTTGACAATATTGATTCTGCCAATCCATGAACACGGTATATTTCTCCATCTATTTGTGCCCTCTTTGATTTCTTTCATCAGTGTTTTATAGTTTTCTATGTATAGGTCTTTTGTTTCTTTAGGTAGATATACTCCTGAGTATTTTATTCTTTTTGTTGCAATGGTGAATGGTATTGTTTCCTTAATTTCTCTTTCTGTTTTCTCATTGTTAGTGTATAGGAATGCAAGAGATTTCTGTGTGTTAATTTTATATCCTGCAACTTTACTGTATTCATTGATTAGCTCTAGTAATTTTCTGGTAGAGTCTTTAGGGTTTTCTATGTAGAGGATCATGTCATCTGCAACAGTGAGAGTTTCATTTCTTTTCCTATCTGGATTCCTTTTACTTCTTTTTCTGCCCTGATTGCTGTGGCCAACACTTCCAGAACTATGTTGAATAGTAGTGGTGAGAGTGTGCACCCTTGTCTTGTTCCTGATTTCAGGGGAAATGCTTTCAATTTTTCACCACTGAGGGTGATGCTTGCTGTGGGTTTGTCATATATAGCTTTTATTATGTTGAGGTATGTTCCTTCTATTCCTGCTTTCTGGAGCATTTTTATCATAAATGGATGTTGAATTTTGTCAAAGGCTTTTTCTGCATCTATTGAGATAATCATATGGTTTTTATCTTTCAATTTGTTAATGTGGTGTATTGCATTAATTGATTTGTGGATATTAAAGAATCCTTGCATTCCTGGGATAAAGCCCACTTGGTCATGGTGTATGATTTTTTTAATATGTTGTTGGATTCTGTTTGCTAGAATTTTGTTAAGGATTTTTGCATCTATGTTCATCAGTGATATTGGCCTGTAGTTTTCTTTTTTTGTGGCATCTTTGTCTGGTTTTGGAATTAGGGTGATGGTGGCCTCATAGAATGAGTTTGGAAGTTTACCTTCTTCTGCAATTTTCTGGAAGAGTTTGAGTAAGATAGGTGTTAGCTCTTCTCTAAATTTTTGGTAGAATTCAGCTGTGAAGCCATCTGGTCCTGGGCTTTTGTTTGCTGGAAGATTTCTGATTAGTTTCGATTTCCTTGCTTGTGATGGGTTTGTTAAGATCTTCTATTTCTTCCTGGTTCAGTTGTGGAAAGTTATACTTCTCTAAGAATTTGTCCATTTCTTCCAAGTTGTCCATTTTATTGGCATATAGTTGCTTGTAGTAGTCTCTTATGATCCTTTGTATTTCTGTGTTGTCCTTGGTGATCTCTCCATTTTCATTTCTAATTTTGTTAATTTGGTTCTTCTCCCTTTGTTTCTTAATGAGTCTTGCTAATGGTTTGTCAATTTTGTTTATATTTTCAAAAAACCAGGTTTTAGCTTTGTTGATTTTTTCTATGATCTGTTTAGTTTCTTTTGCATTTATTTCTGCCCTAATTTTTAAGATTTCTTTCCTTCTACTAACCCTGGGGTTCTTCATTTCTTCCTCCTCCAGTTGCTTTAGGTGTAGAGTTAGGTTATTTATTTGACTTATTTCTTGTTTCTTGAGGTAGGCCTGTAATGCTATGAATTTTCCCCTTAGCACTGCTTTTACAGTGTCCCATAGATTTTGGGTTGTTGTGTTTTCATTTTCATTTCATTTCTATGCATATTTTGATTTCTTTTTGATTTCTTCTATGATTTGTTTGTTATTCAGAAGTGTGTTGTTTAGCCTCCATATGTTGAAATTTTTAATAATTTTTTTCCTCTAATTGAGATCTAATCTTACTGCATTGTGGTCAGAAAAGATGACTGAAATGATTTCAATCTTTTTGAATTTACCAAGACTAGATTTATGGCCCAGGATGTGATCTATTCTGGAGAAGGTTCCGTGTGCACTTGAGAAAAAGGTGAAATTGATTGTTTTGGGGTGAAACGTCCTATAGATGTCAATTAGGTCTAGCTGGTCCATTGTGTCCTTTAAAGTTTGTGTTTCCTTGTTCATTTTCTGTTTAGTTGATCTATCCATAGTTGTGAGTGGGGTATTAAAGTCTCCTACTATTATTGTGTTACTGTTAATTTCCTCTTTCATACTCATTAGCGTTTGCCTTACATATTGCAGTGCTCCTATGTTGGGTGCATATATATTTATAATTGTTATATCTTCTTCTTGGATTGATCCTTTGATCATTATATAGTGTCCATCTTTGTCTCTTTTCACAGCCTTTATTTGAAAGTCTATTTTATCTGATATGAATATTGTGACTCCTGCTTTCTTTTGGTCTCCGTTTGTGTGGAATATTTTTTTCCAGCCCTTCACTTTTAGTCTGTATGTGTCCCTTGCTTTGAGGTGGGTCTCTTGTAGACAGCATATATAGGGGTCTTGCTTTTGTATCCATTCAGCCAGCTTTTGTCTTTTGGTTGGGGCATTCGACCCAGTTACATTTAAGGTAATTATTGATAGGTATGGTCCCGTTGCCATTTATTTTGTTGTTTGGAGTTCACATTTATACCACTCTTCTGTGTTTCCTGTCTAGAGATCCTTTAGTATTTGTTGAAAGCTGGTTTGGTGGTGCTGAATTCTCTTAGCTTTTGCTTGTCTGTAAAGCTTTTGAGTTGTCCTTCATATCTGAATGAGATCCTTGCTGGGTACAGTAATCTAGGTTGTAGGTTATTCTCTTTCATTACTTTAAGTATGTCCTGCCATTCCCTTCTTGCCTGAAGGGTTTCTATTGATAGATCAGCTGTTATCCTTATGGGAATCCCTTTGTGTGTTATTTGTTGTTTCTCCCTTGCTGCTTTTAATATTTGTTCTTTGTGTTTGATCTTTGTTAATTTGATTAATATGTGTCTTGGGATGTTTTGCCTTGGGTTTATCCTGTTTGGGACTCTCTGAGTTTCTTGGACTTGGGTGGCTATTTCCTTCCCCATTTTAGGGAAGTTTTCAGCTATTATCTCCTCGAGTATTTTCTCATGGCCTTTCTTTTTGTCTTCTTCTTCTGGGACTCCTATGATTCGAATGTTGGGGCATTTCACATTGTCCCAGAGGTCCCTGAGGTTGTCCTCGTTTCTTTTGATTCTTTTTTCTTTTTTCCTCTCTGCTTCATTTATTTCCACCATTTTATCTTCTACCTCACTTATCCTATCTTCTGTCTCTGTTATTCTACTCATGGTTCCCTCCAGAGTGTTTTTGATCTCATTTATTTCATTATTAATTTTTAATTGACTTTTTTTTTTATTTCTTCTAGGTCCTTGTTAAACATTTCTTGCATCTTCTCAATCTTTGTCTCCAGGCTATTTATTTGTAACTCCATTTTGTTTTCAAGATTTTGGATCATTTTTATTATCATTATTCTAAATTCTTTTTCAGGTAGATTCCCCATTCTCTCCTCTTTTGTTTGACTTGGTGGGCTTTTTTCATGTTCCTTTAGCTGTTGGGTATTTCTCTGCCTTTTCATCTTGTTTAGATTGCTGTGTCTGGAGTGGGCTTTCTGTATTCTTGTGGTCTGAGGTTCATTTTTATTGTGGAGATTTCACCCAGTGGGTGGGGTTGGACGATTGGTTTGTCAAGGTTTCCTGGTTAGGGAAGCTTGTGTCAGCGTTCTGGTGTGTGGAATTGGATTTCTTCTCTCTGGAGTGCAATGGAGTGTCCAGTAATGAGTTTTGCGATGGGTCTTTGTGTTAGGTGTGACTTTGGACAGCCTGTATGTTGACGCTCAGGTCTATGTTCCTGCGTTGCTAAAGAATTTGCGTGGTATGTCTTGTGCTGGAGCTTATTGGCTCTTGAGTGGTGGTTGGTTTTGGTGTAGGTATGGAAGCTTTTGGATGGTCTCTTATTCCTTAAATGTTCCGTGTAGTCAGGAGTTTTCTGGTTTTCTCAGGATTTGGGCTTAAGTCTCCTGCCTCTGGATTTCAGTTTTATTCTTCCAATAGTCTCAAGACTTCTCCAACTATACAGCACTGATAATAAAACTTCTAGGTTAATGGTGAAAAGATTCTCCACCGTGAGAGACAACCAGAAAGGTTCACAGAGTTACATGAAGAACAGGAGAGGGAGGAAGGAGATAGAGGTGAGCAGGAGGAGAAAAAGGGGACTCAAAAGGAGAGAGACAGATCTACGCAGTTATCTGTTCCCAAAGTGTTCTCTGTAGCCCAGACACCCACAAAGATTCACAGAGTTGGATTGGGAAGAGAAGGGGAAAGGAGGAAATAGAGGTGTTCTGAGGTAGAAAACAGAGAGTCAAAAGTGGGAGAGTAATCACCACACTCCTGAATAGAAATGGGAACTGAATATTGGATTCTTAAATGACCAAAATTTATATCACATACTACTGAAAAACAAAGATTTTAAAAATCTAGTGTAGAGGTTAGACTCTTTGAAATACAATATTTAAAAACAAAAACACAAAAAAAATTTAGAAATGTATATGAAGTTTGGTTTAAAAATAGGGTTTCTCTCTCTCTTTTTTTTGGCAAGGTTATAGTGAAATGAAAATGAAAATTAAGGAATAATAGAGGAGTATTAGAGGACTTTAAAAGGAAATAGGAGAGAAAAACAAGAAAAAAAAAAAAAAAAAAAAAAAAATTTTTTTTCCCTAATTAAAAAAATCGTAAAAATATATGAAAATGAAAGTTGAGGAGTAATGGGGGAGTAATAGGGAATTTTAAAAGAAAATAAAAGAGAAAAAAAAAAAAAAAAAAAAAAGGAAAGAAAAAAAATTTTTTTAATTAAAAAATATATATACATATATATCTAGGAATTTCTCTGGAGTTGTTGCGGTCAGCGTAGGTTCAGTTCAATTTCAGATAGCTCCTCTTTCCAGCTTACACTTCTCGATATCTGTAGGCCCCTTCCGGTGTAGTCGGTGTTACCTTCAGGGATTTTAATCTGTTGCACCGGTCCTTTCTGAAGTGGTTCCCTTTGTTTATTTGGCTTCTGTTTGCCGTCTCTTTGGTGTCTAATTTCTGCCCTGACACAGGCGGGCGGAGGTGATCTCTTATTTAGGTTCTCTAGTTCAGTTCAGTCCTGCTACGGGGAGGGTGGGGCGCTGCAGACAGATACCGCTCTGTGTGGATAGCACTCACCGTGTTCCGGCCACATTGGGTTTGCCCCGCTCACGGGTGTCTGTGCTTTCGCCGTCTACACTGCTCAGGCTCCCGGCTGCTCTATATGGAGCGGGCCCTGCGTTGAGTGCGGTTCCAGTTTTCGGGTACTCCACAAAAGCGCAGATTCGGTTGCTCCTGCGTTTTGTGCCTTCCCCGGCCTGAGCGGCCCAGGCAGCCAGAGGCTTGGGCGCACTCTCCCCGGGTACGGCGCGCTTTTTCCCTCCACGGCCCCAGCGCGCGCCGACCAGTCGGGTCTCAGGAAGTCTTTAGCTAGAACCCGGAGGCCTGTTTGCAGTGTGGGAGGGGGTGGCTTCTCAGGGGCTGAGTTTGCCCTTTTCCCCTCCCCCCTGCCTCCTACCTCCAGTGGGGATGGGCTGGCTCTTCTCTGGAGTTTCTCAGTCCCTTTGTTTTGCGAACCGCCGGCAGTGTGTTCCGGCCGGTTAATTTTGTCCCACAGTTCAAAAAAGCTCCCTCCGATTGCTCTCAGGGTCTTCAGGGCGGTCCTTACCCTAAGCAATGCTGCCCGCTCCTCTCCGTTCCGCCCCGCTTGTTGCTGGCGGGTACGGGCGTCTGGGGTACTTTTCTGCTGGGAGTTGCTTTTAGGCACGTAATCTGTGGGCCTTGTTTAATTTTTCCTCCCAGTTAGTTTGCCGAAAACTTCCCCCAGTCCCGCCAGTGCGAGGGTTTCCTGGTGATTGGAAACTTCCTCTATTAAGACTCCCTTCCCGGGACGGGTCTCCGTCCGTAGCTCTTTTGATTCCCTTTTTATCTTTTATATTTTGTCTACCTCCCTTCAAAGACAATGGGCTGCTTTTCTGGGCGCCTGATGTCCTCTGCTAGCGACCAGAAGTTGTTTTGTGAAATTTGCTCAGCGTTCAAATGTTCTTTCGATGAATTTGTAGGAGAGAAAGTGGTCTCCCCGTCCTATACCTCCGCCATCTTGGCTCCTCCTCTGTATTGGTGCTTTTCTTTCTGGCTTACTTCACTCTGTATGATGGGCTCCAGTTTCATCCACCTCATTAGAACTGATTCAAATGCATTCTTTGTAATGGCTGAGTAATATTCCATTGTGTATTTGTGCCACAGCTTTCTTATCCATTCATCTGCTGATGGACATCTAGGTTGCTTCCATGTCCTGGCTATTATAAACAGTGCTGTGATGAACACTGGGGTACACGTGTCTCTTTCAATTCTGGTTTCCTCAGTGTGTATGCCCAGCAGCAGGATTGCTGGGTCATATGGCAGTTCTATTTCCAGTTTTTTAAGAAATCTCCACACTGTTCTCCACAGTGGCTGTACTAGTTTGCATTCCCACCAAGAGTGTAAGAGGGTTCCTTTTTCTCCACACCCTCTCCAACATTTATTGCTTGTAGACTTTTGGATAGCAGTCATTCTGACTGGTGTGAAATGGTACCTCACTGTGGTTTTGATTTGCATTTCTCTGATAATGAGTAATGTTGAGCATCTTTTCATGTGCTTGTTAGCCATCTGTATGTCTTCTTTGGAGAAATGTCTGTTTAGTTCTTTGGCCCATTTTTTGATTGGGTCATTTATTTCTCTGGAATTGAGCTTCAGGAGTTGCTTGTATATTTTTGAGATTAATTCTTTGTCAGTTTCTACATTTGCTATTATTTTCTCCCATTCTGAAGGTTGTCTTTTCACTTTGCTTATAGTTTCCTTTGCTGTGCAGAAGCTTTTAAGTTTAATTAGGTCCCATTTGTTTATTCTTGCTTTTATTTCCAATATTCTGGGAGGTGGGTCATAGAGGATCCTGCTGTGGTTTATGTCTGAGAGTGTTTTGCCTATGTTCTCCTCTAGGAGTTTTACAGTTTCTGGTCTTACATTTAAATCTTTAATCCATTTTGAGTTTATTTTTGTGTATGGTATTAGAAAGTGTTCTAGTTTCATTCTTTTACAAGTGGTTGACCAGTTTTCCCAGCACCACTTGTTAAAGAGATTGTCTTTTCTCCATTGTATATTCTTGCCTCCTTTGTCAAAGATAAGGTGTCCATAGGTGCGTGGATTTATCTCTGGGCTTTCTATTTTGTTCCATTGATCTATATTTCTGTCTTTGTGCCAGTACCACACTGTCTTGATGACTGTGGCTTTGTAGTAGAGACTGAAGTTGGGCAGGTTGATTCCTCCAGTTCCATTCTTCTTTCTCAAGATAGAAAAGAGCAAAATTGTTTAAAGCAATTATTCTTCTTAAAAAAATTAATGTTTAAAATTAAAAAAATGAGAGAAGAGGACTTTCAAGGATCAATGGTGATAATGTGAACTAAGATGAATTCTCATCCCTCTGCATCTGTGTAAGAGAAAAAAGAAAAGCTAACAAAAAGTTCATAATCAAGGGCACTGAGAGAGTTGGGGAAGCCTGTACAAGTGATGACCGTGTGGTCTACCACCTGCCATTTTCTTAACAGGCTAAACTTACTCATAGTGGCCTTGCCATACTATTTGGATTCTCAAGGCAAGAATACTGAAGTGGTTTGCCATTCCCTTCTCCAGTGGACCACGTTTTTTCAGAACTCTCCACCATGACCCGTCCATCTTGGGTGGCCCTACATGGCATGACTCATAGTTTCATTGAGCTAGACAAGGCTGTGGTCTGTGTGATCAGTTTGATCAGTTTTCTGTGATTGTTGTTTTCATTCTGCCTGCCCTCTGACTGATAAGGATAAGAGGCTTGTGGAAGCTTCCTGATGGGAGAGATTGACTGTGGGGGAAACTGGGTCTTTTCTGATGGGCAAGGCCATGCTCAGTGAATCTTCAATCAAATTTTCTGTTGGTGGGTGGGGCTGTATTCTTTCCCTGCTGTTTGACCTGAGACCAAACTATGGTAGGGGTAATGAAGATAATGGCAACATCCTGTAAAAGGTCTTGTGCACGCACTGTTGTATTCGATGCCCCTGAACCTGCAGCAGGACACTGTCAACCCACACCTCCACTGAAGACTCTTGGACACTCACAGGCAAGTCTGGATCAGTCTCTTCTGGGGTCACTGCTCCTTTCTCCTGAGTCCTGGTGTGCACAAGGTTTTGTTTGTGCCCTCCAATAGTCTGTTTCTCCAGACTTGTGTAAGTTTTAATCAGTTCCCTGGGTGTTCTCAGTCCATTTGCCAGATCTCCAGGTTGGGAAATCTATTGTAGGTCCTAGAACTTTTTTAACAGTATGAAAATTTATTTAGTATAATTGTTCTGTAGTTTGTAGGTTATCTTCTCAATAGCTCTATGGTGGGGTTAATGGCGACCTCCTCCAAGAGAGCTTATGCCACACACTGTGTGACCCAGATCTGCTGCAGCCAGAGCCTGTGACTCCGCAGGAGACACTCAAACACTCAAAGGCAGGTCTGGCTCAGTCTCTGTGGGGTCTCTGGGTCCTGGTGCACACAAGGTTTTGTTTGAGCCCTCTGAGCATCTCTGGCAGGTATGGGGTTTGATTCTAAATGCAATTTTGCCCCTCCTACCATCTTGCTGGGGCTTCTCCTTTGCCCTTGGATGTGGGGTATCTTTTTTGGTGGGATCCAACATTCTCCTGTCAATGGTTGTTCAGCAGCAAGTTGCAATTTTGGAGTTCTCACAGGAGAAGATGAGTGCATGTTCTTCTACTCCTCCATCTTGCTCACTGTGGTTTTCCCAGTAGTCATATATGGATGTGAGATTTGGACCATAAAGAAAGCTGGACACTGAAGAATTGATGCTTTTGAACTGTGGTGTTGGAGAAGACTCTTAAGAGTCCCTTTGGATGGCAAAGAGATCCAACCAGTCAATCCTAAAGGAAATCAGTCCTGAATATTCATTGAAATGACTGATGCTGAAGCTGAAGTTCCAACACTTTGGCCACCTGAAGTGAAGAACTGACTCGTTGGAAAAGACCCTGATACTGGGAAAGATTGAGTGCAGGAGGAGAAGGAGATGACAGAGGATAAGATGGTTGGATGGCATCACTGACTTGATGGGCATGAGTTTGAGCAAGCTCCAAGAGTTGGTGATGGATGGGGAAGCCTGGCGTGCTGCAGTCCATGGGGTCACAAAGAGTCAGATGCAATTGAGCAACTGAATGGAACTAAACTCATAATGGCCATTTGGGGAAAAGGAAAGATTAAATTTATCTAAAATCAGCAATTCAGATGAATACTATCTAAACTTCAAACATATATTTCCAAGAACTTACTGAATGCTATCACATGCACATCCTGAAGGAACTTTCCATTTCTTCAGCTCCCCTGTCTCCCTTGTGGCAGAGGGAGTGGGGGCTGCAGCACTCCTACAACTCTACCCACCCGCTATGCTCTCCCCTGCAGGCCACTGACATCCACCCTTCCTCTACCCTCACTGCCCATCACTGCCATTAATTAGCTCTCAGAGTCTTCTCTGGATAATTACAATGCTTCCTAACCACACTTTATAAGCCAGATTTGCTCATTTCTGCTCCCTAGTTAAAAGCTGGGACTCCACTGCCTATAGGTTATCTACCACATCTGAAATATATCAAAGGAGCATAGGACAGGATTCTACTGCACCTCCAACACTACATCAGTCAGGTACAGGCCAGGGTGCTAGGTTCTACTGTGCTCACACATCTTAATGGCTTATTTCCCACTCATGCTATGTGTCCCTTCCAAGACAGCTGCTGCTCTGATTCATGTCATCTTCATTCTGGAATGCAGGCTGATGAGGCTGCCTCTCTGGATGCTTTCTGGTCAGAGAAAACAGAGCATGTCAGCCACACCAAGGCCTGTCTATTAAAGCTTCCCGAGAAGTGCCTTGAGCCATTTCTGTTCACATTCCATCTGGTCAAGTCTGGTATTAGTGAGAAGGAGAGTACACCCCTCCCCTAGGGAGGGGCTACAGAGATTTGAGATAAACAGTAAGAGCCCATCAAACAGGCAATTTTCTTCTGATGGAATCTCTGTGCATTCTTGGACATTCTTTACAGCATATCTTACTTTGCAGGCAGAGTTTATTGTTTCTGGAGCACTTGGGACATGCTTCTACACTGACACTTTCATGCACTAATTGCATATTTCCATGTTTGTCTTTCATTAGATTTTGAACTCTGTACATGTAAGAATTCAGCCTTTACCATTTTTATGTTTGGAGCATGTGCACTTTTTTGTGTGCTAGGGGTGGCACTTGGTGCTTAGTTGCTTGATAATTGAATGCTGAATTCATATTTATTGAATATGGCCACTATGGTGGCCATGAGACTATATCTGACAAACTACAGAGCATGTGACTGACCCAAGGGCTTTAGTTGTCATGCTCTCAAGTTTGCTGCTGAGTTTCCACATCTACATACCTCCCATGCATCCCTCCCACCACATGACTTGGTGGAGTCTGGTTCCTGAGATGATGGACCAATCTACTGACCAAGGTTTGGTCTCGGACTCCCCAGTAGCCTGACATTTGCAAGTATCACACAACATTGTGGGACATTTATGCCCCTCCCCCTTCTCCTTAAGTTTGAGTAAGAGTTACATCACGTCTGCCCACACTCTCAGCCACCCACCTACGCCCCACGTTCCCCCGCAGGTGTTTCCGCATCGTAACATACTTGCACATTTCATCCCTTCTTGGCATCTGCTTCTTAGAGGACATTAACACAGAAACTTTCATTGTTATAATCAATTCCGACAGAATATGATCAAATGTCTTTGTGAGCTTTAAAGAGAGCAGTGCAACAGTTAAGAAAATCAGGAAATTGCTTCATGGCAGAAGTGGATTTGAATCAGGCTTTGTAACTGGGTTTGCCTCCATTGTTGGGGGGAGGTGTGTAGGAGGAGGACGAAGAGGGGTGGGAAAGGAGTTCTCTCCAGGGATGACTCTTGTCCATGCACAATGTGGTGAGTTTGTTTTTTAAAATCTCTAGACTCAGGTTTCTTTTAAATATTGGGAAAAGATTCTTCCTGAACACATCAACTTCTTTTATTTTTCCCTTGAGTTATTTATTCTGTTCCTTTTATGCGGCTTTGTCCTCTGGGGGGACTGATTATTCAAGATTTGGTTTTGTGATTCCCTCTCTAATACCTTGGTCAGCACTTTCATTCCTTTGTTCCATGTCCTGGGATCACTTCTCAAATTCTTCCCTCACATCAACAATAGGATGATTTGCTGTATCAGATTCGCTGTTCTTTTTCCAACAAACATTTCAGTTTGGCTCTTGTGATTTTGGTTTCCATGCAGTCTCATCTTGCCTCAGCTCAAGTTTGTCTTTTTTAAAAGAGTATAGGACAAGTGTATTTTACAATATTCTTCTGTTTCCTGTAACAAATCTATTTTCAGGGGGAGTTTTCCATTTAAGCCCTGAAGCAGTGTTCCCCCTCTGTCTTTATTGGCTTGCTCTGTGTTGTCCTGCCTTCCTAGGAATGGGGGCCTGTAGCACTGTACCTTGGTTGGATGCAGTCAGAAGTCTGTGAAAATCCCCAGAATGAGGTTCTCTTGTTCACAGACCAAAGTGCATGAAGCCAAATGGAGCCCCCTGGGAAGAGACACGTGAGATGTCACGTGATGAAGTGGGCCCGGCACCACAGGTTAAGAAGGAGGAGCATCTGGTTATGAGCCTCTGGGACAGAAACCAGAGAAACCAGATGGGGGAGCAACTAAAAGTGGGTGGCAGAGCCTGGAGACTTCTCCAGAGCCAAAGAATCTGTCAACAGTGACCTTTCATGGAGGGCTGGCCGCACAGGCAGTGGCAGAAAGGAAGCTATTAGGAATGATTGTCTGGTCTACACAGACATGTTGATTATTTAGGTTTATTTGTCCTAGAATAAAGAGAAACTCCCAGATTCCCCCCTCCCACCTTTTTTTAAATAGTTGTCATACACTTGGTCTTTTTAGCATCCTCACAGCACATTTGGGTGTGGCTGAGGGCCAGGCAAACATTAACCACACACAAAAGATTCCTTAAGGCATGCAGGCAGGTCCACTCAGGTCTGAGCAGGGAAGGGCACTGCAGTTGGGCTGTGGTTCAGAGAGACAGTCAGGGGGACGTTACCCAGGCTTTGCCCTGGCTATAGAGCTCCAGCACAAGCTTAGCTACACCATCTGCCCCCAGATACACTTAGGTAAAGGCAAACTTTGCCGGATTCCCCAGAATCCTTTTCCCCCCTGGCCTCCTGCCCCCTCACCTCCTCTGTTAGATCAGCTCCAGTAAGCTAAAGAGAGTGGGTCTCTAGACACACTGCCGACTTCTCAGATTGCTTTGGCTCTTTACGTTTTAAAAAAGCTTTAAACATTTTGCTCTTTTAAAAATTTCCTACATTTATATTGGTGGCGGGGTTTTTATGACAGTAGTTTGCAGAGACGAAAAGAAGCCTCAAGGGCTGCGGGCTTGGTTCTCCTAGCTGGCTAGCCCATGGGAGCTGAGGTCAGTGGGGCAGCCTTGGCCAGAGCTCCTCCTACTTCCTCATTGTGGCTTTGGCTCAGTGAGCAAAGCATATGTTACCCATTATTTGTGTTTTTTTAAAATCTGGTCTAAGTGATTATTTATTTAGTAAAATGGCCTCCAGTTTTTGTTATATTTTGACTATTAGCCTTACTCTTCAATATTGATGCAAACCTTTTATTTGTTTTGGTGAATATTTTAATGAAAATTGAGTGACATACTTTTTTAGGATTTTTTCTTTTTAAATGACAAATCTACTGCTTTTGAATTTGGTTTTTCTGTGTACTTTTCAAAGAACTCTCAGTGCTCTGTACAATTATATTAAAGCTTATTTGAAGGCAAGTGTCAAATCCTGGACTGCTGATGACTAGTGAAAGACTTCTTGTTACATTAGACAACCTCATCCTAATTTTAATTGTAAGACAACTCTCAGTTTCCTCAAGGGAAGAATGAAAGGTATGGGTTGAAGGGTTTAAATCTTTTAAGTTTTTCTATCACATTGGCTGCCAAAGAAATGAAAGATAATATATTTGAAAGAAAATTATGCATTAATAATATTTTATTTTTAATAGCCATAAGAGAAGAAAGAGACTACTGTCTGTCTGCTGACTCTCAAAGTGTATTCCAGGGAAATTGGAGGAATCAGGGACTCCTCTGAATCCCCTTCAGAGAGTCCACAAGGTGAGAATAACTTTCATCATAGCACTAAGATGTTGTTGGTATTTCTTGCTCTCTTTTTCTCATGAGTGTTTGATGGAATTTTTCAGTCTGCATGATGTGTAATAGCACAACAGACTAGTGCATTGGATTTTAACCTCCTTTAAAGCTAAAAATGCTGATTCTGAATGCCAGTTCATTATTGGTGATCATCATCTTGTGCAGATACTGATTAAAGTGAATGTTCATGTTCAATTAGAAGTGTAACTTGGCTATTGGCATTAAATCATTCATTCACCCACTTGTTCCCTCTGTAAACATTTACTGAGTGCTGCAGTTTGCCAGGTACTGTTCTGTTTTGTTCAAAAGGAGCAGACAACAATCTGTGCTTGCTTTGAGCTGGGATTCTAATCAAGCACACAGATAATAAACAGTGAACAAGAAATAATGAAATACATAAATTATGTAGGATGTTAGAGTATATACATTCCATACATTCAGGCCAGGGGGGCTTTCATGTGTAGGGGCATAAGTGATGAGGCAGCACTGGCATATTTTAGTGATAAGAAGCTAGAAAGGCCAGAGTGGAGTAGACGAGGAGGCAGCTGGGAGGACATAAAGGCAGAGGCATGCGGGAAACTAGATGACCTGTTGCCTCACAGCCTGCCGTAGTTCTCTGAGTGAGATAAGAGTAGGGTTTTGAGAAAGAGAATATACATTTTCTGCAGGAAATTATGTTTTATATTTTCTAAGGATCATTCTGGCTTCCACATTGAGAATGATACAGGGCTAGAAATCTGGGAGACATGCTAGGGGCTTGCTGAAGTCCAGGTGTGGCATGATGTTGGTGTGGACCAGGATTCAGGTTCAGAGCTAGGGGTTTGAGTCCAGAAGTGGTGAGAAGTGGCTGAATAGTGGATATGTATTAAAGATAGAGATGGCACCATAGTTCATCAAGGGACATTCCAGGTAACATAGAGTAATTGATTATGACTAAATCATCCTTGATTTATGTCATCCACCCTAAAATAAAAGTGAAATGTCTCCTTTCCATTTGCACTGTCCTACTTTCAGACATGTTCTACTTGGAGTCACTTAAAAATAGCTAGTCTGAAAGCGATAAGAACTGGTAAATAGCTGTCAATGAATCATCACTACATTATTCATGAATTAAAATGAATGTGTGGCTTAGGGCAACTGAGCTAGATAGTAAATGACTACATGCATGTAGTAGATTTAGGAAACACTTCAATCTGATCAACAACACTTCTAGGACTTTAAAATGGGTTGTCAGCAATTCTTACTCAAATACAAATGAAATTGTCAGCCTTGTCTAGAAGAACATCTATTACTTAATGTCAAAGACAGTAAATACATAATTTAATTGTTAATCTTTCCTCTGAATGCTTTTAAAGGAGAGATCCATGTACATTTGAATTAATTAATGAGCATATCATTTGAATAGAGGACCTATAGTATTAAAAGTAATATTTAGAATCCCAGGAACTAAACCACTAGGGTTTGAATCCTTAAACCATTACTAGTTGTGACTTTCAGCAGATTATTTAACCTCTTTCTTGATTTTCTTTTCTGAGAAAAAGATGTGCTACTTCTACTACTGCTACACTATTATGATGACTACCACCACTCATGCTCTCACTAAGGTCTAGCGAGTGCAAAGCATAGTAAATGCTAAGTGATTTTGTTATTATAGCATTTACTATAATAATGATCCAGCAGATATCAGCAATTTGATTTCTGGTTCCCCTGCCTTCTCTAAAACCAGCTTGAACATCTGGAATTTCACAGTTCACGTATTGCTGAAGACTGGTTTGGAGAATTTTGAGCATTATTTTTCTAGTGTGTGAGATGAGTGCAACTGTGTGGTAGTTTGAACATTCTTTGGGTTTACCTTTCTTTGGGATTGGAATGAAAACAGACATTTTCCAGTCCTGTGGCAACTGCTGAGTTTTCCAAATTTGCTGGCATATTGAGTGCAGCACTTTCACAGCATCATCTTTAATGATTTGAAATAGCTCATCTGGAATTCCATCACCTCCACTAGCTTTGTTCATAGTCCTAAGGCCCACTTGACTTTGCATTCCAGAATGTCTGGCTCTAGGTTGGTGATCACACCATTATGATTATCTGGGTCATGAAGATCTTTTTTGCATAGTTCTTCTGTGTATTCTTGCCACCTCTTCTTAATATCTCCTGCTTCTGTTAGGTCCATACCTTTTCTGTCCTTTATTGAGCCCATCTTTGCATGAAATGTTCCCTTGGTATCTCTAATTTTCTAGAAGAGATCTCTAGTTTTTCCCATTCTATTGTTTTCCTCTATTTCTTTGCACTGATTGATGAGGAAGGCCTTCTTATCTCTCCTTGCTTTTTTTTGGAAATCTGTATTCAAACTTACTCATAGTGGCCTTGTCATACTATCCAGGTTCTCAAGGCAAGAATAATTAAGTGGTTTGCCATTCCTTCTCCAGGGGACCACATTTTGTCAGAACACTCCACCATGACCCATCCATCTTGGGTGGCCCTACACGGCATGGCTTGGTTTCACTGAGTTAGACAAGGCTGTGGTCCGTGTGATCAGATTGGTTAGTTTTCTGTGTTTGTGATTTCAGTCTGCCTGCCCTCTGAGGTTCTCTCTCAGCACCTTCCATCTTACTGGGGTTTCTCCTATCTTGGATGTGGGACATCTCTTCATGGCTGTGTGGATCACAATAAACTGTGGAAAATTCTGAAAGAGATGGGAATACCAGACCACCTGACCTGCCTCCTGAGAAATCTGTATGTAGGTCAGGAAGCAGCAGTTAGAACTGAACATGGAACAACAGACTGCTTCCAAATAGGAAAAGGAGTACGTCAAGGATGTATATTGTCACCGTGCTTATTTAATATATATGCAGAGTACATCATGAGAACCTCTGGGCTGGATGAACCATAAGCTGGAATCAAGATTGCCAGGAGAAATATCAGTAACCTCAGACATGCAGATGCTTCCACCCTTATTGTAGAAAGTGAAGAACTAAAGAGCCTCTTGATGAAAGTGAAAAAGAAGAGTGAAAAGTTGGCTTAAAGCTCAACATTCAGAAAACTAAGATTGTGGCATCCAGTCCCATCACTTCATGGCAAATAGATGGAGAAACAGCGGAAACAGTTGCTGACTTTATTTTTGTGAGCTCCAAAATAACTGCAGATGGTGACTGCCACCATGAAATAAAAGATGCTTACTCCTTGGAATGAAAGTTATGACCAACCTATACAGCATATTAAAAAGCAAAGACATTACTTTGTCAACAAAGGTCTGTCTAGTCAAGGCATTGGTTTTTCCAGTAGTCACATATGGATGTGAGAATTGGACTATAAAGAAAGTTGAGCACCGAAGAATGGATGCTTTTGAACTGTGGTGTTGGAGAAGACTCTTGAGAGTCCCTTGGACTGCAAGGAGATCCAACCAGTCCATCCTAAAGGAGATCAGTCCTGGGTGTTCATTGGAAGGACTGATGCTGAAGCTGAAACTCCAATACTTTGGCCACCTGATGGGAAGAACTGATTCATTTGAAAAGACCCTGATGCTGGGAAAGATTGAAGGCAGGAGGAGAAGGGGATGACAGAGGATGAGATGGTTGGATGGCATCACCAACTCAATGGACATGAGTTTGGGTAGACTCTGGGAGTTGGTGATGGACAGGGAGGCCTAGCATGCTGCAGTCCATGAGGTCAAAAAAGTCAGACATGACTGACCAACTGAACAAAACTGAACTGAATATTAATGTTTCCTGAATGTTTCAAGGAAAGTATCCTCATTAATACACATGTAACATTAATGTAGTAATGAGTCAATTGCTTCTTCTTTCAGTTACTACTAGTCCCTATTTATAAAGGACTTATAGCACCCCAGATCATTTTGGTACTTACATTTACTGATCTCTGAAAATTTTCCTTATCACTGAGACTATTTTATACATATGTTGGAGAAAAAGTACTACTGTGGTCATAACTCTAGTGGGGTCAAGACAAGTATTTCTTCCATAGGGAAATAAAACTCTTCAGGGAGCCTAATTAATGGGAAAAACATATAGGAAAATTTGCAGATACCAATAATTTCCCAAGTCATTCTTTTCTATCTAGCTCCACATTTGTCTTCTCTTTGAAAATACTCTTCCCTCAAACCTTATCATCTCAAAGTAATATTTCTAGAGAAAACTTTGCATTACAAAGCAAAAGCAATCTTCTTTATATAAAGTTATTTGTACATTTTTAAAGCTTTTATTTTCATGATTGCATAAATATGGTTCACCCAAACAATGAAGAAAACTCTTCATGAGACCACACATTTACGTATGTTTGAAAATTTTAAATTCCCTGAAAATGCTGCAGTGTGTGTTTATAACTGTGTTTCTGCTGTAAATATTTACATGTAACATAACATACACATTACTTTGACATGTTTATATTTAAGATGTTATTACATATGTAGCAATATTATTGAAATTATTCTTGAATAATAAAAAGGAAAATAGCTAAACAAAAACAAAAATTATGACTATGAATGATTAATATGCTAATATGGGGCCAAAGAAAACTGCAGCACAGTAAAATTGTGATCGGGAAAGAAAACACACCCATCTTAGGAGACCTGCTAATGCAGAACATCACGGTGGAGATCTTCTTTCACATACTGGTGGTGCCATGAGCCAAAGAGTCCCAGTTTGTTTGAACAAAGACACAGAGGAACTGCTGTTGGGAATCGATTTCAGGCCCTTCAAAAGCCAGGAATTTGGCCTCATGCAGGGTGTGGGATTTTGAAGGCATATTTTGTAGTGTGGGAATAGCTGTGCACCAAGAAAGGAAATGGAGATGAGCACAGTGTTGCTGTCTGTTTAGTGCATGATGATAACTTAGCACATGCTGCTCTGACCCACCAGTCATTACAACATCTTGCTCTTTACAAACCTGTCTCTTTTCGATGATTAGGCCCATTTCCAAATGGATTTGAGTTTTAAAATGCAGTAAGTCTAAGTCAACTCAGTGGCAGCATCCAGTCTTTTGTGTTCTCTGATCCTTGGAGGCAGCCTTGGTTCCGCAGTCATTTTGTTACTGCCAAGCACTTCTCATTGTGAAAGACTAGAAATCTGACAGTGAAGCACATACAATATTTGCTTTTGCTAAATCATTAGCCTTTGAAAAAGTCAGTCTCATTTCCAAGAATAGCCATTTCCTTCAGATACAGGGAAGCCTAAGACTCTCGTGGTGTCCTTTCAGTTTCAGTTGACATCCTCGTTTGGGGACTCCATTACACTTAAGAAATGGAGAAAAGAAAAATGAAGTGTTTCTGCTAAGACCTCTGCAGGGGAAGGTCAAAGACTCCTGAGACCTAATCTTACAGCTCTGGCAGGTGTGACATGCAGATCTCAGTGTGAATGACTGATTTGCATGATTATGATTTGAAATCCCCACAATGCATAGCATGTGTATGAAAGATACAAAAACTATTTTTAAATGGAGTGAAAACTAATTGAGATGTTCAAAACGATCATGCATTGGCATCAGTTCAGTCAATTCAGTCTCTTAGTTGTGTCCGACTCTTTGTGACCCCATGGATGGCAGCATGCCAGGCCTCCCTGTCCATCACCAACTCCTGGAGTTTACTCAAACTCATGTCCATTAAGTTGGTGATGCCATCCAACATCTCATCCTCTGTCATCCTCTTCTCCTCCTGCCTTCAATCTTTCCCAGCACCAGGGTCTTTTCCAGTGAGTCAACTCTTCACATCCAGTGGCCAAAGTATTGGAGTTGCAGCTTCAACATCAATCCTTCCAATGAATAGTCAAGACTGATTTCCTTTAGGATAGACTGGTTGGATCTCCTACCTGTCCAAGGGACTCTCAAGAGTCTTCTCCAACACCACAGTTCAAAAGCATCAATTCTTCAGTGCTCAGGTTTCTTTCAAGTCCAACTCTCACATCCATATGTGACTACTGGAAAAACCATAGCTTTGATTAGATGGACCTTCATTGGCAAAGTAATGTCTTTGCTTTTTAATATGTTGTCTAGGTTGGTCATAACTTTCCTTCCAAGGAGCAAGCATCTTTTAATTTCATGGCTGCAGTCACTATCTGCAGTGATTTTGGAGCCCCCCAAAATAAAGTCTGACACTGTTTCCACTGTTTCCCCATCTATTTCCCATGAAGTGATGGGACCAGATGCTATGATCTTAGTTTTCTGAATGTTGAGTTTTAACCCAACATTTTCACTCTTCTCTTTTACTTTCATCAAGAAGCTCTTAAGTTCCTCTTTGCTTTCTGCCATAATGGTGGTGTCATCTGCATATCTGAGGTTATTGATATTTCTCCCGGCAATCTTGATTCCGGCTTGTGCTCCTTCCAGCCCAGCGTTTCTCATGATGTACTCTGCATAGAAGTTAAATAAGCAGGTTGACAATATACAGTCTTGACGTACTTCATGTACGATTTGGACCCAGTCTGGTGTTCCATGTCCAGTTCTAACTGCTGCTTCCTGACCTGCATACAGATTTCTCAGGAAGCAGGTCAGGTGGTCTGGTATTCCCATCTCTTTCAGAATTTTTGAGAGCTTGTTGTGGTCCACACAGTCAAAGCCTTTGGCATAGTCAATAAAGCAGAAATAGATGTTTTTTTCTGGAACTCTCTTGCTTTTTCGATGATCCAATAGATGTTGGCAATTTGATTTCCAGTTCTTCTTCCTTTTCTAAAACCAGCTTGAACATCTGGAAGTTCACAGTTCATATACTGTTGAAGCCTGGCTTGAAGAATTTTGAGCATTACTTTATTAGCATATAAGATGAGTGCAAATGTGTGGCAGTTTGAGTATTCTTTGGCATTGCCTTTCTTTGGGATTGGAATGAAAACTGACCTTTTTCAGTCCTGTGGCCACTGCTGAGTTTTCCAAATTTGCTGGAATATTGAATGCAGCACTTTCACAGCATCATCTTTTAGGATTTGAAATAGCTCATCTGGAATTCCATCACCTCCACCTTTGTTCATAGTGATGCTTCCTGATGCCCACTTGACTTCTCATTCCAGGATGTGTGGCTCCAGGATGGTGATCACACCATTGTGATGATCTGGGCCATGAAGATCTTTTTTGTTTAGTTCTCCTGTGTATTCTTGCCACCTCTTCTTAATATCTCCTGCTTCTGGTAGGTCCATACATTTTCTGTCCTTTATTGTGCCCATCTTTGCATGAAATGTTTCCTTGGTATCTCTAATTTTCTTGAGGAGATCTCCAGTCTTTCCCATTCTGTTGTTTTCCTCTATTTCTTTGCACTGATCGCTGAGGAAGGCTTTCTTGCTTTCTCTCCTTGCTATTCTTTGGAACTCTGCATTCATATGGGTATATCTTTCCTTTTCTCCTTTGCCTTTTGCTTCTCTTCTTTTCACAGCTATTTGTAAGGCCTCTTCAGACAACCATTTTGCCTTTTTGCATTTCTTTTTCTTGGGGATGGTCTTGATTCCTGCCTCCTGTACAATGTCATGAACCTCCATCCATAGTTCTTCAGGCACTCTGTCTATCAGATCTAATCCCTTGAATCTATTTGTCACTTCCACTGTATAATCATAAAGGATTTGATTTAGGTTGTACCTGAATCATCTAGTGGTTTTCCCTACTTCCTTCAATTTCAGTCTGAATTTGGCAATAAGGAGTTCATGATCTGAGCCACAGTCAGCTCCCAGTCTTGTTTTTGTTGACTGTATAGAGCTTCTCATCTTTGGCTGCATAGAATATAATCAATCTGATTTGGTACTGACCATCTGATGATGTCCGTGTGTAGAGTATTCTCTTGTGTTGTTGGAAGAGGGTGTTTGCTATGACCAGTGTGTTCTCTTGACATAGCTCTATTAGCCTTTGCCCTGTTTCATTTTGTACTCCAAGGCCAACTTTGCCTGTTTTTACAGGTATTTCTTGGCTTCCTACTTTTACATTCCAGTTCCCTATAAATGAAAATGACATCTTTTTGGGTGATAGTTCTAGATGGTCTTGCAGGTCTTCATAAAAATGTTCAACTTCAACTTCTTCAGCATTACTGATAGGGGCATAGACTTGTATTACTGTGATATTGAATGGTTTGTCTTGGAAACAAACAGATCATTCTGTCATTTTCAAGACTGCATCCAAGTACTGCATTTCAGACTCTTTTGTTGACTATGATGGCTACTCCATTTCTTCTAAGGGATTCTTGCCCACAGTGGTAGATATAATGGTCATCTGAGTTAAATTCACCCATTCCAGTCCATTTTAGTTTGCTGATTCCTAAAGTGTCAATGTCACTCTTGCCATCTCCTGTTTGACCACTTCCAATTTGGCTCGAGTCATGGGCATAACATTCCAGGTTCCTATGCAATATTGTTCTTTACAGCATCAGTCTTTACTTCCATCAACAGTCACATCCACAACTGTGATTCAGTTGCAGATGCATTAGAATACCAGGAACTTTTTTCCCCCCTCTGTAGAACTTCTTAGACATTGCCAGTATCCAGAAGAGAATTTGTGGTGTTTACCCCAAACCAGAATCCTTTTTGCTTTGTTGAGCATCATGAAGGAAAATGTCCAAGGAATATTCTTTGGGAAACACTGTCATCAGAATGCCCAACTGCCCTAGCATTTCTTAAATGCTCGTCTGCTGCAGCCCCTCTCTGTTAACGGGTGGGTCTAGAGCAGTGGTTTCCTAGTGGGGTCTCTACCCACAGCATCAGTAACACCTGTGAATGTGTTAGGAACACAGATGCACAGACTGTACCACAAAGGGACTGAATCAAAGCCTCCAAGGGCTAGACCTTGCAAGCTGCACTCTAACAAGCTCCTCAGGTGACCCACTCGAAGCCCTAAGGCAAGTGGGTAGGCTTGGGTCCTGACCAGTCCAGCTAGTCGGGGTGGACCACTCTGCCAGCAGAGGGAAGCAAAGTGCAGCAGAACAGAGCAGGCCTGATGGGAAAGCAGAACACTCAACGGGCTCCGGCCAATGACGTTCCCAGCCAAGTGCAGAGGGAGGTAATCCCCAGGGTGGAGCCAGGATTACTCAGACGCTAGGTCAAGCTGGGGACACCGAGTGTGGGTGGATAAGTGGAAAAAGAGGGTGAGCAGTTGAAGAGGAAGTCAAATTTGACGTAGATGTCCACTAAGCAAGCAAAAAGCATGGTCATGACTGAAGGGTGCATTTGGGATCCAAGTCACACCTGCAACAGGTTTCTCTCAGGGATCACCTCATGAGGCTCATAAGCTCAGCTGTATATTTGTATTTCTAATTCTTAAGCTTAAAGGTAATATTGGGGCAGGGTTTATGCCAAAATGTTCTGTCCCCTGATCTCTGTCACTGGGTCTTTTACTTGTTCCTTAGTTTTTCAGCACTAATTATAAAGCCTCAGAAATTCTGCACTCTATACTTAGCAAGCTGCCTCTCAAGGTACTACAGGACTTCCCTGGTGGACCAGTGGCTAAGTCTCTGCACTCTCACTGCAGGGGACATGTTTGATCCCTGGTTAGGGGACTAGATCCCCATGCCACAACTAAGAGCTCACATACCATAACTAAAGAGCCAGTGTGCTATAACTAAGACCTGGTGCAATCAAATAAATAAACAAATATAAAAAATATAACTAAGAAAAAACCCTCAAAACACATAGTTAAGGTTGTTGTTCAGTCACTTGGTCATGTCTGATTCTGTGACCCCATGGACAAAAGCACACCAGGTTTCCCTTTCCTTCACTGTCTTCTGGAGTTTGCTCAAACTCATGTCCATTTAGTTTATGACTTTATTCAACCATCTTATCCTCTGTCACCCCCATCTCCTCCTGCCCTAAATCTTTCCCAGCATCAGGGTCTTTTCCACCTGAGTTGACTCTTTGCATCAGTGTTGGAGCTTCAGCTTCAGCATCAGTCCTTCCAATGAATATTCAGGACTGATTTCCTTTAGGATTGACTAGTTTGATCTCCTTGCTGTCCAAGGGACTTTCAAGAGTCTTCTCCAACACCACAGTTCAAAAGCATCAATTCTTTGAGGCCCAGCCTCCTTCATGATCCAACTCTCATATCTGCACCTGACGACTGGGAAACCATAGATTTGACTATATGGACCTTTGTTGGTGAAGTGATGTCTCTGCTATTTAATATGCTGTCTAGGTTTGTCATAACTTTTCTTCCAAAGAGCAAGCATCTTTTAATTTTATGGCTGCAGTCACCATCTGCAGTGATTTTTGAGCCCAAGAAAATAAAGTCTGTCACTATTTCCATTGTTTCCCCACTTCATTTAGCCATGAAGTGATGGGACCGGCTGCATGATCTTTGTTTTTTGAATGTTGAGTTTTAAGCCACCTTTCCCACTCTCCTCTTTCACCTTCATCAGGAGGTTCTTTAGTTCCTTTACCTTTCTACCATTAGGGTGGTGCCATTTGCATATCTGAGGTTATCAATATTTCCCCCGGCATTCTTGATTCCAGCTTGTGATTCATTTAGCCTGGCATTTCACATGATGTACTCTGCATAGAAGTTAAATAAGCAGGGTGACAATATACCACCTGACATACTCCTTTGCCAATTTTGGAACCAGTCCATTGTTCCATGTCTAGTTCTAACTGTTACTTCTTGACTTGCACACAAGTTTCTCAGGAGGCAGGCAAGGTGGTCTGGTATTTCCATCTCTTTAACAGTTTTCCACAGTTTATTGTGATCTACAGAATCTAAGGATTTAATATAGTCAATGAAGCAGAAATAGATGTTTTTCTGGAATTCCCTTGCTTTCTCTATGATCCAATGAATGTTGGCAATTTGATCTCTGGTTCCTCTGCCTTTTCTAAACCCAGCTTATACATCTGGAAGTTCTTGGTTCACATACTGTTGAAGCCTAACTTGAAGGATTTTGAGCATTACCTTGCTAGCATGTGAAATGAGTGCAGTTGTGCAATAGTTTGAACATTCTTTGGCATTGCCCTTCTTTGGGATTGGAATGAAAACTGACCTTTTCCAGTCCTGTGGCCACTGCTGAGTTTTCCAAGTTTGCTGGCATATTGAGTGCAGCACTTTCACAGCATCATCTTTTAGGATTTGAAATAGCTCAACTGGAATTCCATCACCTCCACTAGCTTTGTTTGTGCTTCCTAAGGCCCACTTGACTTCACACTCCAGAATGTCTGGCTCTAGGTGAGTGATCACACCATTGTGATTATCTGGGTCATTAAGATCTTTTTTGTACAGCTCTTCTTTTCTTTTTTTTTTTTTTTTAATTTTATTACTTTTTAATTTATTTATTTTAGTTGGAGACTAACTACTTTACAATATTGTAGTGGCTTTTGCCATACATTGATATGAATCAGCCATGGATTTACATGTGTTCCCCATCCTGAACCCCCCCCCCACCTCCCTTCCCATCCCATCCCTCAGGGTCATCCCAGTGCACCAGCTCTGAGCACCCTGTCTCATGCATAGAATCTGGACTGGTGATCTGTTTCATATATGATAATATACATGTTTCAATGCTATTCTCTCAGATCATCCCACCCTCGCCTTCTCCCACAGAGTCCAAAAGACTGTTCTATACATCTGTGTCTCTTTTGCTGTCTCACATATAGGGTTATTGTTACCATCTTTCTAAATTCCATATATATGTGTTAGTATACTGTATTGGTGTTTTTCTTTCTGATCTTACTTCACTCTGTATAATGGGCTCCAGTTTCATCCACCTCATTAGAACTGATTCAAATGTATTCTTTTCAATGGCTGAGTAATGTTCCATTGTATATATGTACCACAGCTTTCTTATCCATTTGTCTACTAATGGATATCTAGGTTGCTTCCATGTCCTGGCTATTATAGACAGTGCTTTGATGAACATTGGGGTACCTGTGTCTCTTTCAGTTCTGGTTTCCTCAGTGTGTTTGCCCTGCCGCAGGATTGCTGGGTCATGTGGCAGTTCTATTTCCAGTTTTCTAAGAAATCTCCACACTGTTCTCCACAGCGGCTGTACTAGTTTGCATTCCCACCAACAGTGTAAGAGGGTTCCCTCTTCTCCACACCCTCTCCAGCATTTATTGCTTGTAGACTTTTGGATAGCAGCCATTCTGACTGGCATGAAATGGTACCTCATTGTGGCTTTTATTTGCATTTTTCTGATAATGAGTGATGTTGAGCATCTTTTCATGTGTTTGTTAGCCATCTGTATGTCTTCTTTGGAGAACTGTCTGTTTAGTTCTTTGGTCTATTTTTTGATTGGGTCATTTATTTCTCTGAAACTGAGCTGCAAGAGTTGCTTGTATGTTTTTGAGATTAATTCTTTGTCTGTTGCTTTGTTTGCTATTATTTTCTCCCATTCTGAAGGCTGTCTTTTCACCTTATGGTTTCTTGCTTATGGTTTCTTTTGTTGTACAAAAGCTTTTAGGTTTAATTAGGTCCTGTTTGTTTAATTTTGCTTTTATTTCTGATATTTTGGGAGGTGGGTCATAGAGGATCCTGCTTTGATTTATGTTCTGTGTATTCTTACCACTTCCTCTTAACATCTGCTTCTGTTAGGTCCATACCATTTCTGTCCTTTATTGTGCCCATCTTTACATGAAATGTTCCCTTTGTATCTCTAATTTTCTTGAAGAGATCTCTAGTCTTTTCCATTCTATTGTTTTCCTCTATTTCTTTGCATTGTTCACTTAAGAAGGCTTTCTTATGCCCCTTTGCTGTTCTTTGGAACTCTGCATTCAAATGGGTATATCTTTCCTTTTCTCATTTGCCTTTTGTTTATCTTCTTTTCTTAGCTAAGCCCTCCTTAGAGAACCATTTTTTCCTTTTTGCATTTCTGCCTGCTATTAAAATATTGCCTTTTGGCTCAGATCCACCTGTCTACACTCTACTTTTGTGATTTTTGGGGACTTGTTCAAATTGTTTATTCTTTTCCAGTTGGTCCTCCTGGGTTCTGCCCCTGTGGCACTAGAAGGGGGCCTGGGAGGCAAAAGGTGGGCAGAGGGGACTCCCTGTGGTGGCTTGTGGGGGATATAATTGTGATGACGTGTTCCCCAGAAAGCAGCGGTTCACCTTCCTCCAGCTTTCCCTGAAGCAGCCTCACCTCTGTCCCATGAGACCTCAGCCTCTGACCTGGACAGGGTGCAAGCCTTGCTGAAGCAGCTCAAAGGGCCACCTTGCTGGGGCTGACAAGACATGAATCAGGCTGAGGTTTCAAACTTGGCTGTTATTGAGTCCCAGAGGACTTTGAAAAGTCCCAATGCCCAGACCACCGGGACCCAGAACTTGACTCAGGGATGAGTGCTCTGCCAGTGAGGACCCTGCAGCCCACAGCCAGCTCTCTGCAGCCCAGGATGAGACCGCCAGCTGGGGTGGTCACTCATGACCCCAGTCAGTGCTCTGTGAGCCACAGCCAAAGGCCCTGTGTGCAGTTTCCCTGGGCCTGTTCTGTGCCCATGGATTCCTGCTTGGCTAGACTTGTGGGTGATGAAACCCAGGTTGAAGAGGTGAAAGTTCATTTCAAGGTCAGCCAATATCACACCAGGAGCTTCCAGAAGTATCCATCCCAGCCACCCTTCTGGCAGACGTCAATCTCAGTGGGCCATGCAGAGGGGCATTTGCTGACCCCAGGCCAGGACTCCTGGATATGAAGTGGCAGCATCTCTGCCACACTGTGCTGGCTCCAAGTGAGATGCAAGTTGTTTTTGGAAAAGAAATGTGTCCCTCACGCATCCAGGCTGAAAAGGCGGCCCCAGGCAGGCACTCTGACCCTGGCTGCAGCTCCATCCCCCTGGGAGCCTAGCCTTCATCTCCACCCACGGCCCTCCCCAGTCGCCCATACTCTTTCAAATGATGCACTGATAAAGGTGGTCCTGGCTGCCTTGTGGATTATTATTTGTGTGAAGATTTGTGGTTTAAAAGCATTTTCATATCCACCTTCTATTTGATCCTTTCTCCTGGTCCTCTTCCTTCCCTCATGGTGTCAGGAAACTGAGCGAGCATGTGATTGACTCTCCCAGGGGTGGATCTGAACCCACTCTTCTGATCAGACCACTAAGCTTCCAGATGCACTTGGGTTAATCATAGTTTCTTGCCTGCACTTAGGTTTTTTTTCTTTCCATTGAAATTTTAGTTATTTAAATGGACAGAAAAGGCAAATCAAACGTCTGCTGCCTCCACGTTAGATACAAGATAGATACTTGGTGTAAGATGTATTCCTCCCGCCCAGTCTGGACCAGACATATTTCCTAATATAATTAACAATATGAGGTTAAAACAGAGAGCATTAAGGTTTGAGAGTAAATATAAGAGGTGAGGGCTTGAGGTTGGCTCTGTAAGATGAGAAGACAGACAGGTGATAACATGGAACACATGTGGGAATATTATCTAGGGTGAAACAGATCACCAGCCCAGGTTGGGTACATGAGACAAGTGCTCGGGCCCGGTGCACTGGGAAGACCCAGAGGGATCGGGTGGAGAGGGAGATGGGAGGGGGGACTGGGATGGGGAATACATGTAAATCCATGGCTAATTCATTTCAATGTATGACAAAAACTACTGTAATGATGTAATTAGCCTCCAACTAATAAAAATAAATGGAAAAAAAAAATTCAGCACTCACACCATGGCATGGAGTGGAAGGGACTCTGGCATCTGTATCTCCATACTCCATAATCATAGCAACCATAAGTTACCCTTGACCATGCCTCCAAACTCCAAAATGTAAAGCTAACCTAACTAAAACCAATGTACTATCTTTTCTACTGTAGCTTCAAAGTAGGTTCTCTGGTAGCAGTCTTCAGTCCTCCCAGTCAGATGGCTGGTCCAGAACCCTCCCTTTTGGGAAATTTGGAACTGCTATTGATAAGCAGGAATCCTAGTAAACAGGGACACTGAGGCTGGAATTTGAAACAGGCACTGGGAGAATGCTGGTGAAGGGCCTTAAACTTTCAGAGGGTTGTGATGGGGGCTGTGCTTTAGAAGAACTAAAGTTATAGCAAGGAAGGTTTGGGGTGTGATGGAGACTGAAATCACTTGAAGGTGTAAAAATTTTTCTAGAAGAATCTTGGAAGTTAGAGTATAACAAGTGTGGGAAAGTAAGCACAGATCAGAGTGGCCTTTCATGGTGATGCAGAGAAGGCCACTTTACCTGTGCTAGTAAGCAAGATATTCAGTTTTTTCTTTAAGAAAAAGTCATGTTAACCTACTCTCTACAGTGCCAGCAGCATGTAAAGAGTCATTTTTATAAGGATTTTCTTTTAAACTTTAAAGGGGTATTTTGCATGGTAATGGGATCCTTTGGATCCTCTTAAGCAGGATGATGGTAGAAACAATATCCCTTGCTTCAGAAAAACTATAAATCCATTGCTTAGATTACAACTGAGTGTTTCTAAGTTTTGAACTTCTTGCCCAAATTTAAGATCAAATCCTTCTTTGAATACAATGATAGGCTGTTATTTCTTTTTAAGGTTAACACCAAGAGAACCCTATCCAAATACAATGAGAGTTTATTTCTATTAAACATACAGTGTGTTTTTCCTTTTAGTTTAAAAATGTGCATCATCATGTGCATCCTGAGCTGCAGAGAAGAAACATGTCACTTATGTGAGGCGAGCAGATGCAGAATCGAGACTGTTGGAGAGATACACCTTAGAGAGAAGCTTGAATCCCTAGGCTCACTGTCACACAGAGAGTTTAAAAATATCGATTCACAGAGATCATGGCTCAGTCAGTGCCTGTTGGATTCTCAGAATCTGTGTTGTAAAAGCTTTGTGGGCAGCCCTGGTGTGCATACCTTCTAGGGGAGGGTCGCCCAGCCACCCAGAATCCCATGGTGACAAAACCCTGCTGAAGAAGCCGGCCCAAAGACTTCTTGAGTTTGTTGATCAAGAAACTGAAACTCTGCTTTCCTACATTTCTTAAGGCTTGTTGAAACCATTTGTTAGTCCAGAATCAAACCTGGCTTTCTGCCTAGGCAAAATTCTTCTTTTTATTCATGTATGCATTCATTCAGCAAATATTTATTTCATGAGGTATTTTTTTTAAAGATACAGTGGCAACTAAGACATACCAACAATGTCTTTCATGGGTTTTACATTCTAGTGGGAGAAGATAATCAGAGAGAGAAAGATAAAAGAAATGACCTAAAGGAGATATACAGCTCAATGAGGATTTACTTTCAAGGGAAACATTTACAGAAGCAGGTGTTAGCACAGTATCTCAGCTGGGATAGCCCAGCTCTCACCATCTGAACCTGTAGGGATGAAGGGAGAGCATGGTTACTTCAATTCAGAAAGAAGCAGATTCTGTACAGTTGTTCGTTTTCAAAGGAACAGTGACCTTAGGCAGAGGGACAGAGCCAGATACAAACTGGGAAGGATGTGTAGCTAGAAAATATGAGGAACTCATACAACTAAATAAGAAGAAGACAAATAACAATAAAATTGGCAAAACATGTAGCTAGTAAGTATATGAAAAGATAATGCAAATTCAAACCACTGTTTGCCCACCAGAATGGCTAATATTAAAGAAACATCTGACAATGCAACCAAGAGTGAGGATGTGGAGCAAAAGGAACCTCCCACTGGGTTGGTGGGAATACAGACATGACATAACCACACAGAAAGCATTTTGTCAATTTCTCAGAAAATTAAACATACATTTACCAAAAGACTCAGAAAAAGTGTTTACCACCCACATCTCCAAAATGAAAACTATGTCTACATAAAGATTTAACTTGAATGTTCATAGAAGCTTTATTTATAATAGCCCTAAACTGAACTCAAATGTCCACCAAGAGGTGAATAAATAAATACAATGTAGTACTAACCAGAAATAAAAATGGAAAAAAAAAACTGTTAAAACACACAAGTTTATGAATGAATTTCAAAAATATTTTGCAGAGCAGAAGAAATCAGACATAAATGAAGTCTTAATCCATAAGACAAGATCCTGAAGAGAGGTTATGTGGACAGAGAAGAGAATGAGCCCAATATTAGCTCTAGAATCAAGAGTCCGCCAGTGATTTAAAATCAAGGAGAAAAGGAGCCAAAAAAGGAGTCTGAGAGGGAACACCCAGAGGAATAGAAGGAAACCAGGGTCTGTGGGCGTTTCGAGGAGGAGGCAGTGTCATCTGTATACACTGCTGCTGAGCCAGCATGGGGACGGGACACCAAGTGGGTGCGCTGGTGACCTGGCAAAAGCTGCTGCGGTGGGGACACAGGAAGAAGAGGAAGTGGAAATGCTAGTTCTCACGGCTGTAAGCGAGGCATTTGCTTTGAAGGTTTGCAGAAAATGAAGCAGAAGCTGATGCGGAATCAAGAGAGGTGAACTTTATTACTTGTCCATGTTTTCTTTGTTTGTTCATTTTAGGATTGGAGATACCGTTCTGTAGATTGGGATGATCTGGTATAGACAGAGAAAAGGAAGCAGATGACTCAGGAGAGAATAATTGCAGAAGAAAATGGACGAAAATCGCAACAATTTGAGGTTATTGAAAAATATATATTTCCCTTTGATTTATTAATTGTTAACTGCTGCTGCTCCTGCTGCTGCTGCTAAGTCGCTTCAGTCGTGTCCGACTCTGTGCGACCCCATAGACGGCAGCCCACCAGGCTTCCCCCGTCCCTGGGGTTCTCCAGGCAAGAACACTGGAATAGGTTGCCATTTCCTTCTCCAATGAAAGTGAAAGTGAAAAGTGAAAAGTGAAATAGTTCAGTCGTGTCCGACTCTTCACTACTCCATGGACTGCAGCCCACCAGGCTCCTCCGTCCATAGGATTCTCCAGGCAAGAGTACTGGAGTGGGCTGCCATTGCCTTCTAAGTGCCAACTACTTACTTGTAATTAAAAGTATTGCACCAAGAATCCCTTCATCTCTCATTTCCCAGGAAATTGGAATCCCAGGTCCACTTGGGGTATTTGTTCTATTAACACCATTTTAATTTTATTTGTTGAGACAGTCATAGTTTATATTCTGGTATACATATATATGGTATATACATATATTACATACATGACTATTATATGAGTATTAGACACCAAATAAAAGATCCTCTCAAAATTAAAATGTCTTCAATCTAGAAATGTAATGACTTTCCAGGCCACTAGAATGTTTTAGTGTTCTATAAGGGACTTTGAATATTGCATGAAGAAACATCAAACTGTCATCATATTTTACTTGGGAACAAATAAGAGCAAGAGAGTCACAAAATTAATTAAATGACAGAGCTCTTGTAGAATTAACAAGCAACAGAGAAGAAAATTAGCAGAGAAGTAAGCAGAAAATGCTTTTCTCAAGGCAAAGGGGAGATAATCACACAAGGATAAGATTTATTAAAACTAGGAGACTGTCATGCTCATGCATACAACAATATTAGCAATTATCACTTGTACAGCATTTTATGCAATGGTCAAAATGCAACAAAATTGTAAATTAATAATTAAACATTAAAAATAGGAAAAGCAAGCAAAAACAAATTTAAATGACAAACTAGAGTAAACATATGGTCCACAAAAGGATAATAAACTTATAAAGGCTGTAGCAAATAAAAGAAATGGAACCAACACTTTTTAATGAATAAAAAATGTGAAGTTGTTCATTAAAAAAGAAAAACAAACAGACTTCAAAATACAAAAAAATATATAGTAGTAAAGCTATGATAAAATAAAAAGTAAAATGGACAACTATTTAAAAAAATCTTCATTGTGGACACGAGTAGACAGAAAAAGCATTCTTGTCTCCTACTAAAAAAAGTATAACTTTGTGTGACTTTTCAGTAGGACTAATTGCTAAATATCAATCAAAAGCTTTAAAATGCACTTAAAAATTGACTCAATAATTCAACTTACAGAATTTTCCTAGACAAATAATTAGAGAAACTCATAAAGATTTTATGTACAGGGTATCTGATACAGGAAAAAAGAGGAGTAATTACTCCAAACATTTAATACAATGGCATCAGTTATACAAATTATTTTTTAATAATGCAGCACAATTCTACAGGTCACTGTAAAATTATACTGTAGTAAACTATGATATATTATGAAGTGGAAGCAGGTGTTCTATAAAACACTATTGCCAAAATTACCTTAGTTTTTTGTATTCTGCCCATGCTTAGAATAAAAATCAAAACGGCATACAACTAAAGGTGAATAATTGTTATCTCAGAATAGCAGAATAAAGTTATTTTTAGTTTATTGTGCTTTTAATACTTTTCTCTAATGTGTGGTACTCATGTAAAAATGCCATTTTATTATTTTTTTATTTTTTTCATTTATTTATATTAGTTGGAGGCTAATTACTTTACAATATTGTAGTGGTTTTTGCCATACATTGATATGAATCAGTCATGGATTTACATGTGTTCCCCATCCTGAACCCCCCTCCCACTTCCCTCCCCATACCATCCCACTGGGTCATCCTAGTGCACCAGCCCTGAACACTTGTCTCATGCATCAAACCTGGACTGGTGATCTGTTTCATATATGATAATATACATGTTTCAATGCTATTCTCTCAGATCATCCCACTCTCGCCTTCTCCCACAGAGTCCAAAAGTCTGTTCTACACATCTGTGTCTCTTTTGCTGTCTCGCATATAGGGTTATCATTACCATCTTTCTAAATTCAAATATATGTGTTAGTATACTGTATTGGTCTTTATCTTTCTGGCTTACTTCACTCTGTATAATGGGCTACAGTTTCATCCACCTCATTAGAACTGATTCAAATGAATTCTTTTTACTGGCTGAGTAATATTCCATTGTGTATATGTACCACAGCTTTCTTATCCATTTGCATCTGCTGATGGACATCTAGGTTGCTTCCATGTCCTGGCTATTATAAACAGTGATGCAATGAACATTGGGGTACATGTGTTTCTTTCAGATCTAGTTTCCTCGGTGTGTATACCCACGAGTGGTATTGCTGGGTCATATGGCAGTTCTATTTCCAGTTTTTTAAGGAATCTCCACACTGTTCTCCACAGTGGCTGTACTAGTTTGCATTCCCACCAACAGTGTAAGAGGGTTCCCTTTTCTCCACACCCTCTCCAGCATTTATTGCTTGTAGACTTTTGGATAGCAGCCATTCTGACTGGCATGAAATGGTACCTCACTGTGGTTTTGATTTGCATTTCTCTGATAATGAGTAATGTTGAGCATCTTTTCATGTGTTTGTTAGCCATCTGTATGTCTTCTTTGGAGAACTGTCTGTTTAGTTCTTTGGCCCATTTTTTTTTTATTGGGTCATTTATTTTTTCTGGAATTGAGCTTCAGGAGTTGCTTGTATATTTTTGAGATTAATTCTTTGTCTGTTGCTTCGTTTGCTATTATTTCCTCCCATTCTAAAGGCTGTCTTTTCACGTTACTTATAGTTTCCTTTGTTGTGCAAAAGCTTTTAGGTTTAATTAGATCCCATTTGTTTATTTTTGCTTTTATTTCCAATATTCTTGGAGGTGGGTCACAGAGGATCTTGCTGTGATATGTCAGAGAGTGTTTTGCGTATGTTCTCCTCTAGGAGTTTTGTAGTTTCTGGTCTTGCATTTGGATCTTTAATCCATTTTGAGTTTATTTTTGTGTATGGTGTTAGAAAGTGTTCTAGTTTCATTCTTTTACAAGTGGTTGACCAGTTTCCCCAGCACCATTTGTTAAAGAGGTTGTCTTTTTTCCATTGTATATTCTTGCCTCCTTTGTCGAAGATAAGGTGTCCATAGGTACATGGATTTATCTCTGGGTTTTCTATTTTGTTCCACTGATTTATATTTCTGTCTTTGGCCAGTACCATACTGTCTTGATGACTGTGGCTTTGTAGTAGAGCCTGAAGTCAGGCAGGTTGATCCTCCAGTTTCATTCTTCTTTCTCAAGATTACTTTGACTATTCGAGGTTTTTTGTATTTCCATACAAATTGTGAAATTATTTGTTCTAGTTCTGTGAAAAATGCCGTTGGTAGCTTGATAGGGATTGCATTGAATCTATAGATTGCTTTGGGTAGTATACTCATTTTCACAATATTGATTCTTCCAATCCATGAACATGGTATATTTCTCCATCTATTTGTGTCCTCTTTGATTTCTTTCATCAGTGTTTTATAGTTTTCTATGTATAGGTCTTTTGTTTCTTTAGGTAGATACACTCCTAAGTATTTTATTCTTTTTGTTGCAATGGTGAATGGTATTGTTTCCTTAATTTCTCTTTCTGCTTTCTCATTGTTAGTGTATAGGAATGCAAGGGATTTCTGTGTGCTAATTTTATATCCTGCAACTTTACTATATTCGTTGATTAACTCTAATAATTTTCTGGTAGAGTCTTTAGGGTTTTCTATGTAGAGGATCATGCCATCTGCAAACAGTGAGAATTTTACTTCTTTTCCTATCTGGATTCATTTTATTTCTTTTTCTGCCCTGATTGCTGTGGCCAGAACTTCCAAAACTGTGCTGAATAGTAGTGGTGAGAGTTGGCACCCTTGCCTTGTACCTGACTTTAGGGGAAATGCTTTCAATTTTTCACCATTGAGGATAATGTTTGCTGTGGGTTTGTTATATATAGCTTTTATTATGTTGAGGTATGTTCCTTCTATTCCTGCTTTCTGGAGAGTTTTTATCATAAATGGATGTTGAATTTTGTCAAAGGCTTTTCTCTGCATCTATTGAGATAATCATATGGCTTTTATCTTTCAACTTGTTAATGTGGTGTATTACATTGATTGATTTGCAGATATTACAGAATACTTGCATTTATAAAATGCCATTTAAAAATAAATTAATCTGTATATCTATTTTAGAATCAATTTTAAAACTCAATATTGAGTTAAGGAGGAAAAATAAAAACTCAACAATATACATTTAGAAAACAACAAGAAAATCACATACTTTAGGCTAAATTTTATTGTAATATAGTTGTTTTCATTTTTCCAAATAAAGAGGAGAAAATAAATAAAATAATCAGTAGAAGAGTGGCAACGAAGTTTTCTTAAGAGAACAGGAATAATAAACAAGAGCAAGGACCCTAAACTAGAAATAATTTTAAAATATATAATTAACAGAAAGTATTTTATTTTTTAAAAAATTATTTTTATACATTTAAGGTTATTTTCCATTTACAGTTATTACAAAATATGGACTGTATTTCCCAAGTTGTACAGTGCATCCTTGAGCCTGTCTTACTCCTGGTATTTGTCCCTCCCATTCCCCCCTCCCCATATAGTATCCCTCCTCCCCCATCACTGGTAATTGATAGTTTGTTCTCTACGTCTATTCTTTTTTGTTATATTCAATATTTTGTGTATTTTTTATGTTCCATGTTTAAGTGATATCATATAGCATTTGTCTTTGTTATCTGACATTTCACTTCATGTAATGTCCTCAGTTACACCCATGTTGGTGTAAATGGTAAAACTTATTTTTTATGGCTGAATAATATCCCACCACATCTTCTTTATTTATTCATCCATTGATGGATACTTAGATTTTTTCCATATCTTCAGCTGTTGTAAATAATGCTTCTATGAACACTGAGGTGCATGTATCTTTTTCAATTAATGTTCTTGTTTTTTCAGATATATACCTACAAGTGGGACAGGAGAGCCAGATGGCAGTTGTAGTTTTAGTTTTTTGAGCAACTTCTAATACTGTTTTCCACAGTGGCTGCGTCAAGAAAAAACTATTTTAGAAGATAATAGGAATAAATAAATTTGAGATAAATTTATTCAATGAGAAAGAATAAAAGCATATAACTGAATAGATAAAAGTATATAAATTATAAAACAATCTACCATATAATCAAAATTTGCATGTGTCTGTGTGTACACACAAAGACTTGAAAGGAAAACACACAAAAATATTAACACTTGTGTGATAGTTTTTATTGTGTTATTTATATTTTACTATGTTTCCCAAGTTCTTTCCAATAAGTAAGTATTAAAATGATAAAAAATCATAAAATAGTTTAAAATTCAAATTATAAGAAAGTACTACACAATTTATAATGAATTTAAATGTCCAAAAATAAAAATAAAAGTGAAAATAAAAATAAAAGTGAAAATAAAATGAAGATGATTAAAATATTAAGTATTATAGATATATAGACACCAGTTTCTCAACAGTATTTTTTTCTCTGAGTAGTGAAACTAAGGATAATATAAGATGTGTTCCTTTTGCTTGACTAGAATTTTTTTACCTTACACAAAAGGATACATCGTTTTTTAACAAAGGAATATGGTATTTAAAGATACTGACACAGCAAGTGAAAACAGTAATTTTATTGCTTCAAAAAAAAAAAAAAAAAAAAAGGAGGAGCCAAGATGGCGGAGGAACAGGATGGGAGACCACTTTCTCCCCTACAAATTCATCAAGAAAACATTTGAACACTGAGCAAACTTCACAAAACAACTTCTGACTGCTAGCAGAAGACATCAGGCGCCCAGAAAAGCAGCCCATCATCTTCAAAAGGAGGTAGGACAAAATATAAAAGATAAAAAGAGAGACAATAGAGTTAGGGATGGAGATCCGTCCTGGGAAGGGAGTCATGATAGAGGAAGTTTCCAAACACCAGGAAACCCTCTCACTGGCGGGTCTGGGGGAAGTTTTTGAATCTCGGAGGGCAACCTAACTGGGAGGAAAAATAAATAAAACCCACAGATTACATGCCTAAAAGCAACTCCCAGCAGAAAAGTATCCCAGACGCCCACATCCGCCACCAGCAAGTAGGGGCCAGAATGGAGAGGAGCGGGCGGCATTGCTCAGGGTAAGAAGCAGGCAAGAATGCCCTGAGGGCAGTCGGAGGGAGCTAACCTGAGATGGCAACTTAAACTGTGGGATAGCAAGAGAGAGAGAGAAAATTAACTGGCCTGAACACACTGCCGGCCGTTCGCAGAACAAAGGGACTGAGCAATTCCAGAGAAGAGCTAGCCGGCTGCGGACCAGCCCATCCCCCACCGGAGGCAGGAGGCAGGGGGGAGGGGAAAGGGGCAAACTCGGCCCCAGAGACGGCACCCCTACCAAACTGCAAACAGGCTTCCAGTTTCTAACCAAAGACTTCCTGAGATTCTGGATGGTTGACATCTGCTGGGAGGGTCGCAGCTAGAGGCCAGCTCCCCAGAAGAGACACAAGGTGCATGCACCCGACTGGCGTGCGCGGAAACTGAGGCTGGGACCGCGGAGGGGAGAAGGCACACCGCACCCGGGGAGGGTGCACCCGTCAAGCTCCTGGCGGCTGAGCTGCTCAGGTGTGTAAGGCACAGAACGCAGGTCCAACCGAGTCCGTGCTTTTGTGGAATACCTGAAAATGAACCACACGCAATGCAGGGCCCACTCCCTATAGAGCAGCCAGGAGCCTGAGCAGTGTAGACGGGAAAGCACACATGCCATGAGCGGGGGCAAACCCAGTGTGGCCGGAACACTGCGAGTGCTCCCCACACACGCCAGTGATATTTGTCTGCAGCGCCCCTCCCTCCCCGCAACACGACTGAACAAGTGAACCTGAACAAGAGACCACCTCCGCCCGCCTGTGTCAGGGCAGAAATTAGACACTGAAGAGACCGGCAAACAGAAGCCAAATAAACAAAGGGAACGCTTCAGAAGGGACCGGTGCAACAGATTAAAATCCCTGTAGGTAACACTGACTACACCAGAAGGGGCCTATAGATATCAAGAAGTGTAAGCTGGAATGAGGAGCTATCTGAAACTGAACTGAACCCACACTGACTGCAACAGCTCCAGAGAAATTCCTAGATATATTTTTACTTTTTTTTTTAATTAAAAAAATTTTTTTTCTTTTATTTCCTTTTTTAATTTTTTCTCTTTTATTTTCTTTTAAAATTCCCTATTACTCCCCCATTACTCCTTAACTTTCATTTTCATATATTTTTACTATTTTTTTTAATTAGGAAAAAATTTTTTTTCTTGTTTTATTTTTTTCTCTTATTTTCTTTTAAAGTCCTCTATTACTCCTCTATTACTCCTTAATTTTCATTTTCATTTCACTATAACCTTGCAAAAAAAAAGAAGCCCTATTTTTAAACTGAACTTCATATATATTTCTAAAATTTTTTGTGTTTTTGTTTTTGTTTTTAATATTGTATTTTTAAGAGTATAACCTCTACTCTAGATTTTTGATCTTTGTTTTTCAGTATTTGATATCAATTTTGAACATTTAAGAATCCAATATTCAGTACCCATTTTTACTCAGGAGTGTGTTGATTAGTCTCTCCCACTTTTGACTCTCCGTTTTCTACCTCAGAACACCTCTATTTTCTCCCTTCCCCTTCTCTTCCCAATCGAATTCCGTGAATCTCTGTGGGTGTCTGGGCTATGGAGAACACTTTGGGAACAGAGAACTGCATAGATCTGTCTCTCTCCTCGAGTCCCCCTTTTTCTCCTCCTGCTCATCTCTATCTCCCTCCTCCCTCTCCTCTTCTTCATGTAACTCTGTGAACCTCTCTGGGTGTCCCTCACGGTGGAGAATCTTTTCACCATTAACCTAGAAGTTTTATTATCAGTGCTGTATAGTTGGAGAAGTCTTGAGACTACTGGAAGAATAAAACTGAAATCCAGAGGCAGGAGACTTAAGCCCAAAACCTGAGAACACCAGAAAACTCCTGACTACAGGGAACATTAAGTAATAAGAGACCATCCAAAAGCCTCCATACCTACACTGAAACCAACCACCACCCAAGAGCCAATAAGTTCCAGAGCAAGACATACCATGCAAATTCTCCAGCAATGCAGGAACATAGCCCTGAGCATCAACATACAGGCTGCCCAAAGTCACACCTAACACATAGACCCATCTCAAAACTCACTACTGGACACTCCATTGCACTCCAGAGAGAAGAAATCCAGTTCCACGCACCAGAACACCAACGCAAGCTTCCCTAACCAGGAAACCTTGACAAGCCAATCGTCCAACCCCACCCACTGGGTGAAACCTCCACAATAAAAAGGAACCACAGACCACCAGAATACAGAAAGCCCACTCTGTACACAGCAATCTAAACAAGATGAAAAGGCAGAGAAATACCCAATAGGTAAAGGAACATGAAAAATGCCCACCAAGTCAAAAAAAGAGGAAAAGATAGGGAATCTATCTGAAAAAGAAGTTAAAATAATGATAATAAAAATGACCCAAACTCTTGAAAACAAAATGGAGTTACAGATAAATAGCCTGGAGACAACGATTGAGAAGATGCAAGAAATGTTTAATAAGGACCTAGAAGAAATAAAAAAGAGTCAATTAAAAAAATATTTCACACAAACAGAGACCAAAAGAAAGCAGGAGTCACAATACTCATATCAGATAAAATAGACTTTAAAATAAAGGCTGTGAAAAGAGACAAAGAAGGACACTACATAATGATCAAAGGATCAATCCAAGAAGAAGATATAACAATTATAAATATATATGCACCCAACATAGGAGCACCACAATATGTAAGGCAAACGCTAACGAGTATGAAAGAGGAAGTTAATAGTAACACAATAATAGTGGGAGACTTTATTTGGCTTCTGTTTGCCGGTCTCTTCAGTGTCTAATTTCCGCCCTGACACAGGCGGGCAGAGGTGGTCTCTTGTTTAGGTTCGCTTGTTCAGTCGCTGCTGCGGGGAGGGAGGGGCGCTGCAGACAGATATCGCTGTGTGTGGGTAGCACTCACAGTGTTCCAGCCACACTGGGTTTGCCCCCGCTCACGGGTGTGTGCTTTCCCCGTCTACACTGCTCAGGCTCCCGGCTGCTCTATATGGAGCGGGCCCTGCATTGCGTGCGGTTCCAGTTTTCGGGTATTCCACAAAAGCACGGACTCGGTTGGGCCTGCGTTTTGTGCCTTCCCGGCCCGAGCAGCTCAGGCAGCCAGGAGCTTGACGGGTGCACTCTCCCCGGGTGCGGTGCACCTTCTCCCCTCCACGGTCCCAGCCTCAGTTTCCGCGCAGGCCAGTCGGGTGCGTGCAGCTTGTGTCTATTCTCGGGAGCTGGCCTCTAGCCGTGACCCTCCAGAATCTCAGGTAATCTTTGGTTAGAAACTGGAGGCCTTTTGCAGTTTGGTAGGGGGTGCCATCTCTGGGGCCGAGTTTGCCCCTTTCCCCTCCCCCCTGCCTCCTGCCTCAGGCAGGGGGATGGGCCGGGCTGCCGCCAGCTAGCTCTTCTCAGGAATTGCTCAGTCCCATTGTTCTGCGAATGGCAGGCAGGTTAATTCTCTCTCTCTTGCTATCCCACAGTTTCAGTTGCTATCTCAGGTCAGCTCCCTCCGAGTGCCCTCAGGGCATTTGGGCCTGCTCCTTACTCTAAGCAATGCAGCCCACTCTTCTCCGTTCCACCCCCCACTTGCTGGTGGCGGATGCGGGCGTCTGGGATACTTTTCTGCTGGGAGTTGCTTTTAGGCATGTAATCTGTGGGTTTTATTTATTTTTCCTCCACTTAGGTTGCCCTCCGAGATTCGAAAACTTCCCCCAGACCCGCCCATGAGAGGGTTTCCTGGTGTTTGGAAACTTCCTCTATTACGACTCCCTTCCCAGGACGGATCTCCATCCCTAACTCTATTGTCTCTCTTTTTATCTTTTATATTTTGTCCTACCTCCTTTCGAAGACGATGGTCTGCTTTTCTGGGCGCCTGATGTCTTCTGCTAGTGGTCAGAAGTTGTTTTGTGAAGTTTGCTCAGTGTTCAAATGTTCTTTCGATGAATTTGTAGGGGAGAAAGTGGTCTCCCCGTCCTAATCCTCCACCATCTTGGCTCCTCCCAGTGGCAGACTTTAATACCCCACTCACAACTATGGATAGATCAACTAAATAGAAAATTAACAAGGAAACAGAAACTTTAAAGGACACAATGGACCAGCTAGACCTAATTGATATCTATAGGACATTTCACCCATAAAACAATCACCTTCACCTTTTTCTCAAGTGCACCCAGAACTTTCTCCAGAATAGATCACGTCCTGGGCCATAAATCTAGCCTTGGAAATTCAAAAAAATTGAAATCATTTCAGTCATATTTTCTGACCACAGTGCAGTAAGATTAGATCTCAATTACAGGAAAAAAATTATTAAAAATTCAAACATATGGAGGCTAAATAACAGGCTTCTGAAAAACCAACAAATCATAGAAGAAGTAAAAAGAAAATCAAAATATGCATAGAAACGAATGAAAATGAAACCACAATAACCCAAAACCTATGGAACATTGTAAAATCAGTGCTAAGGGGAAGGTTCATAGCATTACAGGCCTACCTCAAGAAACAAGAAAAAAGTCAAATAAATAACCTAACTCTACACCTAAAGCAACTAGAGGTGGAAGAAATGAAGAACCCCAGGGTTAGTAGAAGGAAAGAAATCTTAAAAATTAGGGCAGAAATAAACGCAAAAGAAACTAAAGAGACCACAGCAAAAATCAACAAAGCTAAAAGCTGGTTTTTTGAAAAAATAAACAAAATTGACAAACCATTAGCAAGACTCATTAAGAAACAAAGGGAGAAGAATCAAATTAACAAAATTAGAAATGAAAATGGAGAGATCACAACAGACAACACTGAAATACAAAGGATCATAAGAGACTACTACAAGCAGCTCTATGCCAATAAAATGGACAACTTGGAAGAAATGGACAAGTTCTTAGAGAAGTATAACTTTCCAAAACTGAACCAGGAAGAAATAGAAGATCTTAACAGACCCATCAGAAGCTAGGAAATCAAAACTGTAATCAGAAATGTTCCAGCAAACAAAAGCCCAGGACCAGATGGCTTCACAGCTGAATTCTACCAAAAATTTAGAGAAGAGCTAACACCTATCTTACTCAAACTCTTCCAGAAAATTGCAGAAGAAGGTAAACTTCCAAACTCATTCTATGAGGCCACCATCACCCTAATTCCAAAACCAGACAAAGATGCCACCAAAAAAGAAAACTACAGACCAATATCACTGATGAACATAGATGCAAAAATCCTTAACAAAATTCTAGCAAACAGAATCCAGCAACATATTAAAAAAATCATACATCATGACCAAGTGGGCTTTATCCCAGGAATGCAAGGATTCTTTAATATCTGCAAATCAATCAATGTAATACACCACATTAACAAATTGAAAGATAAAAGCCATATGATTATCTCTATAGATTCAGGAAAAGCCTCTGACAAAATTCAACATCCATTTATGATAAAAACTCTCCAGAAAGCAGGAATAGAAGGAACATACCTCAACATAATAAAAGCTATATATGACAAATCCACAGCAAGCATTACCCTCAATGGTGAAAAATTGAAAGCATTTCCTCTAAAATCAGGAACAAGACAAGGGTGCCAACTCTCACCAGTACTATTAAACATAGTTTTGGAAGTTTTGGCTAAAGCAGTCAGAGCAGAAAAAGAAGTAAAAGGAATCCAGATAGGAAAAGAAGAAGTGAAACACTCACTGTTTGCAGATGACTGATCCTCTACATAGAAACCCCTAAAGACTCTACCAGAAAATCTTAATCAACGAATATAGTAAAGTTGCAGGATATAAAATTAGCACACAGAAATCCCTTGCATTCCTATACACTAACAATGAGAAAGCAGAAAGAGAAATTAAGGAAACAATACCATTCACCATTGCAACAAAAAGAATAAAGTACTTAGGAGTATATCTACCTAAAGAAAAAAAAGACCTATACATAGAAAACTATAAAACACTGATGAAAGAAATCAAAGAGGGCACAAACAGATGGAGAAATATACCGTGTTCATGGATTGGCAGAATCAATATTGTCATAATGGCTATACTACCCAAAGCAATCTATAGATTCAATGCAATCCCTATCAAGCTACCAATGGTATTTTTCACAGAACTAGAACAAATAATTTCACACTTTCTATGGAAATACAAAAAAACCTCAAATAGCCAAAGTAATCTTGAGAAAGAAGAATGGAACTGGAGGATCAACCTGTCTGACTTCAGACTATACTACAAAGCCACAGTCATCAACAGAGTATGGTACTGGCACAAAGACAGAAATATAGCTCAATGGAACAAAATAGAAAGCCCAGAGATAGATCCACGAACCAATGGACACCTTATCTTCGACAAAGGAGGCAAGGAGATACAATGGAAAAAAGACAACCTCTTTAACAAGTTGTTCTGGAGAAACTGGTCAACCATTTGTAAAAGAATGAAACTAGAACACTTTCTAATACCATACACAAAAATAAACTCAAAATGGATTAAAGATCCAAATGTAAGACCAGAAACTATAAAATTCCTAGAGGAGAACATAGACAAAACACTCTCTGACATAAATCACAGCAGGATCCTCTATGACCCACCTCCCAGAATATTGGAAATAAAAGCAAAAATAAACAAGTGGGACCTAATGAAACTTAAAAGCTTTTCCACAACAAAGGAAACTATAAGCAAGGTGAAAAGACAGCCCTCAGATTGGGAGAAAATAATAGCAAACGAAGCAACAGACAAAGGATTAATCTCAAAAATATACAAGCAACTCCTGAAGCTCAATTCCAGAAAAATAAATGACCCAATCAAAAAATGGGCCAAAGAACTAAACAGACATTTCTCCAAGGAAGACATACAGATGGCTAACAAACACATGAAAAGATGCTCAACATCACTCATTATCAGAGAAATGCAAATCAAAACAACAATGAGGTACCATTACACACCAGTCAGGATGGCTGCTATCCAAAAGTCTACAAGCAATAAATGCTGGAAAGGGTGTGGAGAAAACGGAACCCTCTTACACTGTTGGTGGGAATGCAAACTAGTACAACCGCTATGGAGAACCGTGTGCAGATTTCTTAAAAAACTGGAAATAGAACTGCCATATGTCCCAGCAATCCCACTTCTGGGCATACACACCGAGGAAACCAGATCTGAAAGAGACACGTGCACCCCAATGTTCATTGCAGCACTGTTTATAATAGCCAGGACATGGAAGCAACCTAGATGCCCATGAGCAGATGAATGGATAAGGAAGCTGTGGTACATATACACCATGGAATATTACTCAGCCATTAAAAAGAATTCATTTGAATCAGTTCTAATGAGATGGATGAAACTGGAGCCCATTATACACAGTGAAGTAAGCCAGAAAGATAAAGACCATTACAGTATACTAACACATATATATGGAATTTAGAAAGATGGTAATGATAACCTTATATGCAAAACAGAAAAAGAGACACAGATGTACAGAACAGAATTTTGGACTCTGTGGGAGAAGGCAAGGGTGGGATGTTTCGAGAGAACAGCATCAAAACATGTATATTATCTAGGGTGAAACAGATCACCAGCCCAGGTTGGATGCATGAGACACGTGTTCGGGCCTGGTGCACTGGGAAGACCCAGAGGGATCGGGTAGAGAGGGAGGTGGGAGGGGGGATAGGGATGGGGAATACATGTAAATCCATGGCTGATTCATGTCAATGTATGACAAAAACCACTACAATATTGTGAAGTAATTAGCCTCCAACTAATAAAAATAGATGGAAAAAAAAGGAAGTTTAAAAAAATGAAAAAAGAAAAAAAAATACTTGTCAGTAATGTCAAAACTTTCCACAAATTGTCCATTTCCACAAAAATTACATTTGTATGTGTACAGCTAATATTGATGGTGGAGGCTCTTAAATTTTCAAGAAATTAAAAAAAATCCATTCCATATAAAAGTCCCACAGTACAGAAATGTTACAATAGCATGCAATTCACTTTTAACAAGTAAATATTGCAAATATATCAGCTTACAACCTAAACCATTGCAGAAATACAATTTTTAAAACATTTTAGGATGGCAGAATTTTAATCTAAAATTTCACCAGGATTCATCAGGATTGGGTCTAATTCTATGGCATTTACCAAATGCCATAATGTTACTCTTCATTCATTCACCTGTATACCTTCTGTTGCATTACAGACATTGGCCGGTGTGTCCAGCCCTCCATATGACCCATGATTTGAGCTGCTGATCGAGCGTGGGGCTGTGTCTCTTTCCAATCTTCATGAACTCTTGGGTTCGGTGGCTGACTGCCACTTCACTCTAGTCCTATGTGCTTGGGAATCATTCCATTCTTCTGGGGTCTCATTGTCTCTCCAGGAACCCTTGCATGTCTCAGCTCTGCAAATCAGATGAAGTTTCCATTTCCTGCTTGCAACATGGTCTGGGGAGCAGTGAGTGTCTCACTCTTGCTGAGAACTACTGGTATTTTCATTCTCACATTTTCCCTTCTGACATTATACTTCTCTCCAAGTCAGGGAATAATCTTGGTAGAGACGGCTTGGGTTAATAATTTCTTTATCATCTCATAAGAACACTCCTTCTAAAATAATCTAATTTTTCTCTTTTTAGCTACTGCACACCTTTCCTCAGAGCACAGATGTCCTGTATTCACAAATGTGGGAGATGGCTAAGGGAAATGCTGAGAGAATGTTTCATATTTCAAAAATAGTTTTATACAAAAGATGTAACCAAGATAGCCAGGCTAGAAAACTGGAGTAGACACCACTTAGAGATGCAGACCATTCCTACGCTCCCTGGTCTGAACACTGTCTGGCAGCCATGTCTCTGTTAAGTAACCCTACTTTCACATCACAGTCAAACAGGGCCATCTGATTTTGTGCCAGGAATGTCTAATTTGGGGCTGAGGATCTAGAGACTTACCGACATACACAGCAGATGTTGCTGGCTCCAGGCTGCTTTGGAGCCCTGCTGTCAGGACCTCAGTTCTCCCCCGTTTCCATTCCTCAAGCCTTGGTTATTGAGCTCTTCCCTGGGTTCTGTGAGATATTCCAGTCTCTTCCCAATAAAATTTCTTCTTGTCAAGTCAGTGTCAGTTTCTATTATTCACCGTGTAAACAGTGTTAATTTAAAAAGTCACAGAACCACCTAAGATCTGAATACAGAAAAAAAATTTTAAATGAAATATTAGAGCTATTAACTGAATTGGTAATTTGGGGGTTAACAATCAGTTTATTGTTGCCTGATTTACCCCCTACTAAAGCCCTATTGGAGATGGGCATGGCAACTCACTCCAGTATTCTTGCCTAGAGAGTCCCATGGATGGAGGAGGCTGGCAGGCTATAGTCCATAGGGTCATAAAGAGTCAGACACGACTGAAGCAGCTTAGCATACACACATGCACAAAGTCACATGAGAAGATGCATGGCCATGAACATATACAAGAGAAAAATTGGAGGTTATTGTAAGCAAGAAACATAGAAAATTTAAAAACTGCATTATCAATGAGGATACACAGAAAAATATGTTTTGGAATTATACATCGGACTCTGTGAACCAGTAAAATGTGGAGGGTAGCAAAGCTGGTAGGGAAAATTGTTAGTATTTTCCTAAAGGCTCAGCTGGTAAAGAATCTGCCTGCAATGCAGAAGACCTCAGGTTTGATTCCTGGGTTGGGAAGTTCCCCTGGAGAAGGGATAGGCTACCCACTCCAGTATTCTTGGGCTCCCCTGGTGGCTCAGACAGTAAAGAATCTGCCTGCAATGCAGGAGACCTGGGTTTGATCCCTGGGTTGGGAAGATCCCCTGGAGGAGGGCATGACAACCCACTCCAGTATTCTTGCCTGGAGAATCCCCATGAATAGAGGGACATGGAGGGCTACAATTCATGGGGTCACAAAGAGTCAGACATGACTGAGCGACTAAGCACAACACAGCACATAGTTGGTTAATAACCATAACAGAAATAATTATAATAATATATATATACTATTGTAACTATTATACACACACACACACACACACACACACACACACATATATATATATATATATATATCCATAGAGAGAGAGAGAGGGAGAGGGAGAACACTTATTCTGTGTCAAATAAGAATTAAGTAGTCTACTTTTGGAGTCTTATAGCTCACAATGATTGTGATAAAACAAGAGTATCTCCATTTTAAAAATGAGTGAACACATAGTTCCCTGCTCGAGTGCAGACAGTCATTGAACACTTGAGCTGACTTAAATCCAGGGCCAGTCAATTTGAAGGCTGTGTGATTAATCATTATCACCTGCAGGAAGAGTTCTCAGTGCAGAAAGCATCAAAATGAAAGCTCTAGCCTGCCATCTGAAGAAAGCCCCCACCCCCACAATCCTGCACACACACCGAATACAGTGAAAACATAAGTCTGCAGGGACAACTCCTGTGGTCTGTGCAATAGGCACTGCAGGGCACCATGAAGAGGACCGCTAATTGGGATAGAACTCCAAAAGCAGTGCATACTATATGTCAATAAATTGGAATACCATTTACAACAACTGACCCAGCACATATTCGTTACTAGCTGGCTTCTTGAAGAGAAAGATAATTCAATAAGGCTTTATTTTTTGTAAGAGTCTACATTATAAAATATTTTAAAGCAGCTGCCAGGCAGTAGGTTCAATACATCTCTAATTTAAAGGGCGGGTATAACTTTCTTTGTGTTCCTTGTAAATAAACGAAATATAATTTCCCAGTTCTCCATGGAAAACGACTTTTCCCTGCTTCCTTGAAACCAGCAGACAATTGACAACACCACTTACAGCCGATTGGTGCCTTAGCAAGAGCCAAGATTTAAAGTCCAGTGCACACGCGCTCTCTTTCTGCCCATGTGAGGCAGAAAGGTGCACCACTCTGTTCTGTTCGTCCTCAAAAACGTGTTTACACAGAGAACTGTGTGCAATGAGAGAGGTCACTCCGCCGTTTGGCCTCTTCCTCTGTTTGGTAATGGGAGGCAGCAGGGGCCCAGGTTCTCACGAGCAGCAGCAGCAGCAGGGTAATCCTCGCTGGGGCTGCACAGACTGACTGAAAGCAGATGATGCACCAGCCTCCCCGCGCAGCCCTGCTAGCCGTCCTCAGCGCATGGGCAGTGGGGTGTCCTGCACCAAGACTGCAGCGAGGCAAAATAAATAAGCATCTTTCTTTCAACACGTTAACAAAAGTGCAGGATTTGATGGGGCAGCTGAGTCAAGGTCATTCACTTTTGAAAAAGTGGCTTTTTAAAGGTGAATTCGAACATCTGGAAATATCTTTTAAAATAAATCACTTCTGAACTGAAGCACTAAATGGCGATTTTTTGGCAACTGTTGTATCAGGGTTTCTGAGAAATGAACTCCTGGCAAACGATGAGTTTAATGCTCCCCTTATGAGATCAGCACATAATTCTCTGTATTCTTAGCCTGATTGTGCTTGAATGGTTTCAGGAGTTCTGCCTGGCAGGAAATGAGTTTAGGGTGAAATGGAGACACAGGCCCTGCAGCTTCTCAGAGCAGACGTGTCAGTCGATACTCATGTGTTTATCTGCATGGAGTCATGAAGTTTTACAGGAAATTGTTTTCACATACGTGGTTAAGAATCTCATTCCCACAAAACCACAGACCAAATCTGTGAAAAATCATATCTGATGAGAGTAGAGAAACTCTACAAAGTGAAACAGGAAAATACTAAAACGGAATTAAACACACACTTTTTTTTTTTTTTGAAAGAAAATAAAATAATTGTGTTAAGACCTCACAGGATGGAAACCTCTTCTTTGCAAGAAAAAAAAGAATGCTTCCTGTTTTGAACTTTCATTATGTTCCTTGCACTTTCATTACGTTTCTGTGTATATACAAAGTGTGATTTCTAGTCATTCTGTATATTTACAGTAGAAGGCACAATTTCTGCATGTGTGTAAAGAGGAAAAAACAAATGAGAAATAAACTGATAATTATAATTACACTAATGGTGATAATAAGTTATATTAAGCTCAGTACACCCTTGAAAATGTACAAATGAACAAATGAACTAGGGCCCTCTGAGAGATACTGAAGCACACTTTATTAAGTGTATTTGTTTATCTTTTATTTTGTGTCTGTATCTTATTTTATTAATAGCTCTTTAAAAGACCTTAGAGAATTCTTTCGACTAACATGTATTCTGGGACTTCCTCTGATCAACAAGAATTATAGGCGTTTTCCTATCTGTGTAGGAGTTTTTCTCCAGGGATTTATGCTGTTGTTTTGGTGGCCTCACTTTGAATTGGAAAGAAAATATTTAGAGATGGATAAGAGCTCACTTTTTTTAGGAAGAAGGAAACATTTCCCCAAACTGGTAAATAGCTGTTAGGCATGTGTAAGGAAGTGAAATAATCTTTTACTACATATGCATCCCTGTAAGAGACAAAATGACAGTTTGTTCTTAGTAAAAAGTGGCAGGTGGGACCACTCCATCACCTCCAAAGAGCCACCTCCTGCTTTAAACCAAAGGCCATTAAAACTGAGTCAAAAATCTATTTTAATACATAAGAGAAAAAAGTGATTTTGATATGGTCTCTTCCACACTCAGGTGAGTGTGTTAGCTAATTTTATGATTCTCAAACTTCAGTGTGCATCAGAAACACCTGGAAGATTTGGTAAAACACAGATCCTTGGACTCCTTTCTTAGAGTTATGATTCAGTAGCTGTGGGGTGGGGCCTAAATCTGCATTTCTTGATTCAGTAGCTGTGGGGTGGGGCCTAAATCTGCATTTCTAACAAACTCCAAGGGCATCCTGAAGGGGCTTATGTCTAAAAGGTAATGGAATAAAGTATTGGTGATCATGTTTTTATCTGTTTTGCTTGGGTTGATTGATTTCTTCTCTCTCTATTTACCAGCTACTTCCTTGAAAATCTTCATCAATAAAAACATTAACTAGCATCTATTGAATGCTGAAATGAAGGATATCTAAGTTACTTGGAATGAGTATTAACTTTAGCCAAGACAAGACCATGCATGCATGCTCATTCATGTCTGACACTTTGCGATCCTGTGAGCTGTAACCTGCTAGGCTCCTCTGTCCATGGATTCTCTAGGCAAGAATACTGGAAAGAAAGAAAGTGAAGTCCCTCAGTCGTGTCTGACTCTGTGACCCCATGGACTATAGACTACCAGGCTCCTCCGTCCATGGGATTTTCCAGGCAAGAACACTGGAGTAGGTTGCCATTTCCTTCTCCAGGAGATCTTCCTGACCCAGGGATTGAACCCAGATCTCCTGAATTGTAGGCAGATGCTTTACCATCTGAGCCACCCAGGGAAGGGGGTTGCTATTTCCTCCTCCAGGGGATCTTCCTGACCCAGGAATTGAACCCATGTCTCCTGTGTCTCCTGCATTGGCAGGCAGATTCTTTACCACTATGCCACCTGGGAAGCCCCACCAAGACAGATGGGATATTACAATAAATTTATAATTCTCAGTCCAAGATTTAAAAAATCTTGGGTGGCGGGGGGGAAAGCATTTTCTTGGCCATTGCACAGTCCTCTCATTCTGTCACATCTCGCATCAACCCACCAGCAAGGCCTGGTGGCCCTGCTTCCAATATGCCCAGAATCTGCCCCCTTTTCATTATTCCAGCTTTGCCAAGCCCATTTGCAAAGTTCAAAGAGAGACTTACAAACTTACATCTAAATATTTTAAAGTTATAAATAGAATTAACAAGCCATTACCTTAAGAAATTTTCTTTCTTGAGCAATATATCTTCCAAATGATATGGAAGGCCAGAGTTCATAGAAGTCCAAGATTCCTTGAATCTATGCAATAAAATGTCTTTGGGTAAGCCTGGGCTGACCAGCTTCCCTTCCCACCTTGGTCCCACATGCACACATGGGGACACATATGGACATACACAAACTCCATCCACACACTATCCAAACAGCTGCCCCAGTCACCAGCAGGCTTCAAGCATGCAGGCCATCTGTGTGTTCTTCCTGTGTTGTGGTTGTTGCTACAGAAAATTTGTTTCTTTCATCTTATTTCACATGCTCAGTTTGCTACTGCTGTTGTTCAGTCACTCAATAATGTCCCACTCTTTGTCATCCCATGGACTGCAGTATTCCAGGCTTCCATGTCCTTCGCCATCTCCTGGAGTTTGCTCAAACTCATGTCCATCGAGTTGGTGATGCCATCCAACCATCTCATCTCTGTCATCCCCTTCTCCTCCTGCCTTCAATCTTTCCCAGCATCAAGGTCTTTTCCAATGAACCAGTTCTTCACCTCAGGTGGCCAAAGTATTGGAGTGTCAACATCAGCATCAGTCCCTACAATGAATATTCAGAATTGATTTCCTTTAGAATTGACTGGTTGGATCTCCTTGCAGCCCAAGGGACTCTCAAGAGTCTTCTCCAACACCACAGCTCAAAAGCATCAATTCTTTGGTGTTCAGCCTTCTTTATGGTCCAACTCTCACATCCATGCATGACTACTGGAAACATGACATCTCATCGATACATGACTACTAACAAGGAGAAGCTCCTGTAAGATGTTCGATGCAGGTGGGGTGAGGGGTTCAAGGGCACAGAGAAACTCAAGTCTACCCCCCCTGCAGGACTTCCTGTCTCTTCTTCTCAGGGACCCATGCTCTTGCCATGTCCAGCCTCTAAACTGGGATCCTACCACTTCTGTCTCTCACCTTATTTTATGGGCTTATTTTAGGAAAAGAGCAATGCTCTGAATTTATGAAGTGTTTATATCTCTCCTAAAATCATCAAAGTTGGGCTGGGGGAAAGAAGTGGTCATGTTACTTTCATATCTCTCCTGCACAAACATGTTAAATAATGAATGTTTGTAGTCTAGAGGGTTTTGGAGATGAAACCATTAAACAGCAATACCTTTTAACTACTCTGTTAGTGGTGGAAAATTTAATGTCACTATCCAAGAAGTATTGTGACAATCTTATTTTAAGAACTCTATTTCAAGATCGGATTTACTCAAAAGACATTAAAACGTACACCCCTACACCCTGTCAGGATGATGGCAAAGATACAAGAAGGGTGCCCTTAGATTACAAACATGGACCTCACCACAGCAGAACACAAATCTACTCAACCAGCACATTAATGACCTCATTTCAAGAGAATACAAAGCCTTCTTAAAGGTATTATTGATAAAGTTTACTCTAAATAGATTTCTGGGGAAGAATGTAGATATGCAAAGACTAAGGACTTTGTACAGATATTTCCCAAAGTTTTCAGTTTTCCTCACTAAGTCAAGAGTTAAAACAAGCAAACCTCCCAGGGCATATGTCTGCATGGACTAACAAGATCCACCCACTTCATGGAATCTTAACTTGGGAGATCCAAGGAGGCACTGCCAGGTAAGCAGCATGTCTTCAAGAATGTCCTCTTACCAAAGCTGTGCAACCTGGTGAGCTGTACACCCTAGCAGAGTGCCCAGCAGTGAGCATTTTAATTAGATTGTGGAACTACATGCAGCATCTTGAGAGGGGCAAAATAGATCTTTATTGTGGAAGCTGGAGGAAGGTGCAGACTCATTTCTTTGCCAATTCTAAGAACGTAGAAAAATAAAATGGGAAAAAAGAAATCCTGTTTCTGTTGTGATTTTCTGTGATATTCAAGTCACAAAGAGTTTATCAGAAATGCTCCCAAGGAGAGATTGGTTTGTCTCAGGACACCGAAATGGGGGGGCCTCAGTTGGACACTGTTAATGGGCATCTTGGGTGGGACACCATGCCCAGGGGCGTGGAGTCCACTCACACTAGCTCCCGAGTACCAATTGTCAATACCCAGGAGTTCTGTGAGTGGGTTGTTAAGCTGTTTGTAGCTTGATCAGACACCACAGAAATCAGCAAATGCTACAAAATGAGCTTTTCTTCTTCTTCTTCTTTTTTTCTTTTAACTTCCGAAAGCCCATGTTTTCACATGAACCAATACCTTAGCAGTAACACCATGACTTTTCTCCCCTAGAAAGCAATGAGCTGCAATGAATTTAAGTGAATAATCGGATGTAGTTTAGATATGAAAGACAGCTTGCCTTTCATCCTGGTGTTTCAAGAACTAAAACTCCACAGTTTGATATATTTTGTACTTATTGTACAAAATTAGATTCATCTACATATTTTAGTTAATCCTAACAACAGACTGGTTCCAAATAGGAAAAGAAGTACATCAAGGCTGTATATTGTCACCCTGCTTATTTAACTTATATGCAGAGTACATCATGAGAAATGCTGGGCTGGAAGAAGCACAAGCTGGAATCAAGATTGCCAGGAGAAATAGCAATAACCTCAGATATGCAGGTGACACCACCCTTATGGCAGAAAGTGAAGAAGAACTAAAAAGCCTCTTGATGAAAGTGAAAGAGGAGACTGAAAAATTTGGCTTAAAGCTCAACATTCAGAAAACTAAGATCATGGCATCTGGTCCCATCACTTCATGGGAAATAGATGGGGAAACCGTGGAAACAGTGGCTAACTTAATTTTGGGGGGCTCCACAATCACTGCAGATGGTGACTGCAGCCATGAAATTAAAAGACGTTTACTCCTTGGAAGGAAAGCTATGACCAACCTAGATAGCATATTAAAAAGCAGAGACATGGAGGTGGGAGGGGGGACTGGGATGGGGAATACATGTAAATCCATGGCTAATTCATTTCAATGTATGACAAAAACTACTGTAATGATGTAAAGTAATTAGCCTCCAACTAATAAAAATAAATGGAAAAAAAAAGAAACAGAAGGAACTGTTGAACATCAAAAAATAAATAAGTAAATAAAAAGCAGAGACATTACTTTGCCAACAAAGGTCCGTCAAAGGTCTGTTTAGTCAAGGCTATGGTTTTTCCAGTAGTCATGTATGGATGTGAGAGTTGGACTGTGAAGAAAGCTGAGCACTGAAGAATTGATGCCTTTGAACTGTGGTGTTGGAGAAGACTCTTGAGAGTCCCTTGGACTGCAAGGAGATCCACCCAGTCCATCCTAAAGGAGATCAGTCCTGGGTGTTCATTGGAAGGATTGATGTTGAAGTTGAAACTCCAATACTTTGGCCACCTCATGCGAAGAGTTCACCCATTGGAAAAGACCCTGATGCTGGGAAAGATTGGGGGCAGGAGGAGAAGGGGACGACAGAGGATGAGATAGCTGGATGGCATCACCGACTCGATGGACATGAGTTTGAGTAAACTCCGGGAGTTGGTGATGGACAGGGAGGCCTGGCATGCTGCGATTCATGGGGTTGCAAAGAGTTGGACGTGACTGAGCGACTGAACTGAATTGAGTAATTTCACATTATTCAAGTCTGCAATACTTTATGATGAAATAGACCTGCCCATTATCATGTTTTAAATTGTATTTTTTCATTTGATGATTCTCAACCACGTATTTTAAAAACTGCCCATTTACACTATGGCACCAAATTCCAGGAGAAGAAATGTAAAAGTTAGAGAATTATGGGTTGATCACATTTTTTCAGGGGGGTAAAAAAAAAGGAATAAATATATCAAGCCCATCACCTTCAGTTTATCCAGCACAAGACAAAAATACCATGAGAATTTTGGAAAAGTGCTTGGTAATATTTTCAAGTCTATGGATCTGATGATTCAAATCTTACTGTTGAACTGAATCATGAAACTGGGTTTTGATTGTATTATGAAAGATCCACATTCTATGAATTTTTATAGATTATTTCCAAATTATGGTAATAGCTTCAGCATGAATCAATGTTTTATTTCCTATTATTTCAGAAAAAAACTTTCTATGAATCCTAATATGCTTCTAAAGTTCATCCAGTACAGAAGGAGCAGGAAAGCTGCAAGCCCAAACTGATCTGAATTAGAAGAGAAAGTTAGAAAGGATTCCATCAAGGTTGAGGTAGTCTTTGTCCACTTCCTTGCAGCTCAGACTCAGTGAGGAGCAAGAGGACACAGACCCAACAGAGCCGAAGGCCAGGCCAGGAATCAGGGAAGGAGTGAGGGAGTTACTTCCCAGTCAGCAGCTTCTCAGCTGAGATGTGCAGTGAAGGACAAGAATTTGCTCCTGACTTACCTATAGCTTGTGAAGGCTGCAGCCCCCACAGGCAGCTCAGTGCAAGATAGATTTAACATAGAAAGGGAATTTGGACATGAAAGTGTGTAGAGAAATTTTTCCCACTTCTCATATCACAAGTTATCCTGATCAGATAGACCTGGGATTTAAAAAGCCAGTACTCAGAGGGAAGCTGCAGTCAAAAACATAAGGTTTTTGCATAGTTTACAGATTTTGTAATATCAATAAGGACTCTAGGCCTGAGGACCATACAAAGATGTAGAATAATTATCTAAGCAAGAAAAATATAGAAAAGAAATAGAGAAAAATAATAGAAAGGGAAATACTAGAGATCTCTTCAAGAAAATTAGAGATATCAAAGGAATATTGCAAGCAAAGATGGGCACAATAAAGAACAGAAATAGTATGGATCTAACAGAAGCAGAATATATCAAGAAGAGGTGGCAAGAATACACAGAAGAACTATACAAAAAAGATCTTAATGACCCAGATAGCCACGATGGTGTGATCACTCACCTGGAGCCAGACATCCTGGAGTGTGAGGTCAGGTGGGCCTTGGGAAGCATCACTATGAACAAAGCTAGCGGAGGTGATGGAATTCCAGCTGAGCTATTTCAAATCCTAAAAGATGATACTGTGAAAGTGCTGCACTCAATATGCCAGCAAATTTGGAAAACTCAGCAGTGGCCACAGGACTGGAAAAGGTCAGTTTTCATTCCAATCCCAAAGAAAGGCAAAGCCAAAGAATGTTCCAACTACCACACAGTTGCACTCATCTCACATGTTAACAAAGTAATGATCCAATTTCTCCAAGTCAGGCTTCAACAGTAATGAACTGAGAATTTCCAGATGTTCAAGCTGGATTTAGAAAAAGCAGAGGAACCAGAGATCAAATTGCCAACATCCGTTGGATCATAAAGAAAGCAAGAGAATTCCAGAAAAACACCTATTTCTGCTTCATTGACCCTTTGAATGTGTGGATCACAACAAACTGTGGAAAATTCTTAGAGATGAGAATACCAGACCACCTGACCTGCCTCCTGAGAAATCTCCATGCAGGTCAAGAAGCAACATTTAGAACCAGACATGGAACATTGAACTGCTTCCAAATTGGGAAAGGAGTACCACAAAGCTGTATATTGCCACCCTGCTTATTTAACTTATGTGCAGAGTATATCATGTGCAATACCAGGCTGATGAAGCATAAACTGGACTCAAGATGGCTGGGAAAATATCAATAACCTCAGATATTCAGATGACACCACCCTTATGCCAGAAAGTGAAGAAGAGCCTCTTGATGAAAGTGAAAGAAGAGAATAAAAAAAACTGGTTTAAAACTCATCATTCAGAAAATTAAGATCATGGCATCTGGTCCCATCACGTCATGGCAAATAGATGGGGAAACAATGGAAACAATGACAGACTTTATTCTCCTTGGTCTCCAAATCAATGCAGATGGTGACTGCAGCCATGAAATTAAAAGATGCTTGCTTCTTTGAAGAAAAGCTATGACCAACCTAGACAGCGTATTAAAAAGCAGAGACACTACTTTGATGACATAGGTCTGTCTAGTCAAAGATATGGTTTTTCCAATAGTCAAGTGTGGATGTGAGAGTTGGACCATAAAGAAGGTTGAGCAGTGAAGAATTGTTGCATTTGAACTGTGGTGTTGGAGAAGACTCTTGAAAGTCCTTTGGACTGCAAGGAGATAAAACCAGTCAATCTTAATGGAAATCAGTCCTGAATATTCATTGGAAGGACTGATGCTGAAGTTGAAACTCCAATACTTTGGCCATCTGATGGGAAGAAATGACTCATTAGAAAAGACACTGTTGCTGGGAAAGATTGATGGCATCACCAACTCAGTGGACATGAGTTTGAGCAAGTTCTGGGAGTTGGACAGGGAAGCCTGGTATGCTGCAGTCCATGGGGTCTGCAAAGAATTGGACATGACTGAGCAACTGAACTGCACTGAACTAGGACTTCCCCGTTGGTCCAGTGGTTAGGAATTTTCCTGCCAACATGAGGGACACAGGTTCAATTCTTAGTCTGGGAAGATTCCACATGCCACAGGGCAGCTAAGCCCATGCATGACAACTATTGTGTTTGTGCTCTAGAGCCCACATGCCGCTACTTCTGAGTCTGCATGTCTAGATCCTGTGCTCTGTAACAGGAGAAGCCACCACAAGGAGAAGTCCACACATCATAACTAGAGAGTAGCCCCCACTTGCTGTGACAAGAAAGCCTTCATGCAGCAACTAAGATCCAGCACAGCCAAAAATAAAGATAAATCAAAATTTTTTAAAAAAAGCATAAATCTTAGACTGAGTGAAGGGCATCAGGACTCTAGTTACAGTTCAACAGTGACTATAGTAATTAGGTTAATTGTTCAAGCAATTTTATTCCTAGCAGAAATCTCTACATACCGAGTAATGTCTGAGAGAATATTCCAAATTTATTCTGGGGGGAAAATGGAGCTATGTTTAGGTGCAAGGGAAGTTGCAGTAAGGGACTGGAGCAAAGAAGAGCAAACACAAATGTGAAGAGATGCTCAGAAAAGCCTCCACAGTGGGGCCTCCTCCTGTGTGGACTATCAGCTGAAGTTTACTGTGCTCTGCCCACTGATGGGGAATCTTAGTTTGATCTTAAGGGTTTTTTTTTTAATTCTTATAAACTATTTCCGGTGTGCTCAAGCCATAGCACATTATGATGGAGGCCAATCATAGAGTTTATCTTTAAGGACAGACTTGCTGTGGGTTTTCTCTCTCTGCTTTTCACATTTTCTTGGATATTTTAAGGGAAAATTTGAAATAACAAATAAGTTGTTGTTTGCTGCTCTAAATTATTCTCAGGAAGTCCACTGCAAAGTGTATTTACATTCTGCACATGGCAGAATATAAATATTGACTGCAAATAAAAACTGACGGTGAGCCCTGTTTTCAACTGAGAACCTCTGAAGTCATACTGCCCTAAGATTCAAATGGTGTTAGGTTTACAACAGGAAGTTGAAGGGACAACAAGGTTTTATGGATATTATTGTTAATTTCTGTTCCATAAGGAAACATACTTTTCTGTATCTTGATTGCAAATAACTAGGCTGAAAACTAAAATGTGCCATTCTTGGCTGTCATAGAGACAGGACATCACCTGAGATGGAAAGTGTTTATATTTCATCAACTTAATAAACAACTGTGGAGCATCTGTTTTGTGACCATCACCCTGACATGTGATGAAGTTACAAAGGAAAGGAATATATTTACTCCTCCCAGGGACTTAGGGACTGTTGAGGAGACACCTGAAAGGATTATTATATAATTTGTGTTATTCCAATACAGACTGAGGAGTACAATGCTCAAGGTGTGCACATCATGATGAGCTGCATGCATACTAATGTGTCAGTCCTCATGTCCATATGGAGAAAGGCTATTTTACTCAACAGCAAGGTAGACTAGGAGCCAAGGAATTAAATAAATATAAAATCACTGATTTGATTACTCAGACTCTTTGTAGATTCAGAGGGAAAATAATAAGAGAGAATTTAAATCTTCATACACAAAAAGCATTCTGGGAATATGGAGGGGAAACCACATGCCTACAGAAGTTCTTGGGAGAATGTCTTATGGAAGTGATTTTTTTCATTAGGTCTTAAAGTGGAAACTTGCCAGAGAACTGAGAGCGAAAATGGTCACAGAGCAACATAAAACATATGTAAAGTGATTCAAAATGACACAGCAAGTTGGGGATGTTGAATAGTTCTGCTAGATCACAGAATGAGAGGCTTAGGCAGCAATGGCAGGGTGGAAGCTGCTGCAGGGGGAGCCCCGATGCTCAGTGGACACTTGGATTTTCCTCTGTAGGTGATGGAAAGACACCGACATGTTCTAAGCCAGTCCAATTTTCATTTTAAGATGATTCTGAGGCCAAAGTGAAGGGTGAACCTAAAAGGGACAAGACTTGAGACCTAGAGGTAATTTTGGAGACTATGAATTGTCTAGGTAATGTAAAATGAGGGTCTGGGCCAGCACACAGGGAGCAAATGTGGAAGTAAAGAATGGACTGGAGAAATATTTATAAAGTAAAATTGCAGGTCTAACTACAGTGACTTGATGTAAATAGAAATTCAGATGAAAAAGATAAGAATTCCACGTTTTGCACTTTCATAACTGGTGGTATCCCTTCCTCCCCCCAGCTGTATAAAGTGCATAAATGGCATGGTTTAAAGAGTAGATGATGATTTCATTTGAGACACCAGAGAAACATATAGTGATGACATTGAGAAAACAAGTAGGTTTGTATCTCTGAAGCTTGGGGAGAGGTAGAACTAGGACAATGATTTAAGAATCATCAGATAAAGGACACCCAAAGATAAAATAGTTTTAGTGACCAGAGGGAAGTGTGCTGCTGGGCCCCACAGGATATCTCCTACATAAGGCCACTTCTCCAAGATCAGGAAATGTAACCAACCTGCATAATATATACTAATAAACACAGTGAAAGTGAAAGTCGCTCAGTCGTGTCCAACTCTGCAACTCCATGAACTATACATTATACAGTCCATGGAAATCTCCTGACCAGAATACTGGAGTGGGTAGCCTTTCCCTTCTCCAGGGGATCTTCCCAGCCCAGGGATTGAACTCAGGTCTCCTGCATTGCAGGTGGATTCTTTACTAGCTGAGCCACAAGGGAAGCCCAATAAACACAGAGACTTAAGCAAAATGAGGGCTAGGAATATGTTCCAAATGAAGGTACAAGATAAAACCTCAGAAAAGCTAGATGAAATGGAGATAAACAATCTACCCCCAAAAGAATTTAAGGTAATGATCATAAAGATACTGAATGAACTTGGGAGAAGAATATAAAACACAGTAAGAAGTTAAATAATGAGCTATAAAATATTAAAAAGAGCCAAAATGAGCCAAAGATACAATGACTTAAATGGAAGATGTGCTAGAAGGGATTAATAATAGATTAGATGATATAGAGGAACAGATAAGTGAATTGGAAGACAGACTAGTGGAAATCACACAAACCAAACAAGAAAAAGAAAAGGATTAAAAAACTAAAGACAATTTAAGAGATTCTGTGAAGTCATCAAGCATACTAACATTTACATTATAAGAAGGAGAGGAGAAGAGAGAGAGAGAGAAAGTGGCAGAAGTTATATTTTAAGACCTAATAGCTGAAAAGATTTCTAAACTGGAAAAGAAAACAGACATCCAGGGCCAGGAAATGAAGTCCCAAACAGGATGATCAATCCAATGAAGACCACACCAAGACATATTGCAATTAGAATGACAAAAATTGAAAATAAAGAAAAAAATATTAAAAGCAGCAAGAGAAAAGCAACTGGTTACATACAAGGGAGCTCCCATAAGACTGTCAGCTGGGTTTTCAGCTGAAACTTTGTAGATCAGAAAGAAGTAGCATGATATATTTAAGTGATAAAAGGAAAAACCCTACAACTGAGACTACTCTACCCAGCAAGTTCATCATTCAGATTTGGAGGCGAGATAAAGACTTCCCCAAACAATTAATAGTGAAAAAGTTCAGCACCACTAAACTGACTTAAAAGGAATGTTAAATAAACTTCTCTTTAAAGTGTTAAAAAAGCAGAGACATCACTTTTTTGACAGAGGTCTGTTTAGTCAAAGCTATGGTTTTTTCCAGTAGTCATATATGGATGTGAGTGTTAGACCATAAAGAACGGTGGGTGCTGAAGAACTGATGCTTTTGAATTGTGGTACTGGAGAAGACTCTTGAGAGTCCCTTGAACAGCAAAGAGAGATCAAACCAATCAATCTTAAAGGAAATCAACCCTGAATATTCATTGGAAGGATTGATGCTGAAGCTCCAATACCTTGGCCACCTAATGTGAAGAGTTGACTCATTGGAAAAGACCCTGAATCTGGGAAAGATTGAAGGCAGGAGGAAAAGGGAGTGACAGAGAATAGGATGGCTGGATAGCATCACTGACTCAATAGATATGAGTTTGAGCAAGCTCCAGGAGATAGTGAAGGACTGGGAAGGCTGGCATGCCATAGTCCATGGGGTCACAGAGAGTCAGACATAACTTATCAACTAAACAACAGCAGCAACAAGTGAAAAAGACAAGATCACAACAAAAACATGAAAATTATAAGAGGAAAAGTCTCATAATAAAAGTAGTAGATCAAGCACTTAAAAAGCTAGAAGGAAGGTTAAATAACAAAAGTCATAAAATCATCTATATCCACAATAAGTAATTAAGAGATAAACAAAACAAAAACATGCAAAATATAATATAAAAAACATTAGTTTGTGTGGGGAATAAACATATAGGGTAGTAAAACACTTTTGAAATGGCAACTATAAACCAAAAATCTATAGTAGATACATACACACAAAAAGAGTAAAGGATCCAAATATAAAGATAGGTATCAGATCACAAGACAAGAGAGAAAAAGAAGAAAGAAACAATGACAAAACAAGACTATAAAAACAACCCCTAAACAAATTTAAAAATGGCAATAAATATATCAGTTCAGTTCAGTTCAGTTGCTCAGTCGTGTCCAATTCTTTGTGACCCCATGAATCGCAGCACGCCAGGCCTCCCTGTCCATCACCAACTCCCGGAGTTTACTCAAACTCATGTCCATCGAGTCGGTGATGCCATCCAGCCATCTCATCCTCTGTCATCCCCTTCTCCTCCTGCCCCCAATCCCTCCAAGCATCAGGGTCTTTTCCAATGAGTCAACTCTTCACATGAAGTGGCCAAAGTACTGGAATTTCAGCTTCAGCATCAGTCCTTACAATGAACACCCAGGACTGATCTCCTTTAGGATGGACTGGTTGGATCTCCTTGCAGTCCAAGGGACTCTCAAGAGTCTTCTCCAACACCACAGTTCAAAAGCATCAAATTTTCAGCCCTCAGCTTTCCTCACAGTCCAACTCTCACATTCATACATGACCACTGGAAAAACCATAGCCTTGACCAGACAGACCTTTGTTGGCAAAGTAATGTCTCTGCTTTTTAATATGCTATCTAGTTTGGTCATAACTTTCCTTCCAAGGAGTAAATGTCTTTTAATTTCATGGCTTCAGTCACCATCTGCAGTGATTTTGGAGCCCCCAAAAATAAAGTTAGCCACTGTTTCCACGGTTTCCCCATCTATTTCCCATGAAGTGATGGGACCAAATGCCATGATCTTAGTTTTCTGAATGTTAAGCTTTAAGCCAGCTTTTTCACTCTCCTCTTTCACTTTCATACCTATCAATAATTACTTCAAATGTAGATAGACTAAATATTTCAATCAAAAGGTATAAACTGGCTGAATACATACAAAACCAAGACCCATATATACACTGCCTACAAGGGGCTCACCTTCACATCTAAAGACATGCACAGATTAAATGTGAGAGGTGGAAAAAGTCATTTCACGTAAATGGAAATGAAGAAAAAGCTGTAGTAGCAATACTTGTGTTAAACAAAATAGACTTAAAATAAAGATTATTACAAGTTTTTGTAAAGTAACAAAAAAAGACACTAAGTAATGATTGAGAGATCAATCCAAGATGAATATATAACAGATTATAAGAGCATCTGAATACTAACACAGAGAAAAAAATTGACAGTATTGACAGTAACCCAATAATAGTAAGGGACTTTAGTACCCAACTTATATCAATGGACAGATAGTTCAGACAGATTATCAGTGAGGAAACAGTGGCCTGAAAGAACATATTAGATCATATGCACTTCATATATTCCATCCCAAAGCAGCAGAATACACACTCTTTTCAAGTGCACATGGAATTTTTTCCAGGACAGATCACATTCTAGGATGAAAAACAAGTCTCAAATATAAGAAGCATCTTTTCTGACCAGAATGCTATGAGACTATAAATAAAATATAAGAAAAAAACTACAGAAAAATGAACAGAGAATAAATAATATGCTAATAAGTTCTCAATAGATCACTAAAAATCAAAGTGGAAATAAAAAAACACCTAGAGACAAATGAAATGAAGACACAACTATCCAAAATGTATAAGATGCAATAAAAGTATTTCTAAGACAAAAATTGTAGTGACATAGTACTACCTGAGAATACAAGAAAAATCTCAAAAAAAAAAACCTACTTACCTTTACACCTAAAGTAATTAGAAGAGAAGAACAAACAAAACCAAAATTCAACAGAAGGAAAGAAATAATAATCAGCATAAATAAATGAAATACAGACTAAAGAATAGAAAAGTTCAATGAAACTAACAGCTAGTTCTTTGAAAAGATAAATAAAATTGATAAACCTTTAGGAAAAGAGAGAGGGCCCAAATCATAAGTGCAAAAGAAGGTGCAACAAACATCACAGAAATTCAAAAGGATCATAAGTGCAAAAGTAGGTGCAACAAACATCCCAGAAATTCAAAAGGATCATAAGTGACTACTGTGAACAATCATATGCCAATAAAATGGACAATCTAGAAGAAATGAACAAATTCTTAGAAGTGTACAATATCACAAGACTGAATCTGGTGCAAATACAAAATATTAACAGACAAATGACCAGTGATGAAATTGAATCAGCAACTGAAAACCCAACAAACAAAAGTCCAGGACCAGACAGTTTCACAGATGAATTCTACTAAATGTTTAACAAATTAATTCTTGTCCTTCTCAAACTGACTCCCTAAATTGAAAGTGTCTGTACTCATTTTAGGAGGCCAGCATTATTCTGCTACTAAAACCAGACAAAGACTACAATGCAAGAAAATCACAGGCCAATATCACTGATGATGATAGATGCAAAATCCTCAATAAAATATCAGCAAACTAAATTCAACAGTACTTCAAAAGGGTCATACACCATGATTAAGTGTGACTTAGCCTATGGATGCAAGGAAGTTTCAATATTCACAAATCAGTGTGATACACCTGGGTAACAAACTAAAGAATAAAAAGCATATAATCATCTTAATAGAAGCAGAAAAAGTTTTTGACAGAATTCAACATGTGTTTATGATTAAAAACTCTCAACAAAGTGGGTATAGAAGGAACATATCTCAACATAATAAAGTTTATATATGACAACTCTGTAGCCAACACCGTGCTCAATAGTGGAAATCTGAAAATATTTCCTCTAAGGTTGGGATGCCTCCTCTGGCCACCTTTATCCAACATAGTATTGGTAGTCCTAGACACAACAATCGGATAAGGAAAATAAATAAAAGGAATCCAAGTTGGAAAGGAAGAAGTAAAGCTGTCACTATTTGCAGATGACATGGTACTATATAGAGAGAATCCTAAAAATGTCACCCCAAAGCTATTAGAACTAAGTGAATTCAGTATATTTGCACAATGCAAAATTAGAACACAAGAATCTGTTGCATTGTTGAATTCAATAGTGAAATACCAGTGAGAAAAAATAAGAAAACAACCCAATTTACAACTGCATCAAAAAGAATAAAATACCTAGGAATAATCTAACCAAGAAGGTTAGAAATCTGTGCTTAAAAATCCATAAGATGCTGATGAGAGAAGCTAAAGACAACACAAACAAGTAGCATTCTACTTGTCATAGATTAACATTGCTAAAATGACCATACTACCTAAAGCAATCTGTAGATTCAATGTTATCCCTATCAAAATATCAATGACATTTATCACAGAAATAGAACAAATGATTATAAAATCTTTATGAAAACACAAAAGACTGAATAGCCAAAAAATCTTGGGAAACAAGAACAAGGCTGGAAATGACATCCTCCCTGGTTTTAAGCTATATTATATAGCTATAGTAATCAAAACAGTATGATTCTGGTGCACGTGCGTGCGCACACACACACACACACACACACACCAGACACAAACATCAATGGTACAGAGATCAGAAATGCACCTACACTTTTATGGTCAATTAATCTATGACACAGTGGAGAAAAGAAAGTCTCTTTGATAAATAGTACTGGAAAAACTGGACAGTTATGTGCAAAAGAATCAAAATGGACTACTTATATTGTGCACAAAAATTCAAAATATATTAAAGAATTAAATGTAAGGTCTGAAATCATGAAAGTCTTAGAAGAAAACATAGGCAGTATACTCTTTGACATTGGTCTTAGCAATAATTTTTTGGTTATGTCTCCTTAGGCAAACAAAAGCAAAAAGAAACAAATGAGACTACATCAAATTAAAAAGCTTTTGCACAGAGAGGGAAACTATCAACAAAAGGAAAAGGCCATCTACTGAATAGGAAGATGACATGTCTGTTAAGAGATTAATATCCAAATTATGCAAAGAATTCATACAATTCATCTTCAGGAAAAAAAAACTGATTAAAAATGGGCAGAGGACATGAATGGACATTCTTCCAAACAAGATATACAAATGGCCTACAGACACAAAGGAAGATGCACAACGCCCCCAAATCATCAGGAAAACAAAAGTCAAAAATTAATATATATGTGTGTGTGTGTGTGTGTGTGTGTGTGTGTGTGTGTGGTGTATGTGTGTGTATATATATATATATATATATATGTACATATACGTACATATATATATGACTATTAGCCATAGAAAAGAATGAAATCTTGCCAATGTAACAATATGGATGAAACTACAGCGTATTATGCTAAATGAAATGTCAGACAGAGAAATACAAATACATACAGTTGCACTTATATGTGGAATCTAAAAAACAAATGAACAAACACAAAACAGAAAGTCATCAATACGAGAGCAAACAGGTGGTTTCCAGAAGGAAAGAAAGTAACTAAGGGCACAGACTTTATTGTAGGGACTTTATTGTCTGATCCTAAAGAAAGTGTGAAAATCTGCACAGATGTAGATACACAAAATGAGGAGACAGACATTTGAAAGTAATCATGCGTCTTGCTGTCAATTTCCTTAAAAAGACAGGATGAAAAGTAACCTGCTCAGGTTGATGAGGGGTGCTGTAAAGGAGACTTAAGAGAATAAATACAAAGAAAAATTCCTGAAGGAAATTAAGTGCTACTTCAGTGAACAGGGGTCTAATGAAATGAAATAACCTTACTGCTGATATGGAGAAAGTTTTCATGGTCTAGATATAAGAAAAAAACCTACCACAACATTCTCTTAATCAAAGCCTAATCCAGACCAAAGCCCTAACTCTCTTTGCATCCATGAAGGCTGACAGAGGTGAGGAAGCTGCAGAAGAAAAGTCTGAAGCTAACAGAGGTTGGTTCATGAAGTTTAAGGAAAGAAGCCATCTTTATAACATAAACGTGCAAGATGAAGCAGCAAGGGTTGATGTAGACGTTGCAGCATATTATCCGGATGATGTAGCTAAGAGAATTCATGAGGATGGTTACACTAAACAACAGATTTTCACTGTAGAAAAACTGCCTCATGTTGGAAGAAGATGCCATTTAGGATTTTAGCTTGAGAGGAAAAATCAATGCCTATCTTCAAAGCTATAAAGGATGGGCCAACTGTCTTGTCAGGGGTTAATGTAGCTGGTGACTTTAAGTTGAAGTCAATGCTCTTTTACCATTCCTAAAATCCTACTACCCTTAAGAATTGCATACTCTGCCTGTGAGATATAAAAAGCCTGGATGGCAGCACACTTGTTTACAACATGATTTACTGAGTATTTTAATCTCAATGATGAGACTTACTGCTCAGAAAAAAAAGATTGCTTTCAAAATACTGTTGCACTGATAATGCATCTCATCACCCAAGAGCTCTGCTGAAGATGTATAATGAGATTAACTTTGTTTTCATGCCTGCTGACACAACATCTATTCTGCAGCCTATGGATCAAGGAGTAATTTAAAATTTCAGGTTTTATTATTTAAGAAATATACTTTATAAAACTGTAGCTGCCATGCACAGTAATTCCTCTGATGGATTTGGACAAAGTCAACTGGAAACCTCTGGAAAGGATTTATCATTAAGAACATTAATAATTCATTAGAAGAGCTCAAGATATCAACATTAACAGGAATTAGGAAGAAGCTGATTCCAGCCCATGTGGATGATTTTGAGGGATTCAAGACTTCATTGGAGGAAAGAACTGTAGATGTGGTGGAAATAGCAAGAGAACTAGAATTAGAAATGGGAACCTGAAGAAATGGTAGCTGAATTGCTTCAATCTTATGATAAAATGTTAATGGATAAGGAGTTGCTTCTTATGTACAAAGAGAGTGGTTTCTTGAGATAGAATCTATTCCTGGTGAAATGTTGTGAAGATTGTTGAAATGGCAGCAAAGGATTTAAAATATTGCATGAACTTAGTTGATAAGTCAATGGCAGGATCTGAGAGGACTGACTTCAATTTTGAAAGAAGGACTACTGTCAATAAAGTGCTATCAAATAGCATTACCTTCTCCAGAGAAATTATTTGTGAAAGGATGAGTCAATCAATGAAACAAATTTCAATGTTCTGTTAAGATATGGTCACAGCCATATCTTTAGCAACTACCACTCTAATCAGTCAGCAGGCATCAACACTGAGACTAGACCATCCACCAGTAAAAACATTATGACTCACTGAAGACCCAGGTGATAGTAAGCATTTTTAAAGAATAGAAAATTTTAACTTAAGATATGTGCATTGATTTTTAGTGTAGTGGTATCTCACACTTATTAGACTACAGTATAACATAAACATAACTTTTATATGCACTGGGAAACTGAAAAATTTGTGTGACTTGCCTTATTGCAATACTTTATTGCAGTGGTCTGGACCTGAAGGTGCAGTATCTCCAGGGCATGTCTGTACTCAGTCTCACAGATTGAGAACAAAGAAGAAGATTCTGGCATAGATACATGATTGAATTCTACCAAGCACATGCTGAGTGAAGACAAGAGTGGGAAACAAGAATATTGTTGGGTACAATGTGATTGAAGGAGAGAACAGGCCAGGCCTACAAAATTAGAAAACAGAGATTTAAGCCACTGGGTCTCTAGAAAGCTGAAGCCCTAGAAACTGAAGGAATAAAATCTAGGATTTCAGAGGTTTACTCATTTGCAATGATGACAAGTTACAGTATGTGGCCATGAAAGTAAAGAAAAGAAAAAAAGGAGAAATGGCTATTGGAGTTGAGGACTGTTCAAGAAAAAATACTTCCACTCACATGAGAAGGGAGAGAACTCCTTAACCTCCAGGCAGAGAGCAGGATTAGGATGAATATTTTGGTCCCTGGTTCACTTTTCCTTACTCACTGCTCTTTGAGAAGATGAGAGCCTTACACGATCACTAGGCTCAGTGGAAGCTATGTTTCCTGGTCTATATGTCCAGGAGCAGTCTTGCTGTCTTATGATGTGGGTAACACTGGCCATGTTCTCTGGCTCATGCTCCTCAGACTATGTGACAGCGCCTGTGCTCAGGCAGTTGTGGGGGGAGATAGAAGCCACAATTTAACCTCAGTTTCAAACTGCACTCTGCCCCACCACCCAACTCCAGTCTTAGTAGTAATAGAACTAACATATCTTGGCAGGAAAAAAGACTTGGAGCCAGATACTAAATTTTCTCTAAATGCAGCAGAATTACTAGAAATTTGATAAATGGTAGAAATGAAATAAGGCAAGGTTGTTGGTTATGAGGGGCAAGACCCTCAAAGGAGTAAACATTTCTATAAGAATAGGCAATAAATGGCCTTAAGTTGACACTGGTGATACAAAGGACTTCACCTCACCTTTTCACCTCGAGTATGGGAGAATTTGTTAAGTCACCAAGTCCTGTCTGACTCTGTGACCCCATGGACTGCAGCACACCAGGCTTCCATGTCCTTCACCATCTCCTGGAGTTTGCCCAAGTTCATGTCCATTGAATCAGTGATGCCATCCAACCATCTCATCCTCTGTCACCCTCTTCTCCTTCTGCCTTCAGTCTTTCCCAGCATCAGGGTCTTTTCCAATGAGTTGGCTGTTTGCATCAGGTGGCCAAAGTATTGGAGCTTCAGAATCAGGCCTTCCCATAAGTATTCAGGATTGGTTTCCTTTAAGAATGACTGGTTGGATCTCCTTGCTGTCCAAGAGACTCTGAAGAGTATTTTCCAGTTTGAAAGCTCTGCCTTCTTTATGGTCCAACTCTCACATCTGTATATGACTACTGGAAAGACTATAATCTTGACTATATGGACCTTTGTCAGCAAAGTGATGTCTTTGCTTTTTAATATACTGTCTAGGTTTGTCATAACTTTCCTTCCAAGAAGCAACTGTCTTCTAATTTCATGGCTACAGTCACCATCCACAGTGATTTTAGAGCCCAAGAAGAGGAAATCTGTCACTGCTTCCACTTTTCCCCTTTCTATTTGCTATGAAGTGTTGGGACTAGATGTCATGGTCTTAGTTTTTTTAATGTTGAATTTTAAGCCAGCTTTCCCACTCTTCTATTTCACCCTGGTCAAGGCTCTTTAGTTCCTCTTTGCTTTCTTCCATTAAAGAAGTATCATCTGCATATCTGAAGTTGTTGATATTTCTCCCAGAAACCTTGATTCTAGCTTGTAACTAATCCACCCAGCATTCTACATGATGTGCTCTGTGTATATGTTAAATAAACAAGGTGACAATGAACAGCCTTGTTATACCCCTTTCCCAATTTTGAACCAGTCCATTGTTCCATGTTCAGTTCTAACTGTTGCTTCTTGACCCACATACAGGTTTCTCAGGAGACAGGTAAGATGATCTGGTATTCCCATCTCTTTAAGAATTTTCCACAGTTTGTTGTGATCCACACAGTCAAAGGCTTTCACATAGTCAATGAAACACAGTAGGTGTTTTACTGGAACCCCCTTGTTTTCTCTATGATCCAGTGAATGCTTCCAATTTGATCTCTGGTTTGTCTGCCATTTCTAAACCCAGCTTGAACACTGGAAAACTCTTGATTCATGTAATGCTAAAGCTTAACTTGGAGGACTTTGATCATGACCTTACTAGTATGGGAGAAGACTGCAAGAAATGCAAGAAGGCCAAGTGGTTGTCTGAGGAGGCTTTACAAACAGCTGAGGACAGAAGGGAAGCAGAAAGCAAGGGAGAAAAGGACAGGTACACCCATTTAAATGGACAGTTCCAGAGATGGCAAGGAGAGACAAGGAAGTCCTCTTCAATGAAAAATGTAAAGAAATAGAGGAAAACAACAGAAAGGGAAAGACTAGAGATCTCTTTAAGAAAGTTGGAAATAAAAGCAACATTTTATCCAAAGATGGGCACGATAAAGGACAGAAAGAGTAAAAAGACCTAATAAAAGTAGAAGAGATCAAGAAGAGATGGAAAGAATATGCAGAAAAACTGTACAGAAAAAGATCTTATTGACCCAGATAACCACAATGGTGTGGTCATTCACCTAGAGCCAGACACTCTGGAGTGTGAAGTCAAGTGGGTCTTAGGAAGCACTGCTGCCAATAAAGCTAGTGAAGGTGATGGAATTCCAGCAGAGCTATTTAAAATCCTAAAAGATGATGCTATTAAAGTGCTGCACTCAATATGTCAGCAAATTTGGAAAACCTAGCAGTGGCCACAGGACTGGAAAAGGTCAATCTTCATCCCAATTTCCAGAAGGGGAGTACTAAAGAATGTTCAAACTACCAGACAATTGCATTCATCATCCATGGGAGGATAGCAGCTTCTACTGGAGATGATACTGGGGACTCACCCTCAAAAGAGAGGCAAGTTTCAGTGAAGGCCAGAGGGGGTCATTTCTGCAAAGAATTTCATGATGCAGAATGTTTTTTTGTTTTGTTTTGTTTTCCCCCACATTTGTGGTTCAAGAGGGGAATAAAAAATTCTAAATTATAAACTTTTCCCATCTTTATATTCTTGAGAGTAGAAGGTTGAATTTTGTCATATTTGCACTGAGTAGAGTACCAGACAAAGTAGGCAGTAGTGAATGTTTTAGCAATGAATGAATGGCTGAGGGAATCTAGGAATATGGAAGAACTATACAAAAAGGTCTTAATGACTTGGATAACCATGATGGTGTGATCACTCACCTAGAGCCAGATGTCCTGGAGTATGAAGTCAAGTGGGCCTTGGAAAGTATTACTACAAACAAAGCTAGTGGAGGTGATGAAATTCCAGCTGAGCTATTTCAAATCCTAGAAAATGATGCTATGAAAGTGCTGTAATGAACATGCCAGTAAAATTAGAAAATTCAGCAATGGCCACAGGACTGGAAAAGGTCAGTTTTTATTCCAATCCAAAGAAAGGCAATGGCAAAGAATGTTCAAATTACCACACAAATGTGCTCATTTCACATACTAACAAGATGATGCTCAAAAGTCCTTAAAACTAGTTTCAGTAGTACATGAACTGAGAACTTCCAGATGTACAAGCTGGGTTTAGAAAAAGCAGAGGAACCAAAGATCAAATTGCCAACATCTGTTGAATCATAGGAAAAAACAAGAGAATTCCAGAAAAATATCTACTTCTGTTTCATTGACCATGCTAAGGCCTTTGAATGTGTGGATCATCACAAACTGGAAAATACTTAAAGAAATGGATATTAGACCACCTTACCTGCCTCCTATATAGGTCAAGAAATGAAAGTTAAAATGACATGGAACAATGGACTAGTTCAAAATTGGGAAAGAAGTACGTCAAGGCTGTGTATATTGTCACTTTGCTTATTTATCTTATATGCAGAGTACATCATGGGAAATGCTGGGCTGGATGAATCCCAAGCTGGAATCAAGATTGCTGGGAGAAATATCAATAACCTCAGATATATAGATGATACAACTTTAACAGCAGAAAGTGAAAGGGAACTGAAGAGCTTCTTGATGAAGATGAAAGAGGAGAGTGGAAAAAGTTGGCTTAAAACCCAACATTCAAAAAACTAAGATCATGGCATCCTGTCCCATCACTTCATGGCAAATAGATAAGGAAAAAGTGGAAACAATAACATGCTTCTTTTTTTGGCTCCAAAATCACTGCAGACGGTGACTGCAGCCACAAAATTAACATCCCTTGCTCCTCAGAAGAAAAGCTATGAGAAACCTAGACAATATATGAAAAAGCAGAGACATTACCTTGCTGAAAAAGATCCACATGGTCAAAGCTATGGTTTTTCCAGTAGTCATGTGCAGATGTGAGTTAGACCATAAAGAAGCTGAGCCCTGAAGAATTAATGCTTTTAAATTGTGGTGCTGGAGAAGACCCTTTAGAGTCCCTTGGACAGCAAAGAGATCAAACCAGTTAATCCTAAAGGAAATCAACCCTGAATATTCATTGGAAGGACTGATGCTGAAGCTGAAGCTCCAATACTTTGGCCACCTGATTCAAAGAGCTGACTCACTGGGAAAAGACCCCAATGCTGGGAAAGATTGAGGGCAGGAGGAGAAGGGGGTGACAGAGGATGAGATGGTTGGATGGCATCACTGACTCAATGGACATGAGTTTGAGCAAACTCTGGGAGATAGTGAAGGACAGGGGAGCCTGGTATGCTGCAGTCCATGGGGTCCCAGAGTCAGACATGACTGAGCAACTAAGCAACAACAGAAACAGAGAATGAAAAATAGTAAGATTATCAGATTACACAAAGAGCATATATCTACAGGTTTACACTAAGAAAGGAGACCAGAAATGTGAAGCGTGATGGAGATTAATTTGGTTCAGTCTATAAAGCAGAACTGAATTAGAATTGCCTGCTTCCCTGGTAGCTCAGCTGGTAAGGGATCCACCTGCAATGCAGGAGACTCTGGTTCGATTCCTGGGTAGGGAAGATCTGCTGGAGAAGGAATAGGCTACCCACTCAAATAGTTTTGGGCTTCCCTGGTGGCTAAGCTGGTCCAGAATCTATGCAATGCAGGAGACCCTGGTTCAATTCCTGGGTTGGTAAGATCCACAGGAGAAGGGATAGGCTACCCACTCCAGTATGCTTGAGCTTCCCTTGTGGCTCAGCTGGTAAAGAATCTGCCTGCAATTTGGGATACCTGGGTTGGGAAGACACCCTGGAGAAGGGACTGGCTTGCAGGAAGTTATATTTCACTTCTTGCAAAATAGCCATGGTGAAGGGCTGGCCACTAAACAAAAGCCTGGAGCAAAAGTGAATCACACACCACATCTCAGACAAAGGGAGCCTGTGTATGAAGCACTATGGAGCATCAAGGACAAAGGAGTTGAAAAAGGAATTTTAAGTAAAGGAAAGCAAAACTGGAATCAGTGGTTTGAGAGCCAAGAGAGCTTCCCCAGTACCTCTCTTTTAGAGGTCTGTGACCATGCCCCTAGCTGAGAAAGGAATTATGAAGATGCTGAGCACAGCTGGACACACAGGCAAGAGCAAGCGTGACTGCTTAGTCCTTAGGCCATGGGTTGCTTTCCCAGTTGACTGGGTCCTGGTCAGACATTTCATTGTGAGAGTCCATAGCCTCCAGAATACAATACTCTACTCTCTGCTCTGCTGAAACTACAGTAAAGATGTGCTACTGGAAAGGAGGAAGGCTTCTGAGGTCAGATAAGCCCCTGAGATGTGAGAGTCTCATTACCTATAAGAGCCCCTTGGAGTGAGCCAGCTCTGACACGAGAGGCAGAAGTCAGTTCCTAGAGAAGAGCTAGATGGCACATCTGAGTCCAGAGGCCCCTTGGCTTGATGCCTGCACTGTTCCTTCCTAGGAGGACCATAGGACAGAGGCCACATTTGGTGGGCCAGGATAAGTGGTTCTAGAGCCTGGGCCTTGTTTGAGTAGAAGAGCTAGAGCCAGAGACAGAGGCTGGAGCTTTATGGGTAGACAGATTGGAATACTGTGTCTGAGTGGTAAGAGAGATAGAGAAATGGCTACCCAGGGACTCTTTAGGTGTCCAAGTGATAAATCCCACTGGATCTGGGGCAAGACATTACATGACCTTGAAGAGATAGAAAACTTAAGTGATATGTTTAGAAGATATGCTTAGAAGATAGGTACCCAGGGGCAGAAGGTCTTATTGGCAGATGGTTCAGGAAAGACTGAAGAAATAGACTAGGTAAAATAGCTCAGTTAGGCCAAGCACTCACCTTGTGAAAGAATTTTACTACTGCTGATGTCAGAAAGGGGCATGGTCATACACGGTGAGTAGAATGGAGATAAAATTAGAGTAACTATCTCCCTGGACACTAGAAAATCCAAGACAAAAGCAAAAAATAAAAAAAGCTAATCAAAGGATTCTAAATTAAAATTTCGCCTCAGAACAATGGAAAAAATACACAGAAGCAAGATTGTTTAAACAAAAACAGGTGTGAAAACAGAAAATAAGATTGAATGTTTTATTTTCAATCACTTGAATGTTTTTGGTCAGCAGTTTTATGTATGAAGTGGAGGTAGGCAGAGACATGACAGATTGCATCAGGATCAGAGTCCTCTTGCATCCATATCGGTACACTTTTTAATGGCCGAGTTATTGGAAATATTTCCTTCCTTCTTATTTGATTTCCAACTCTCCAACTTAGGCAATTGTTTTATAGTTGATTCAAAGCTAAAAACTTTTATCTGTGATTGTTTTTCTTTTGTCTGGAGTTATCTCCCAAGCACTAACTTGCCTGATACACCAAAATGTTCTATTTGCTCTCCAAAATGTTCTAAGGAATTGGTGAATGTGCACAACCAGACAGAACCTAATTATGAATAGAAATGTCTTCTGGCCATTTATCCTATATTATTATGATGTACTTCAAGTCATTTCTTGTTTTATGAGCTATGGTTACACAACATGTAACATTTTATTCCCCGTATGGAAGAAAGTCAAGAAAATTTCAAGAGGTCAGTAACTCTTCTTGCTTTTTGATTCTTAAATCAAAGGTTGAGTAAAGTTCAGAACTGCAGTTGTGAGGGAAGAAAGTAAACCAAGCTCAGAGTTCAGAGTGACAGAGGAAATAGTCTAGACTGCAGCGTTCATGTTCCCGGACGTAAATCCACAGTTTTCCAGACTTCTGTCCTAAGGTGCTGGCTTCTTCTAAGGCCTGGGTAAACTTCTCCTCTGGAAACACCCCATCTCAAACACCTGGCACTAATTCAAGAATTCATCGAAGCGTAGACATTTTGTAAATGCAAATACCTTGCCAGTAAGTCTAAACCTACCAGTTACCACCTCAGTGTGAATGAACTGATTAGAAATATGAGCATCCTTTCTTGCTGACAGCTGTTTGAGATCCATGAGCTTAGGGGAGACTGATGGGAGATTGAGGTGCTGGGCGGCAGGGCCCACCCTGAAGGCTTGGGGAGGAAGTGGCAAGGAAGCATCAGAGGAGCAGAGATGCTGGGGAAGGCAGTCTATACAAACACTCTCCTGCGGTTTGCTGTCCTGCTCTGAGGAGGATTAATACAGGAATTTATCATATTTCTACTAGTAGAGTCCCATAGTCCATTGTTTTTTAAAAAGTGATGTTGGACCTATGTGAGAACAAAGCTGAACTGTTGGGAGCTAAAATTGTATCAAATGCATTAGTGTCCAGGGCCTCAGTGGCCTGCCTGCCTTGCAAAGTGTTCTCAAACTCTCCCATATGAATCCCTTATTTCACACGGGACAACGAGGCACATCAGTCTTCATCCTGCTGGCAGTAGGACTCTGGGCAAAAATTCAGAATACTGGAACATTTTCTCAGTACTTCTATACTCCTTATGCTTCTTTCCCTTGCCACCTGGGGCTAGCTGGACAGCTTTTGGTGTAGTACCTTCCTGTGTCTTGACCTGATTTCAGTGGTTAATATCCATCTGGATCAGGTGCAGAAACACTTCTTGCCTTGGTACCATTAGCCCACTGAAGACTGCATTCCTTTTGTTAGCAGCTTTCTAACTGGCTACTCCCTAAATCTGGTGCTTGCCACTCATGGTAAGAACATACTGCCCAAGTAGGGCAAACCATCCAATACAGGTAAACCACTCATGCCAGAGCCTTTCCTGGTTAATATCGTCCCATTCTTTGGTTCCTTCATTTTGAAAACTTTAATTGAACACCAGCTTTGTGCCAAGCCTGGGGGACAGAAAGATACACAGACAAAAGTCTCTGGCTTGGAAGGTGTCACGGTCTCTTAGGGACAAAGGTTGTAGGGCCAAAACACCCCAGGCTGTGCCTGCGAGTGCAGTCAGATGATTCTAGGGGAGACAGCTGGTGTCTTTCTGATGCTCTAGCACAGATGTTTGCCGGGGGGTGGGGAGGGGTGTGCTTATTGAGGCAAGGACTTTAGTAGAAAGTGGGGCTCTGCTTATTTCCACATTGCTGGAAACCCCACTGCCAGGCAGAAATGGTAAGAGGCATCTGCCTCTGTTGAGGATAGGGGAGTAAAATTGAAGCTTTTAAAAATAATCGGTGATGGAAAATGGAAAAAGAGAGGTTTTGGAATGCTACTCTGGCTTGCATAATTCTGGAAAAGCAAACCAAAAAGTTTCTGGAACCATGTTCTGGCATGTTTCCTTACTAACACAATCTTGTTTATGAAGAACACTTAAGATGGAGTCTAGAGCCTAAAGCAAATAAAAAGTATGAATAAATGTAATTACCTACATGCCTATTAAGACTAGTTTGTATGATGTTATTGACCAAATACATGTCCTAATATTATACCACTGCTTCTATGGGAAAATTTAACTTTGCCTCTAGCAATTCAAATACAGGACTTTTCCAGGCCTACAAATGTAAGGAGATATACTCAGGCCCAATCTCACTGAGACAGAACTCTACAAGAAGCATGGTTTCTTAGGCTCCAGCCCTCTGGACACTGAGAGCCTCACCCTGATACCACTGACAGTGAAAAAACCTTAAAGTGGGTGCTCAAGACTATTGCACAGAACAATGATTTGGTGTCCCTGGAATGGGTGCTGTCTTTGTCCAGTACTTCTCTAGAGAAGAAGGCTGAGTGCTGCCTGGGAAGGGACGGAGAGTGGAGGCCCAGATCTGCCTCCCCAGAAGACAATTGGAGGCCAGTGTTGTTACCTGAGCCCCCTTTTGTCTCTCTCATGACTTATCGAAAGATCTTTTCCAAAGACATAAGACTGTCCCAAAAGGCTTGTTGCTGGCTTTCCAGTGATGCATTACTAATCATTGGTGATTTAGTGACCCAAAGGGAGGGCACCCCAAGGCACTTAATCCAATACTGATGTGAAAAGTGATTCTCTGTTTGGGGGCAACAGACACTCTGCCTTCTCAGGCCTTGCTGAGACTCAGGTTACACCATTAAATAACATTCTCTCTCTAGCAAAGAGGCATGGAAATGGCTCTGGGAATTACACTTCAGTCATGTCACATCCAGATTATCTCAACATTGATCTAAACAGTGAATGTTATTATCCATTTAACCTTTTTTAACATTTTCTCATTGCAAGACAATAGAGCAGGATCTCCAAACACATTTGCAGATTGATTATTGAATCAAACTCTTCACTCACATTTTAAAAAGAAGTATCCAAGGATTAGGTTTGCTACTGCTTTAAAAGATGCAAATCAATATTCTAATGGCTGGGAAATTACAATAAAAGTGCTAGAAAATATACTTTAGCTTTTGTAAGGGCTTGCACAAGGAAATGCAGTCTATAGTCAAAATCTCAGAAATATCCATGGAATGTAGGGATGGCTTGAGTAAACAGAGCTAAAGAAGGAAAGACACGGGCACTGGAGTCAGTCACAAGGGACCTGCTCCTGGAGATGTGACTTGCCCACATGGCCAAAAATCAGCAAAGTTTTCACTGATGTTGTTAGTCTAGTCTTTATCCATTAAGCACACACAGAGTCCACTGACAAATGGACAGATGAGTTTTTCAGGAAGTCCCAATCAGTATTTTTAAGTGCTTGCAGAGAACTGAGGATGAACAAGTGGCTTCAAATACAAGAGAAAAGATTTCATTCATTAAAAGTATCTTGAAAAATATACTGGAATGTGGCCATCCCAGTTTAGGATACGTTCGAGAAAAAAATGCACATCCATCTGTGATGGTCTGAAAAAGCTGCCTGCTTGAGGAAGGAAGAGGCTGGAGGAGCCAGTCTCCTCTGGTTCCTTTGGTATTAAGACGAGCTTAATACTTGTTAACTGGTGTTTTATTACTGTAGCTTCAGTGGTAACAAACACATTTCTGAGCTGAGAACAGCAGTGACATATCTTAACCTGTGGAAGTGCCAGCCCCAGTTCCCTGAGAGCAGTGTCAGTGCATCAGCAGATGCCAAACAGGTAGCCTGTGGATACAAACTTAGAGGCGTAGGACATGGACTCTTCAAAGACCTTGAAACCTGGAAATTGCTTACAAAATGCAGTGTACTTGTATCACATTTTCAAGAGAGAGGATCAGTCTTCAAGATGAGTCTAGAGCCTCTGCTTTAGGGAATTCTGTCAAGAACACTGTGCTCTAATTATTTGATTGTTCCTGAGACATCAAAACCTCTCAAACCTCTGCATCTTTGCTGAGGTGGGGTGGGTCTCCCAGAGGCCCTGGTGTGACTTTCTTAGGGTGTGTGCCCCACACGCAGGACAAACAAGGGGCTGTCTCCTCCGCTTACTTAGAATCACTCAGCCATGCTGCAGGAGGACCACGTGTGCCCAGCCTGCTACTCTTCCCTGTGTCCCAGCAGTGAGCATAGGTTCTGGAATTGTGGCCAGTAATACATACGTACCCTGACTCTCTCCTGCCTCACTGCTGCCACTCACCTTTGTGTGCATCACTGACCTCTGACCTGACTGTCCCATTCAGGATAAACTCTTTAGTCTCCTCTGTGTCTCCAGGTTTCTTGCTTTAGGCTCCTTAATCTATCACTTCAGGTAATTAAAACAAAACAAAACAAAACACCACAGACACACTGCAGAATTAAATGATCACTGCTTTCAAATGAGCACAAAGGCCAACTTTGTGTTTTTTACTGTCTGCTTCTCTCTCTCGATTATTTTGGCACAACTGACTGAAAAAATAAAGGATCTTTGGGTGTGAAATGATGCAATAATATTCTAACATGAAGCTAGAAGGTAACACTGTGATGCATTCATGTTGATAGACATAAGTCAGAAGATGGTGATGCTGCCAATGTTTGATATTTTATTAGAATGTAGAAACTCATTAAACTGATGGCATTATAAGCATGGCTTGCTACTTCTGTGTACTTTATTCTGAAAGAGGGAGTGTAAATACAAAGTCTGATCTTAAATGGAGGCTTTTAAAGACATTTACTTTCCTGACCTGCACAGCCAAATTAAAGTTTATATAGTCGTCCCTTGAAGCCAAAAGAAATATAGGTTTGAGTCAAAATGCCTTTTATGACCCTCACATGAGGAGCTCAGGCTAAGTTCATGGAGTCAAGTCATGTCCTGGGGGTACCGCTCTTAAATATGGAAAACTATTTCCTAACCCAGGGCCAGGCTTCAGGCACAATGAGACTACATTGGCATCTCAGAAAGAGCTGACCAGATATTCAGACAAGAACAGCCATCCATAAGAACATCCATGAAAGAACCATAGTATTCTCAATGCCTGATATCTGCATTTATGAAAATAAGAGAGAAACAGAGAGGGGGCAATAAACATTCGAATTTAAGAATATCAGAAGAATAGCAGAAAATTTGGGTCTCGGAAAATGAAGTGTGATTCAGGCCAGAAATCACGGCCCTGAGAAACTTAGTTTTCAGAGAAGAACCAGGAATATTTGTGAGGAGCTGTAAGCGCTGGGCCCTGGCCAGGAGTCAGCTAAAGCAGATGCTTGCTGGACGTGAAGGCCCTCAGTATCAGACAGCGTGCGCACTGCAGGCATTTCTGGGCTGCAGGGGAGAGAGCTGCACACGGGTCCTCAGAGGATTTAGTGAAAAGCACTGGGAGACACCTAAAGGTTTCACTTTAGATTAAAACTGCAGGAGGAACTTCGAACTGTCTAGACACCAAACCATGTGGACCCACAGAGAAGAGGTCTGCCTTCTCATGGGCAAGACCCTACCCTATGCTGCAGTGAATGTTCTCTATATAAGGGTTTTAAAAGTCAGCTTCAATCAGGTTCAAGGGGATCCTGTGACCTCTGACATATAGATACATATACAGGTTATTGGCTTCAATTTTAATATTGTTTTGGAAAGTTTCCATTTAGATTTCTTAATTGAAAAATTTTGAAATAAAGTTTCTGTGGAGTGTATTTAGTGATTTATCAGGAATGGGATATTTTCAGACTAGATTGTCAGATGGCTACTCACTCCCATTCTTTGATAAGAGATGAGGAAATACCTAAAACAACATGGGTGGGGATTTCAGCACCCTCTCACAACCAAACTTACAAATGGTCCTAGTCTGCCTTTCATGGTCCCACAGAACAAGATGCACCCACCCACTTCCTATGATGTGTTGACAATGTTGAAGATGTTTCTCAGGGTCCTTGAGTTCTCTCTTCTTCAGTCAAAATATCCTTAGTACCATCAGTATTTTCTCAAAGGATCCTTTAATTTTCTTGGTTGCATTTATGTTGAATGTGTTGGCTTATCAAGAAATATTAGGCTCAGAATTTGAGATTTATTTTTTCCTTAATACATAATCATGAAAAGTGTCACAAAGCTGATCTAAAATCTGCAGAGAAGAGCAGAACTAGCTTGTGCAGATGTCTCTACTACTAGACTGTAATGAGCAAGCACTTAGAGTTGTATTGGCAGAGTCATGTACTTTCTACTAACTAAAATCTAATTAATTATTGCCCCAAATTGGAAGCAATCAAAATGTCCTTCAATAAGTGAATGGATAAAAAAACAAACTGTGATACATTCATATCATGGAGTATTATTTAGAGATAAAAGAACCGTCAAGCTACAAAAAGACATGGAGAAATCTCAAATGCCTGTTCCTAAGTAAAAAGAAGCCAATCTGGTTGGTTTTCAGAGATGCAGGGTGGATGTGGGCAAAAGGCGGTAACTTCTACTTATAAAATAAATAAGTCCTGAAGATGTCATGTACACTACAGTAACCATAGGAAACAATACTGTATTGTATATTTGAAAGTTGCTAAGAGAGATCTTAAAGTTTCTCATCATACAAGCACACAGAATTGGTAACTATGTGTAGTAATGAATGCTAACTTAACTTACTGAGGTAATAATTTTATTATATATACCTACATTATTATGCTGTACACTCATAACTAATTCAATGTTATGTGTCAATTCACTCTCAAAAGATTAAAAAGAGAAGCAGCAGCCAAGCCAATCTGAAAAGACTCCACACCATATGATTCCAATTATATGCCATTCTGGAAGGGATAAAACTAAAGAAACAGTAAAAAGAACAGTGGTTGCTGCTATTTGGTAGCTGGTGGGGAGAGAACCAAGCAGTGAGGGACAGGAAATTTTTAGGGCAGTACAACTACTGTGTATGATATTATGATGGTGGATAAATTGCATTGTGCATTTGTCAAAGCTATAGGGGGAGTTGAGTCAAGACAGCAGAATAGGAGGACATGGAGTCCACCTCTTCTCACAGTAGTATCAAGGATACATTGATAAATGGAACAATCTTCACAGAGACCTGCTGAACACATCAGAGACCTGCTGAACACCTGCTGTCCAAGAGGATTTTTCTTGGACAAGAAAGATCCATGTATAACTGGGTAGGACAAAAGAGAGAAAAGGAAAAAGAAAAGAAGTGAGATGGGACCTGTGCCCCTGGTGGGGAGCTGAAGGAGAGGTTCCCGTATCTGGGGAAACCCCCTCACTGGTGGGAGATTAGCAGGGACAGATGGGAGGTTCCGGGGCCCAGAGGAGAGACCAGCAATCAGTCTGTGGTAAGCAGGACAGAATGAGACCTACACAGATGGTACATGCCACAGTCCGGAGTGCCCCAGCCTGAGAGGTGTGTCCACTGGTATGGATGGGGGCTGGGGGCTGGAATATGGGATTTGGAGAGCAAACCTGGGGAGAGGGCTGTTAGCTGTGAGGAGACAGTCTGAGGGGCTGGGAGTGAGGAACTCTGCAATTGGGAATGCTCTTGCAGGGAGCCCTTGTCTACCGTAAAGGCAAAGCGCCATTGTTGACTGATGAGTAATGGGTGAGGCTGCCCTGTAGCCTCTCTCCCCATGCACACACCCCCGCTTACTCAGGCAATAGGAAAGGCTCTCAGCAGGGCAGGTTTGTGCACCTCAATCAGTCACCACCTCCCCTCCCTCCCACTTGAGTGAGCACATGAACCCCAATGGGTCGCCATGTCCACTCCCTCTTGGGGAGCAGATGCCTGAGGGTGGCCCACATGCAGAGATGGGACTGAGCCCCACAGGCTGTGAAACTAAGAAAGAAGAGCTGAAATCTCCCCTTGCAGCTGTGTGAACCGTGGATTAAATCCCCGCGAACAGCTTGGTAAAGTGAGCAGTTGTGGAACATCTGAACGGACAAGTGTTCCAAGTGAGATGGGTCTAGCTTTAGCAGCTGTAGGACACATACACATATGGGTTGGGCCAGGCCAGAGTCTGAGCTGCACACATAGCACCCACAGCAGATCTAGATTTATGATTACTGCAATCCTGGGACCTGACTTCAGTGGATCTATGTTGCTGGCCTAATGAAAACAATGCCTGGAAGACCCCAGAGTCAATTGTCAGGATACCTACAGTTACCGTGGGGCTGAGAGGAGTGACAACAGCATTTTAATCTGAGAACTTGCACAGTGAAAAGGTGACACAGCTGAGCACACTCACAGGAGAAGAGCTCCAGAGAAGGAATATTCAGTGGGTTATCTTCCAGTGGGAACACTCCATCCTGCGTACTTCACATAGCAGGTCAGAAGCATAGCTAAGAAATAGATTTGGGGGTGTCTATTCTAATAACTAGGAAGCATATCCTACCCCTGACGGAACAGTGACAATGACAGAGTAAAAGGAAGCCTTTGGTCAATATCCAGCACAAGCTCTGGTCACCACAACACCAAGGGGATATAGGCCACAATAAACTGAGGGAAGAGGTGGCAGACATCCATAGTAAAATCAGCCCTTGTACCAAAAATTAAGAAACTTAAACACTTGCAGGGTACACAGGGATGTTCCCACTTAAACATAGCCTTCCAAGACAGTCTGAGGATCTGGCATTGAGAGGAAGAAACCCCAGAGCATTTAGCCTTGAAGACCAGCAGGGCTTGAGTGTGCAGGAGCTCCACAGGGCAGAAGGCAGAAACTCCACTCTTGGAGGGAACACACAAGGTCTCATGTGCACTGAAACTCAGCACAAAGCAGTCCCTCCAAAGGAAGCTGGGCTAGATATAACCAGGGGCCTTGGAGGGTCTCCTGGGAAGGTGGGGGTTAGCTATAGCTCACCCAGGGAATATTAATTGACATGAACTCTTCTGGAGATCCCCATTTTGGCACCATGACCTGTCTGCACCCAACAGCCTGCAAGCTGCAGTGCTGGGATACCACAGGCACAACAACCAACAAGACAAGCCCCACCCATCAGCAGAAGGGCTGCCTAAAGTCATACTAAGCTCACAGATTCCCCAAAATGTGCACCCTGATAGGGCCCTACCCATCAGAGGGACAAGACCCAGCTCCACTCACAGAGGGCAAGCACTAGTCACTCCCACCAGAAAGGCTGCAGAAATCTCTGAACAAAGCTCACCCACCAGGGGGCAGACATCATAAGCAAGAGGAAATACAAACCTGCAGCCTGCAGAAAGGAAGCCACAAACACAGAAAGTTAGACAAAACAAGATGGCAAAGAAATAAGTTGCAAATGAAGGAAGATAAAAACCTACAAGAACAACTAAATGAAGAGGAGATAGGCAATCTACCTGAAAAATAATTCAGAGTAATGATAGTAAAGATGATTCAAAATCTTGAAAAAGAATGGAGGCACAGATCAAGAAGATACAAGAAATGTTTAACAAGAAACAGAAGATTTAAAGAACAAACAGAGATGAACAACACAATAACTGAAATGTAAAGTACACTAGAAGGAATCAATAGCCAAATAACTGAGGCAGAAGGAAGAATAAAAGAGCTGTAAGACAGACTGGTGGAAATTGATCCAAAGAAGAGATCAAAGAAAAAAGAATGAAAAGAAATGAGGAGAGTGTCAGAGACCTCTGGGACAATATTAAATGCATCAACATCCTCATTATACAGGTCCTAGAAGAAGAGAAAGAGAAAGGGTCTGAGAAAATATTTGAAGAAATTACAGTAAAAAATCCCCTAATATGGGAAAGTAAACAGTCACCCAAGTCAAGGAAGTACAGAGAATTCCATGCAGGATAAGCTTAAGGAGAAATATCTCAAAACACATATCTATCAAACTGACAAAAATTAACAAAAAAGAAAAAAAAAAAAAGCAACAAGGGGAAAAAGCAGCAAATATAAGGGAATCCCCATAAGGTTTTCAACTGATTTTTCAGCAGATATTCTGCAGGCCAGAAGAGAGTGGCATGATATATCTAGAATGATGTAAAGGAAAAGCCTACAACCAGGAATACTCTACCCAGCAAGGCTTTCATTCAGATTTGAGGAAGAAATCAAAAGCAAAATCAAAGAGAATGTAGCACCACCAAACCAGCCTTACCAGAAATGCAAAAGCAACCTCCCTAGGCGGGGGAAAAAAGAGGCCACAACTGGAAACAGGAAAATCACAAAAGGGAAACCTCACTGGTCAAGGCAACCTCTAGTAAAGTGAGAAAACCCTCCACACACAAATATGACATCAAAACCAGCAACCATGAGAAGAGCAGAGCACAAATGCAGGAAATGGGAATTGCATTTGAAATTGAGACCAGCAACTTAAAACAACCTTGTATACATATAGACTGCTGTATCAAAACCTCATGGGAAATGTAAACCAAAAGTCTACAATAGACACACATACAAAAGTAAAAAAAGCAACCCAAACATAACACTAAAGATAGTCATCACACCATAAGAGAACAAAAGAGAAGAAAAAAGACCTATGAAATCAAATCCAAAAAGAAAATTGCAATAGGAACATATATATTGATAATTATCTTAAATGTAAATGGATTAAATTTTACAATAAAAAGACATAGACTGGTGAAATGAATACAAAAGCAAGACACATACATGCTGTTTACAAGAAACCCAATTCAGACTTAAGGACATATACAGACTGAAAGTGAGGGGATGGAAAAAGATATTCTATACAAATGGAAATCAAAAGAAAGTTGTAGAAGTAATATTCACATCAGATGAAGTAGACTTTAAAATAAAGACTGTTATAAGAGATGAGAAGGACACTACATAATGATCAAGGAATCAATCCAAGAAGAAGATAAAATAATTGAAAATTATATGCACTCACCATAGGAGCATCCCAATTAAAAGGCAAATGTTAACAGGCAGAAAGTGGTAGTGGGAAAGAACCTGCCTGCCAATGCAGGGAGCTTAAGAGATGCAGGTTTGACCCCTGGTTTGGGAAGATCCCCTGGAGAAGGAAATGGCAACGCATTCCAGTATTCTTGACTGGAAAATCCCATGGACAGAAGAGTCTCCTCGGCTACAGTTCATAGGGTCCCAAAGAGCCAAACACTACTGAAGTGACTTAGCATGCACGCAACACAATAATAGTGGGGGACTTTAATACTCCACTTACAACAATGGACAGGTCAACCAGACAGAGAATTGATAAGAACATGCAAACTTTAAATGACACATTAGACAAGATAGACTTAATTGACATTTATGAAACAATCCATTCAAAAGCAGCAGAGTACACTTTCTTCTGCAGTACACAAGGGACTTTCTCCAGGATTGGTCACATCTTGGGCCACAAATCAAGCCTCTGTAAATTTAACAATAGCGAAATTCAATGAAATGATAAGCTGGTTCTTTTAAAATTGATAAACCTTTAGGCATAAAAAAAGGGAGAGGGTTCATATCAAAATTAGAAATGTAAAAGGAAAAGTGAACGTCACTCAGTCGTTTCCAACTCTTAGCGACCAGGCAGAATACTGGAATGGGTAGCCAAAAAATACTAGCTCTAGCCCAGAATATTGGAGTGGGTAGCCTTTTCCTTCTCCAGGGAATCATCCCAGCACAGGGATTACGCCCACATCTCCCACACTGCAGGCAGATTCTTAACCAGCTGAACCACAAGGGAAGCCCAGAATACTGGAGTGGGTAGCCTATCCCTTCTCCAGTGGATCTTCCCAACCCAGGAATCAAACCAGGGTCTCCTGCATTGCAGGCAGATTCTTTACCAACTGAGCTATCAGGGAAGCCCTGAGAAAGAAAAAAATTACAACTAACACCACAGAAATACAAAGGATCATAAGAGACTACTACAAGCAACTATACACCAATAGATTAGAAAACCAAGAATAAGTGGACACTTTTAGAAAGATACAGACTTCTGAGGCTGAACCAGGAAGAAACAGAAAATATGAACATTCCAATCACAACTAATGAAAGTGAAACTGCTATCAAGAAGCTTCCAACAAACAAAAGTCCAGGACCAAATGGCTTCACAGGTGAATTCTATTAAATATTTAGAGAAGAGCTAACATTTACTTTTTAAAAACTCTTTTAAACTAGTATAAGGAGGCATACTTACAAGGTCATTATATGGGGCAACCATCACCATGATACCAAAACCAAATAAGGCTGTCACAAAAAAGAAAATTACAGGCCAATTTCACTGATGATTATATCTGATAGACATAGTGCTTGAAAAACTATCAATGGAGGTTCATAATGTTGTACAGAAGGGAGTGATAAAAACCATCCCCAAGAAAAACAAATGCAAAAAGGCAAAATGATTGTCTGAGGAGGACTTACAAATAACTGAGAAAAGAAGAGAAGTGAAAGGCAAAGGAGAAAAGGAAAGATATACCCATCTGAATGCAGAGTTCCAAAGAATACCAGAAGAGATAAGAAAGACTTAAGTGAACAAGGAAAATAATAGAATGAAAAAGACTAAAGATCTCTTCAAGAAAATTAGAGATACCAAGGGAATATTTCATGTAAAGATGGGCACAATAAAGGACAGAAATGGTATGGACTTAGAAGCAGAAGAAATTCAGAAGAGATAGCAAGAATACACAAAACTATATAAAAAAGGTCTTCATGACCTGGATAACCATGATGGTGAGATCACTTACGTAGAGTCAGATATGCTGGGGTGTTAAGTCAAGTGGGCCTTAGGCAGCATCACTATAAACAAAGCTAGTGGAGATGATGGAATTCCAGTTGAGCCATTTCAAATCCTAAAAGATGATGCTGTTAAAGTGTTGCACTCAATATGCTGGCAAATTTGGAAAACTCACCAATGTCCACAGGGCTGGAAAAAGTCAGTTCTCATTCCAATCCCAAAGAAAGACAATGTCAAAGAATATTCAAACTATCACACAATTGTACTCATTTCACATGCTAGCAAGGTCATGCTCAAAATCCTTCAAGCTAGGCTTCAATAGTATGTGAACTGAGAATTTCCAGATGTTCAAGCTGGATTTAGAAAGGCAGAGGAACCAGAGATCAAATTGACAACACTGGTTGCATCATAGAAGAAACAAGAGAATTCCAGAAAAACATCTACTTCTGCTTCATTGACTATTCTAAAGCCTTTGACTGTGTGGATCACAACAAACTATGGAAAATTCTTAAAGAGATGGAACACCAGACCACCTTACCTGCTTCCCTGTATGCAGGTCAAGAAGCAAAAGTTAAAACCAGACATGGAACAACAGAATGGTTCCAAATTGAAAAAGGAGTATGTCAAGGTTGTATATTGTCATCCTGCTTTTTCAAATTATATGCAGAGTACATCATGAGAAATGGGCTAGACGAAGCACAAGCTGGAGTCAAGATTGCTGGGAGAAATATCAATAACCTCAGATATGCAGATGACACCACTCTTATGGCAGAAAGTAAAGAGGAACTAAAGAGCCTCTTGATGAAGGTGAAAGAGGAGAGTGAAAAAGCTGGCTTGAAACTCAACATTCAAAAACTAAGATCATGGCATCTGGTCCCATCACTTCATGGCAAATAGATGGGGAAAAAGTAGAAACAGGGACTGACTTTATTTTCTTGGACTTCAAAAATCACTGCAAACAGTGACTGCAGCCATGAAATTAAAAGACATTTGCTCCTTGGAAAAAAAGCTATGACAAACCTAGACAGTATATTAAAAAGCAGAGACATCACTTTGCCAACAAAGGTCTGTATAGTCAAAGCTATGGTTTTTCCAGTAGTCATGTATGGATGTGAGAATTGGACCATAAAGAAGGATGAACATGAAGAACTGATGCTTTTGAAATGTGGTGTTGGAAAAGACTCTTGAGATCCCCTTGGGCTTCAAGGAGATCCAATTAGTCAATCCTAAAGGAAAATCAACCCTGAATATTCATTGGAAGGACTGATGCTGAAGCTGAAGGTCCAATACTGTGGCCACTTGATGCAAAGAGGTGACTCACTGGGAAAGACCTTGATGCTGGGAAAGATAGAAGGCAGGAGAAGAAGGTGATGATAGAGGATGAGATTGTTGGATGGCATCACTGACTCAGTGGACATGAGTTTGAGCAAGCTCTGGGAGATGGTGAAGGACAGGAAAGCCTGGCATGCTGCAGCCCATGGGGTTTTAAAGAGTTGGACACATTTGAATGACTGAATAACAGCAATCACTGGTGGAGACTGATGCAAAATCCTAACAAAAACTAGCAAACCAAATCCAATAATATTTTAAAAGGATCATACACCATGATCAAGTGGAATTTATCCCAGGGATGCAAGGATTTTCAATATATACAAATAATCAGTGTGATACACCACATTAACAAACTGAAGAATAAAGACCATATGATCATCTCAACAGATGCAGAAAAATCTTTTGACCAAATTCAACATCTATTTATGATAAAAAAAAAAATTATCCCCAGAAAGTGGGCAGAGGAAATCTATCTCAACATAAATATAGTTGCCATATATAGCAAACCCACAACAAGCAGCAGTCTCTACAGTGAAAATCTGAAAACTTTTCTTCTAAGATCAGGAATAAGAATAACAAGATGTCCATTCTCACCACTTTTATTCAGCATTGTTTTGGAAGTTCTAGTCATGGCGAGTAGAGAATAAAAAGAGATAAAAGGAATCCTAATTGAGAAATTAGAAATAAAACTATCAGATGAAATGATAATATACTTAGAAAAATCCTAACAATGCTATCAGAAGACTACTAGAGTTCATCAACATGTTTTGCGAAGTTGCAAGACACCAAATTAATACACAGAAATATCTTGCATTCCTCTACAGTGATGAAGAAATATCAGAAAGAAGAATAAAGAAAACAAACCTTATTTATCAACACACAAACAAGAATAAAACACCTAGGAATAAACCTACTTAAGGACAAAAAGGCCTATACTCAGAAAACTATGAGATGATGATGAGAGAAATCAAAGATGACACAAACAGATGCAGAGATATACCATGTTCTTGGAGTTGAAAGAATCAATATTGTGAAAATGACTATACTAGTCAAAGCAGCCTATAGATTCAAGGCAATCCCTATCAAATTGCCAATGGCATTTTTCACAGAGTTAGAACAAAAAATTTTACAATGAGTGTGAAAATATAAAAGATCCTGAATAGCCAAAGCTATCTTGAGACAGAAAAATGAAGCTGGGGTAATCAGGCTCATTGACTTCAGACTACTATAAAGCTACAGTAACCAGTATGGTACTGGCACAAAAGCAGAAATATAGAAAATAGAACAGGATAGAAAATCCAGAGGTAAACCCAGGCTGCTATGGTCAATTAACCTATGACAAAGGAAGCAAAAAATATACAATGGAGAAAAGACAGTCTCTCCAATAAGTGGTACTGAGAAAACTAGAAAGATACATGTGAAAGAATGAAATTAGAATACTCCCTAACACCTAAATGTTATGGATTAGAGACCTAAATGTAAGGCTGAGTATTATAAAACTCTTAGAGGAAAACAGGCAGAACGCACTCTGACATAAATTGCAGCAAGATCTTTTTTGACCCGTATCTTCAGATAATGAAAATAAAAACAAATATAAAAATAAGCAAATGGGACCTAATTAAACTTAAAACCTTTTTCACGGCAAAAGAAACCATAAACAAAATGAAGACAACCCATAGAATAGAAGGAAATATTTGCAAATGAAGCAACTTATGGATTAATCTCCAAAATATACAAACAGTTAATGCAGGTCAGGATGAAAAGAAACACACAACGCAACCAAAAAAAAAAAAAAAAAAATGGGCAAATGGGCAGAAGATCTAAATAGACATTTCTTCAAAGAAGACATACAGATGGCCAAAAAGCACATGAAAAGATGTTCAACATCACTAATTATTAGAGAAATGAAAACCAAAACTACAAGGAGATATCCACCTCATAGCATCAAGACCTCGACAAATAATAAATGCTGTAGAAACTGTGGAGAAAAGGGAACCTTTCTAAACTGTTGGCTGCAATGTCAACTGGTACAGCCAGTATGGAGAACAGTATGGAGATTCCTTAAAAAACAAAAAATAGACCTATGATATGATTCAGTAATTCCATTCCTGGGCATATATACAGAGAAAACCATAATTAGAAAAGATACATGCACCCCAATTTTCATTGCAGCACTATTTACAATAGCCAGGACATGGAAGCAACCCAAATATCCACTGACAGATAAATGCATGAAGATGTGACACATATATACAATGGCATATTGCTTATTTGTAATAAAGAATGAAATAGTGCCATTTGTAGCAACATGGATGGACCTGTAGATTGTCATACTGAGTGAAGTAAGTTAGACAAGGAAAAACAAATGTGATATTTCTTACATGTGGAATCTTTTAAAAATGGTACATATAAGCTTATTCACAAAACAGAGTCACAGATGTGGAAATAAACAGGGAAGTAGCAGCTGTTGTTCAGTAGCTAAGTTGTGTCTGACTCTTTGTGACCCCAGGGACTGCAGCACGCCAGGCTTCCCTGTCCTTCATTATCTCTTGGAGTTTGCTCCAACGCATGTCCATTGAGTCAGTACCATCCAACCATCTCATCCTTTGTCACCCACTTCTTCTCCTGCCCTCAATCTCTTCCAGCATTAGGATCTTTTCCGATGAGTTGGCTCTTCCCATCAGGTGGCCAAAGTAGCGGAGCTTCAGCTTCAGCATCAGTCCTTCCAGTGAAAATCAGGGTTGACTTTCTTAGGATTGACTGGATGGATCTCCTTGCCACCCAAGGGACTCTCAAGAGTCGTCTCCAGTACCATAGTAGCAGCCACTCTTTGGTGCTCAGCCTTCTTTATGGTCCAACTCTCACATCTGTACATGACTACTGGAAAAACCATAGCTTTGACTATATGGACCTTTGTCAGCAAAGTGATGTCTCTGCTTTTTAATACACTGTCTTTTTTTTATTTTTTTTCATTTATTTTTATTAGTTGGAGGCTAATTACTTTACAATATTGTAGTGGTTTTTGTCATACATTGACATGAATCAGCCATGGATTTACATGAATTCCCCATCCCGATCCCCCCCTCACTTCCCTCTCCACCCGATTCCACTGGGTCTTCCCAGTGAACCAGGCCTGAGCATTTGTCTCATGCATCCAGCCTGGGCTGGTGATCTGTTTCACCCTAGATAATATACATGTTTCAATGCTGTTCTCTGGAAACATCCCACCCTCGCCTTCTCCCACAGAGTCCCAAAAGTCTGTTCTGTATATCTGTGTCTCTTTTTCTGTTTTGCATATAGGGTTATCGTTACCATCTTTCTAAATTCCATATATATGCGTTAGTATACTGTATTGGTCTTTATCTTTCTGGCTTACTTCACTCTGTATAATGGACTCCAGTTTCATCCATCTCATTAGAACTGATTCAAATGAATTCTTTTTAATGGCTGAGTAATATTCCATGGTGTATATATACCATAGCTTCCTTATCCATTCGTCTGCTGATGGGCATCTAGGTTGCTTCCATGTCCTGGCTATTATAGACAGTGCTGTGATGAACATTGGGGTGCACGTGTCTCTTTCAGATCTGGTTTCCTCAGTGTGTATGCCCAGAAGTGGTATTGCTGGGTTATATGGCAGTTCTATTTCCAGTTTTTTAAGAAATCTCCTTCCAGTAATCTTGATTTCAGCTTAGGATTTATCCAGCCCAGCACTTCACATGATGTACTCTGCATGTAAATTAAATAAGCAGGATGACAATATATAGCCTTGACATACTCCTTTTTCAATTTTGAACCAGTATTTTGTTCCATGTCTGGTTCTAACTGTTGCTTCTTGACCTGAATACAGTTTTTTTCCCCCCAATTATTTTTATTAGTTGGAGGCTAATTACTTTACAATATTGTATTCTCAGGAAACAGATAAGGTGGTCTGGTGTTGCTATCTCTTGAAGAATTTTCCGCAGTTCATTGTGATCCAGAGTTAAAGGCTTTAGCATAGTCAATAGAGCAGAGGTAGATTTTTTTTTTCTGGAATTCCCTTGCTTTTTCTATGATCCAGTGGGTGTTGGCAATTTGATCTCTAGTTCCTCTTCCCTTTCTAAATCCAGCTTATACATCTGGAAGTTCTTAATTCACATACTGCCGTAGCCTAACTTGAAGGATTTTGTACATTACCTTGCTTGCATGTGAGATGAACACAAGTGTACCGTAGTTTGAACATACTTTGGCATTGCCTTTCTTTGCAATTGGAATGAAAACTGACCTTTACCAATCCTGAAGCCACTGCTGAGTTTTCCAAATTTGTTGGCATATTGAGTGCAGCACTTTAACAGCATCATCTTTTAGAATTTGAAATAGCTCAGCTGAAATTACATCACCCCCATTAGCTTTGTTGGTAGTAATGCTTCCTAAGGCTCACTTGACTTTATACTCTAGGATGTCTGGTTCTAGGTGAGTGACCCCACCATCGTGATTATCTGGGTTGTGAAGATCTTTTTTGTACAGTTCTTCTGTGTATTCTTGCCACTTCTTCTTAATATCTTTTGCTTCTGTTAGGTCCCTACCATTTCTGTCCTTTATCGTGCCCATCCTTGCATGAAATGTTCCCTTGATATCTCCAGTTTTCTTGAAGAGACCTCTAGTCTTTCCCATTTTATTGTTTTCCTCTATTTCTTTGCATTGTTCACTTAAGAAGGCTTTCTTATCTTTCCTTTGCTATTTTCTGGAATTCTGCATTCATTTGAGTATGCTTTTCCCTTCCCTCTTTGCCTTTTGCTTCTCTTCTTTCCTCACCTATTTGTAAGCTTCCTCAGACAACCACTTTCCTTTACTTGGATTTCTTTTTCTCAGGGATGGTTTGGTCACTGTCTCCTGTACAATGTTACAAAGTGGCAATCAGAAGGATAATTTAGGGGGTTGCAATTATCACATACATATTGTTATTGTTGTTGTTTGGTAGCTAAGTCACCTGCAAGGCTTCTCTGTCCATGCAATTTCCCAGGCAAGAATACAGGATTGGGTTGCCATTTCCTTCTTCAGAGGAGCTTCCTGACCCAGGGATGAAACCCATATCTCCCACATGGAGTTCTTTACCACTGAACCACCAGGGAAACTCCAACACACACATACTATTATGTAAAAAGTAGATAACTAATAAGGGTCTGCTGTGTAGCACAAGGAATTCTACTCAGTACACTTAAGAACCTATACAGGAAGATAATCTAAAACAGAGTGGGTTCACTTTGCTGCACAGCAGAAATAAATGCAACAGTGTAATTCAACTATACTCCAATAAAAATTTGAAAGAAAAAAACCAACCTATAAAGCTATACAACCCAATGAAGAACCTTAATGCAAACTATAGATGTTATTTGATAATAATGTATCAATATTGGTTCATTGATTATAACAATGAAAAAAACAGAAAAACCCCAACTCTCAAACTTAAAGTAGTTTCCAGAATCCCTCTACTATGCCATTTCAGCCCAATATCTTATTTTTCTATTACCTTCTGGGCCCACAGATGGGTTTTTTATTTAGTTCCTATTAAACATCTTATTTATTAGTCTGATAGTGTTTGATCATGAGTTTATCACCCAGCACATGACCTGTTATCTTGTAGGTACATGTTACCCAGTAGTTTGGTGGGTATGTCCTCTGTTAATGTATATGTTGTAAATTCAAATGAATGAATCACTTTTTAAACAACTATTTGTTAAGTAACTGGTATGTATCAGTCATTTCTCTAGGTAGCAGTGAACAAAACAGACAATAGCTTCTGTCCTGGTGGAACTTATATTCTTGAGCAGGAAGAGAGACATAACTAATAACATCACAAAGGAGTTCCAAAAAAAAAAAAAAAAAAAAAAAGGTTAAAAAATGCTAAATGATAAGAGAAAGTAGAATGGGGTGGAGGGGATGATTCACTATTCAAATGCCCTCAATCTGAGCTTAGAAGGAACGTGGTGGGTCTGAGGCACACACAAAGGCCAGTCTGTGATGGCCATGTGATTAGGAGACAGTGGTCCAGATGAGGCCACAGGATGCTGTGGAGCCACAGCACACTGGGCTGTGTGAGCTGAGGGAAGGATTTAGAACTCTATGCCCTCCTTACCCCCACAATAAAAAGGCATTATTCAGTTTTAAACAATAGGGATGAGATGAACATTTTGAAAAGAAAATCGACAGGAGGGAGGTGAGAGGTGCTGTGGGGAGGCAAGGACCAACAGTCTCTCAGGGCCGGGGCTTGAAGCACAGTGGAGAGGGGAGGCAGGGGATGCTGTGAAGAGGAGCTAACTCTGGGCCTCCAACCTGAACAGTTGGGTGAGAGGGAGGAGTATGCCCTGAAATGGGGAGCCCTGGACAAGTAGGGCAGCCTGATGGGAATGAGGTGCCTGTGATGCCCGCAGGCTAGAGAAGCGGCAGGCAGGCAGGCCAATCTATGGACTTGGAGGTCAGACCCATATGTTCACTCAACAAGCTTTAATTTTCCCTAGTTAGGGAAATATTGTGAGCCACTTTCTCTACATGCTTGCAAGAGTATCACAAAAGGATGCTAGTGGAGAGGAAAACAGGGTGTCATGCCACACAGCCACAAGTGACGTTTCCTTGAGTTGACTGAACTTCTCTGAGTCTCAGCTCCCTCTTTTGTTGTAGTCAACACATTAGGGAAAGTTTGTTTGTTTGTTTTTTGGCCAGGTTTGAAAAAGATGATGTATTAAAAACTCTAGTGGATCTTTTCTTTTTGAGATAAGAATCCTCAAGTCTCCTCACTATCTCTGCCTCTCTATCACTTTCTTTCTATTTTTCCCTTTAGGGTTTCCTATTTTACTAATTTTACTTTCAAAAAAGGAACTTTGTTCTCACATGTCTTGTCCCGTGTCCCTACAGTTTCTTCATCAATGGTTGACACATCTCTAAAAATCTGCACTAGAATTTTTTAATATTGACCATAAGAAAGTTGTGGATGTAAGAACACATCATATTTTCTTTTATCAAGGTTTTACCTATATCTGCTCTCCTATTATCCTTGCACAAATCCTAAATGCTTACTAACAGCTTTCATCACAACATCAATTCACCATCACTTGGTTTTAATCCAGCTGCACTAGGTAGTGAAGGAGAAACTAAGAACGTGGACAGATGGTCCTCTGAAGTTGGGATTTGACAACACAGCTTTGGTGAAAAGATAAGAAGGTGAGAAAAGTGCAATGTTGATGTACTGTTGTAAAATGATCTGTCATTCTGCTCAGCCTCATTGATAGAACTAGGAAACAGGATAATGTATCCCAATAATATTAATATGAAGAGCAGCGTTACTTGGAATAAAAGAAAAGGTAAGGAGAAAGAAAGCCAGGCTCAGTGGTATTTGAGTTCACTATTTAAGAGGTGGGATCATCACAGTGTGACCAAGAAAAGAAATTGTTTAAGTGAAATGGAAGTGAAGATTTTCAGGGTTCAGAAGAAGAATAGTTTGAGAAAAATTATATCATGAGATAAGAGTCTCCACCAGATATAGAAACATACTATAAAATATCATGCTTCAAGTATGGATGAAAAACATATGAGTGGAAAAGTATAGAAAGCCCTGAAGTTGACATAGATGAGTATGGGATTATTGAAATACTGCTAGACAATGAGTGGGAAATGGCAGAAACTTAATAAATTATATTGGATTAAGATTAGTATTTTGGAAAAGGTAAATATATAACCATATTCAAATAATCTCTGAACATATGAAAGAACTAAATATTAGGGAACTCACAGATGAGCTTGTGTAAAGGCATAATTTCTTATAATTTTAAAATATTGATAGCATTTGAAGAATTGAATCAATACAAAATTAGGAGAGAAAACTGACAGATTCAATTACACAGAAATGTAAAATTTTGTAAGCAAAAATGGTTAAAATAAAAATGCAACAGGAGACTTGGCAACATATACAATATACAGACTAGTAAAGCAAGTAGTATAAATTGCTACAGCCCTAATGGAATGTTAATTTGTTATGAAAATACTCATATAACTTTGACTAGTATTCTAAACTCTAAAAATTTATCCCAAGGAAATAGTAAAAAGGAGAAAAAGTTAGGTCCTTGAAAGTATTAATTGCAGGATTGTCTGTAACTGTAAAATAATAAAAACAAACCAAGGCTTCCGGTTCAACACAGCGGAGTGGAAGGACATGCACACTCTCCTGCAAGAGCACCAAAATCACAACTAGCTGTTGAACAATTGTATTGCTGATCCTGTTCACACTGCTGAAACCAGGGTAGGCAAAGTCTGAGCTAAAAGGCTGGAAGAACACTCGAGGGGCTGTAGGAACTGGACACACATTTATTCTCTCCTGGCTGACACACAGGGGTAGCAGCAGACATGCTGAATTCTCTCCTCTCATAGCTGACTCAGTGGACACAGCCATGATGTGGCAGTAATACGCCACTGCTTTTTAGGTGAAACTCATATATCCCTACAGCACAAGGTAGCCGGTGACCAAGTGAGTACCTCATGACCACATGTGCAGTGCTATAAATGATCTCAGCTGTTAAATAGCCATTATTTACAAAACGTGGGGTGAGAGAGCCTGAACACTCCATCTTGGCTAATTTGCTCTCTCCCCACAACAACCATCAACAGGAGGATAATGGAACCTACAAAAAAAGATACCCCACATCCAAAGACAAAGAAGAAAGCCACAGTGAGGCAGTAGGAGGGGCACAATCACCATAAAATCAAATTCCATACCTGCCAGGTGGGTGACCCACAAACTGGAGAACAATAATAACAAAGAAGTTATTCCCCCATTATGAAGGTTCTGAACCCCATGTCAGGCTTCCCCAAAGGGACTGGAAATCCCCAGGGAAACTACCTTGAAGGCCAGTGGGTTTGATTACAAGACTTCCACAGAACCGGGGGGAACAAAAACTCCAATTTTGGAGGACGCAAACAAAACCTTTCACACACCAAGACTCAGAAGAAAGGAGTAGTGACCCCACAGAAGATTGAACTAAAACTCCCTGCTAGTGCTGGAGGGTCTCCTGTGGGTCATCAGGGGCTCACCACAGGAACGGGGGCACTGGCGGCAGCAGTCTGGGAAGGCCTCCCTTGGCATAAACCGTCTTGGAGGTTGCCATTAGCCCGACCATACTGGGGTCTCAGCTTTGGGACCATGTGGCATCTAGTTCATGCTGACTGGAGCCCAGTTTCCTCAGGACCCACTGGGGTTTTGGCTTGTGGAATGCTCGGGGGTGAGTCCCTGCTGCCAGCCTGGGCTTCCAGACAACTCGAGGGCGAGTTGATGCTAACAGAAGCCGAGTCTCCTCAGGACCCACTGGGGTTTCAGCTTTGGGACTGTGGGATGTCCAGTTCACACTGACAGGAGCCCGGTCTCCTCAGGACCTGCCAGGAGGTGATGCCACTGAGGAAGAAGGTCATCCGGAGGACCCAAGATGTGGTGGCTACTAATCGGGTCTTCCCACAGTGCTTCTTCATAAATATGGACTCCTACAAGGGCGATGGGCATCACACCTTCCCTTGAACTTTGTCTGGGGTGTGCGTGAAATGTGTCTCTTGAAATCGGCTTCTTGAACTTCTGCTATGTATTGGATTCTTTATCAATGACCACGCTTAGGACATTTCTTAAGGGCAGCTGATATCTTTCTAGATTGCTCATGGAGAGGTTAGATACCATTAGGCAAGAGCAGAATCATCTCCCCAACACATGAGAAAAGAACAGATACCAGTCTGCACCCATTTTATCCTCCTCTGACTGCCCAGACCATCATGGCAGCAAAAGGTGTCCCTCCTCCTGTCAGAAGCAAACCTCAGGTAAAGGACTCAGATGTAAAGGAAACCAACATATTGTCTTGAGATACAGACACTTTGGAGTGTACCAGGTAACTCAGATGGTAAAGAACCTGCTGGCAGTGCAGGAGACCTGGGTTTGATCCCTGGGTCAGGAAGATTCCCTGGAGAAGGAGATGGCAACCCACTCCAGTATTCTTGCCTGGAGAATTCCATGGACAGAGAAGCCTGGCAGGCTACAGTCCATGGGGTCGCAAAGAGTCAGACAAGACTGAGCGACTAACACATACATACAGCTGGATCACCTTGGCCAAAAAACTGTCAGGAAGGGAGTGCAACCCCACTCATCAGCAGATAATTGGATTAAAGCTTTACTGAGCAAGGCCCTGCCCACCAGAGCAAGATCCAGTTTTCCCTACTACCAGTCCCTCTCATAAGGAAGTTTATACAAGCCTCTTAGCCTCCTCCATCAGAGGGCAGACAGAAGTGAGAACCACAGTCCCACAGCAGCTAAAACAAAAACCATATTACAGAAAGCTATGTCCCAGATGAAGGGACAAGATAAAATCCCAGAAAAACAACTAAATGAAGTAGAGATAGGCAACATTCCAGAAAAAGAATTCAGAATAATGATAGTGAAGATGATCCAGGATCTTGGGAAAAGAATGGAGTCAAAGATTGAGAAGATGAAAGAAATGTTTATCAAAGACCTACAAGAACTGAAGAACAAACAGAGATGAATAATACACTAGGAGGAATCCATAATAGAATAACTGAGGCAGAAGAACAGATAAATGACCTGGTGGGCAGCATGGTGGAAATCACCACCCTAGAACAGAATATAGAAGAAAAAAACAAAAAAGGAAAGAAAATAAATGAAGACAGAGCCCTCTGAGACAAAATTAAATGAACCAATATTCACATCAAAGGGGTCCCAGAAGGAGAACAGAGAAAGGACCTGAGAAAATATTTGAAGAGATAACAGCTGAAAACTTCCCTAACATGGGAAAGGAAATAGTCAACCAAGTCCAGGAAGCACAGTGAGTTCCAGGCAGGATAGACCCAAGAAGGAACAAAGGAAACAAACACATAGGAATCAAACTGACAAAAATTAAAGACAAAGATAAAATATCAAAAGCAACAAGGGAAAAATGATAAATAATATACCAGGGAAATACCATCGAGCTATCAGCTATATTCTCAGTGGAAACTCTACAAGCCAGAAGGGAATGGCATGATATATTTAAAGTGATGAAAGGGAAAAACCTACAACCAAGAATACTCTACCCAGCAAGACTCTCCTTCAGATTTGATGGAGAAATCAAAAGCTTTCCAGACAAGAATTCAGCACCACCAAACCAGCTTTACAACAAATGCTAAAGGAACTTCTCTAGGCAGGAACAAGAGAAGGAAAAGACCTACCTACAGAAAATAAACCCAAAGCAATTAAGAAAAATATAATAGGATTACAGTGAAAATGATAGTCACTCAGTCATGTCTGAGTCTTTACAGACCCCATGGACTATATATGGTCCATGGAATTCTCCAGGCAAGAATACTGGAGTTGGTAGCCTATCCTTTCTCCAGAGGATCTTCTCAACCCAGGAATTGAACTGGGGTCTCCTGTATTGCAGATAGATTCTTGCCAACAATGCTGTCAGGAAGGTGCAATCAAAAGACACAAACTGAGTAAATGAAAACCTGTGCATGTGTGTACTTCCAACTTACCACATCACTCTGCTTGACCCCCCAAATTGTATGTAATTATTTTATATTGTTAGGTTAATCATGTTCCCATTATGGCTTGCAAGTATATTTTATTTCATGTCTGGCTATTGATGTGAAAACTGATAAACACCTTTTACTATTATGATTATGTAATTATCACTCACTTAATACCATTGTATCATGATTTGGAAATATAAAAATAATAGACACAGAAGAAATAAAAAGGTAGTCAAAATATGCATAGAAATGAATGAAAATGAAAACACAACAACCCAAAACCTATGGGACACTGTAAAAGCAGTGCTAAGGGGAAGGTTCATAGCAATACAGGCTTACCTCAAGAAACAAGAAAAAAGTCAAATAAATAACCTAACTCTACACCTAAAGCAACTAGAAAAAGAAGAAATGAAGAATCCAAGGGTTATTTAGAGGAAAGAAATCATAAAAATTAGGGCAGAAATAAATGCAAAAGAAACAGGAAAGACTACAGTAAAAATCAACAAAGCTAAAAACCAGTTCTTTGAGAAGATAAATAAAATAGACAAACCATTAGCCAGACTCATCAAGAAAAAAAGGGAGAAGAATCAAATCAACAAAATTAGAAATGAAAATGGAGAAATCACAACAGACAACACAGAAATACAAAGGATCATAAGAGACTACTATCAGCAACTATATTGCAATAAAATGGACAACTTGGAAGAAATGGACAAATTCCTAGAAAAGTATAACTTTCCAAAACTGAACCAGAAAGAAATAGAAGATCTTAACAGACCCATCACAAGCACGGAAATAAAAACTGTAATCAGAAATCTTCCAGCAAACAAAAGTCCAGGACCAGATGGCTTCACAGCTGAATTCTACCAAAAATTTAGAGATGACCTAACACCTATCCTACTCAAACTCTTCCAGAAAATTGCAGAAGAAGGTAAACTTCCCAACTCATTCTATGAGGCCACCATCACCCTAGTTCCAAAACCAGACAAAGATGCCACAAAAAAGAAAACTACAGGCCAATATCACTGATGAACATAGATGCAAAAATTCTTAACAAAATCCTAGCAAACAGAATCCAACAATATGTTAAAAAGATCAAACATCATGACCAAGTGGGCTTTATCCCAGGGATGCAAGGCTTCTTTAATATCTGCAAATTAATCAATTCAATATACCACGTTAACAAATTGAAAGATGCAGCCATATGATTATCTCAATAGATGAAGAGAAAGCCTTTGAAAAAACTCAATGTCCGTTTATAATAAAAATCCTCTAGAAAGCAGGAATATAAGGAACATACCTCAACATAATACAAGCTATATATGACAAATCCACAGCAAACATTATCCTTAATGGTGAAAAATTGAAAGCATTTTTCCTAAAGTCAGGAACAAAGCAAGGGTGCTCACTCTCACCACTACTATTCAACATAGTTTTGGAAGTTTTAGCCACAGCAATCAGAGAAGAAAAAGAAATAAAAAGGAATCCAGGTAGGAAAAGAAGTAAAATTCTCACTGTCTGCAGATGACATAATACTCTACATAGAAAACCTTAAAGACTCTACAGAAAATTACTAGAGCTAATCAGTGAATATAGTAAAGTTGCAGTATATAAAATTAACACACAGAAATCCCTTGCATTCCGATACACTAACAATGAGAAAACAGAAAGAAAAATTAAGGAAACAATTCCATTCACCATTACAATGAATAGAATAAAATACTTAGGAATAAATCTGCCTAAAGAAATGAAAGACCTATATATAGAAAACTATAAAACACACTGATGAAAGAAATCAAAGAGGACACAAATAGATGGAGAAATATACCATGCTCATGGATTGGAAGAATCAATATAGTGAAAATGAGTATACTACCCAAAGCAATCTATAGGTTTAATGCAATCCCTATCAAGCTACCAACAGTATTTTTCAGAGAACTAGAACAAATAATTTCACAATTTGTATGGAAATACAAAAAACCTCGAATAACCAAAGCAATCTTGAGAAAGAAGAATGGAACTGGAGGAATCAACCTGCCTGACTTCAGACTATACTACAAAGCTACAGTCATCAAGACAGTATGGTACTGGCACAAAGACAGAAACATAGATCAATGGAACAAAATAGAAAGTCCAGAGGTAAATCCATGCACCTATAGACACCTTATCTTTGACAAAGGAGGCAAGAATATACACAGGAGAAAAGACAATCTTTTTAACAAGTGGTGCTGGGGAAAACTGGTCAACCACTTGTAAAAGAATGAAACTAGAATACTTTCTAACACCATACACAAAAATAAACTCAAAATGGATTAAAGATCTAAACATAAGACCAGAAACTATAAAACTCCTAGAGGAAAACATAGGCAAAACACTCTCTGACATAAATCACAGCAGGATCCTCTTTGACTCACCTCCCAGAGTAATGGAAATAAAAGCAACAATAAACAAATGGGACCTAATTAAACTTAAAAGCTTTTGCACAACGAAGGAAACTATAAGCAAAAGTGAAAAGACAGCCTTCAGAGTGGGAGAAAATAATAGCAAACAAAGCAACTGACAAAAAATTAATCTCAAAAATATATAAGCAACTCCTGAAGCTCAATTCCAGAAAAAAAAAAAAAAGGACCCAATCAAAAAATGGGCCAAAGAACTAAACAGACATTTCTCCAAAGAAGACATACAGATGGCTAACAAACACATGAAAAGATGCTCAACATCACTCATTATCAGAGAAATGTAAATCAAAACCACAATGAGGTACCATCTCATGCCAGTCAGAATGGCTGCTATCCAAAAGTCTACAAACAATAAATGCTGGGGAGGGTGTGGAGAAAAGGGAACCCTCTTACACTGTTGGTGGGAATGCAAACTAGTACAGCCACTATGGAGAACAGTATGGAGATTCCTTACAAAACTGGCAATAGAACTGCCATATAACCCAGCAATCCCACTGCTGGGCATACACACAGAGGAAACCAGAAATGAAAGAGACACGTGTGCCCCAGTGTTCATCGCAGCACTGTTTATAATAGCCATGGCATGGAAGCAATCTAGATGTCCATTTGCTTACAAATGGTTAAGAAAGCTGTGGTACATATACACAATGAAATATTACTCAGCCATAAAAAGAAAACATTTGAATCAGTTCTAATGAGGTGGATGAAACTGGAGCCTATTATACAGAATGAAGTAAGTCAGAAAGAAAAACACCAATACAGTATACTAATGTCATATATATGGAATTTAGAAAGATGGTAACAATGACCCTATATGTGAGACAGCAAAAGAGACACAGATGTCTTTTGGACTCTGTGGGAGAAGGCGAGGGTGGGATGATCTGAGAGAATAGCACTGAAACATGTATATTATCATATGTGAAACAGATCACCAGTCCAGGTTCGATGCATGAGACAGGGTGCTCAGGGCTGGTGCACTGGGATGACCCTGAGGGATGGGATGGGGGAGGGAGGTGAGGGGGTTCAGGATGGGGAACATGTGTACACCCATGGCTGATTCATATCAAGTGTAGCAAAAACCACTACAATATTGTAAAGTAATTGACTTCCAATTAAAAAAAGAAAAATAATAGAATTCTATATCACCAAAACTACCATTTAATAGAAAACCTGTAATCACTTTTTAAAAATCCAGATGCATATCAGAATTATCTTGGAATTTTTTGAAAAATACAAATGCTCAGATGTTTTTCTTTCACCAGGGCTCCAGATATGTTTCTAATAAGCAGCCATATTTAAAAACAGCTGGACTATAAAAGGATCTTTTACTTTTTAGTTTGTGTCAATTTTCTATTTTCCAATTTCTCCATCTTTTTATTTTTATGTTCTTTCTCAAGCTTTTATCAAGTGTAGTAGAAAAGCTTTTGTGTGTGTGTGTGTGTGTGTGTGTGTGTGTATATATATATATAATGTACTCAGGTCTCCCACATTGCAGGTGGATTCTTTACCATCTGAGCCATCAGGGAAGCACATATAATGTATATAATACACACACACACACACAAACACACACACACACACATATATATGAAAACTTATTAATTTTTGCCTAACTAAAAATTTTGACATTTTGATTCCACTTGTTTGACTTAATATGAATAGAATGCTAGATTTCTAATTTTTAAAAAATAGATATGCAACAAGCAACAAAGGTTTACTGTATAGCACAGGAACTATAGTCAATATTTTGTAATAACCTATAATGGAAAATAATTTCAAAAACAATATAAGTGTATATGTATGACTGAATCAAAAAATATACTTTTTGAAATTTAGTAATGTTTATCTTTTTGCCAGTTTTTCTAAATGTCCTATGGACATCTAATAACAACATATGAGATACAAAATTTTAAATATATTTGTGTAGGATATAAATTAATAGAAATTAATATAAATAGAAATCTATTATATTTAAATTATTAATGACATCATTCAAGATGCTCCTATTCTTATTTTTTCTGCACTTGATAAAATATTCTCAGAGAAATGTTAATATGTCTCACTATGAGTATATATTTTTTCTTTTCCCCTACATTTTTTATAATTTTTGCTTTACGCTTCTTTGTTGTTAGGTGTCTAATCATTTATGATGTCTATCTTCTTTGTGAATTGTACATTTGTCATTTAAAATATTCATTCTAGTTTCATTTAAATACAAAGTAATTAATTAAAAAAACAAATACCTAACTATAAGAAAATGGTTAAGGAAGTTGCTGCTGCTGCTGCTGCTGAGTCGCTTCAGTCGTGTCCGACTCTGTGCGACCCCATAGACGGCAGCCCACCAGGCTCCCCCGTCCCTGGGACTCTCCAGGCAAGAACACTGGAGTGGGCTGCCATTTCCTTCTCCAATGCATGAAAGTGAAAAGTGAAAGTGAAGTCACTCAGTCGTGTCCGACTCTTAGCGACCCCATGGACTGCAGCCCACCAGGCTCCTCCGTCCATGGGATTTTCCAGGCAAGAGTACTGGAGTGGGGTGCCAGTGCCTTCTCCTGCTCAATGGCATGTTTAGCTAAAATTGTAATTTGGGAAACAGTGTAATAACATGAAACATATTTGAGATGATATTTAAAGAGTATGGTAATAGCTATTCATAGGGTTATGGACAAACGCTAAAATCGTACACTGAAAAGTTACACAGTTATTTTAGTGTTAGAATTACGGGTGATTGTTATTTTTTAAGTTTCATTTAAGAGTTTAAAACATTACATGGAAAATTCAAACAGAAGACGTGCACAAGGCAGGAAGGACCACAGGTGTTGCTGAAATCAGACTGTCACCCAGGTTAACAGTTGTGTTTGAAGCCTCAGGAGGGTTTCCTCACCATCCTGATTCCCTCATCAACACTAGAGCTAATCTGTGTTACTCACAGGAAGTGGTTCGCTCAGATGACTGATTTAATAATTCCAGATGTGCCTCCTCCCTGAGGCATTGCCCTTCCTAGTAACTATGTGCCACCATCATTTTCTAGGCAATAATAATTTAGGATAGTCAATCCTAAGCTTCTGAAATGCATAAAATTGACATTTTCAAAGTTTTGGCTTTTTCTAAGCTTCCCGAATCTTCTCAAAGCAAAATGGATTCCTAAGAACCAATTCTATCGGTACATCACTTTCTCTAAGACCAGACAGAGTAAAACTTCTCTGTGCATGCTCTTCATTTCACTTTACGTCCTCTACCAGATAATGTGTGGATCTTTTTTGATGATGGATCATCAAAACATGGAGAAATGAGAAACCAGAGCTGAGAGGAAGGAGGAGCAGAGGGAGGGCTAGGAGAGGTTGTCAGTATACAAAGTAAGGCAATGGGATGAGAAGAGGCAGATGGGGTTGTGCCAACTCAGGGCAGATCCAGGATGCAGAGGGAGGGTGGTGACGGCAGGGTTCTGGATGAGTGCTGCTCTGGGTTCTCTCGATGACCCCTGCAAGATGTGGGCAGTGACTGCAAGGCCGTTTTAATAAATTTGTGGCTGAACTGTACTTATATATGTGAGCCATTAATTTCAGGAAAGGAGTGGCCCCGGGCCTGAGGATTCATGAGTGCCTTCCTCCTCTCCCAGTGGGTATGTCCTAGGGGCACTCTGGTGCTCCTCCAGGGGGAGGGTGGTGGTTCACGCCTCTCCTCCTTCCTAAAGAGTAGACCCTGTTGGATGGCTCAGGGGAGCTTGAGATGAAAGTTCTCTCTGCAGGATGTTTCTGCCAAGGAAGGAAAATGAAAGCAGAATCGTCAGTATCACAGTTAAATGATAAAAGATGCCAACTAAAATAGTATTTCCATAGAGAGATGGTACTTCATGGAAATTCCTCTCTGAAGTGAAATAATTAAAAGATTTTAAAAAGTGTACTTCTGCCACATTTTCAGTATTAGTTCTCTTAAGGGGTAACATTTAAAATATTTAGTAACTGCCTAGGACACAGGCATATGTGTGCACTAAGTTGCTTTAGTCGTGTCTGACTCCTTGTGACCCTATGAACCATAGCCCACCAGGCTCCTCTGTCCACGGGATTCTCCAGACAGGAAAAGTGGAGTGGGGTGCCATGCCCTTCTCTAGTGGATCTTCCTAACCCTTGGGGTGAACTCGTGTCTCTTACATGTCCTGCATTTACAGGTAGTTTCCTTACCATTAGCGCCACTTGGGAAGGGCAAGACATAGGTTCTGATCATTAAACGGAAACAGACATTAGCCTTTAGTGGCCAGAGTGACAGGGCATTGTGAATGCTTGGAGCAGTGACCATTTATCAATCAATTGGAAATATTGCAATATTGTAACAAAAGTATAGCCAAGTTGACATTTACTTGTTATCAGTCTGGGTTTCTCCTCATCTCTTCTTCCCCGTGGGAGCTGCAGCCTCTTTGTTCTTCCTCTGTCCCCTCACCCCCATCCCCCCTCCTTCTCACCCCTGGCTGGGTGTGATTCCCTCTCATTCCGGTCAGAAATCACTTCACATGATTCATATCTTGAGCCATTCTGTGCCTGGTGGTGAGCTGGATCCTACAGGTGGATGGACTCCTTAGAAGTGAGTCAGGACAAGTAGCTAGTGGTGCGACAGCCAGGGTGACATTCCCCATGGTCACGCAAGCCAAGGAGGGTTTCTGTCTTGGGCAGGAAGTCAGAATAGAGCCAGTGGGAACATTCCAGATGGGAGCTTTATCCCGGTGGTGTAGTACTGGGTGGCCCCTCAATCTCTAGCCTTCTCAAAGCTGCAGACATTGCTAGGTTTTTTGAGACCACCCAGACCCCTCACTGAGCCCAGCTGCAGCACTGTTTCATAGCAACGAGTTCCTTCTGCGAACCTCCTGGATGAATTCCCAAAGGAGGGGTGGGAGTGGGGATAGGCAAGAGCTTCCTGTGAGCTACACTGATTTCATTAATTTTATCCTGACTGCATCCACTAGGACAAGTACATCAAGTCATAAGTACTGCTGTCTCTGATTCAAGCTGTGGGCAAAAAAGAAGCAAGTGTTCCACACTACAAATAGAAACAAAGGGAAACAATGATGCTTTAGGAGAGGTTGACGATTTTAACACCTCCACGTCTACACTCATTTACCCAGTACAGCAAACCCTAGTTAGGAAAGACAAAAAATGTCCTATTAAAGAAGCACACAAAACATTTGCATTTGAATAAGTAAAATCCCCAAACCTCAATGCTGTAAAGCAGCAGCTGGGGTGCTGTGGAAGGAACTCTTGGGCCAGGAGCTGAGAGAACTGGGCTCCAGGCCGGCTCTGCCATTCAGTAGCCGGCTGAGCTTGGGTTTCCTCTTCAGTAAATGAAATACTGGACTAAATGATCTCTCCAGTCCCCAGACAAGTGAAAATCTCTTTTTGTTGTCTGCAGCAGACACAAACGGCAACTCCTAATCATCTCTGCCGTCCCACCCCAGCTCGCAGCCAGGTGAGTCTGGTGTGCCTGTGAATGGCAACATATGGGTGGTTTATTCATGTCTACTTCCTCCAATGCTTCTCTTAAGTAATTGGTAGTGACTGGAAAATGCTTTCAAACCTGGGAGTAACTGGGCAGAGGTGAGAAGTTGACTCTTAGCTTGTTTTATTTAAAGAACATAAATGTCTACTGTATTGCTCGTCATCCTGTTTACAGCACCAATCGCCTTGCTGTTCACACTCTCCACAGCGTTTGTGGATTCCACGGTAGGTAGGGCGCAAGCTAAGAGGCCAGAAGAAGACGTGAGGAGCCGTAGAAACTGCAGACACGTTTATTCCCTTCTGGCTGGCGCAGCAACCTTAGCAGCAGACATAACATAACACAACCGAAGAGCACACAACCTCCCTCCTGGCTGACACAGCGGCTGGAGCAGTCGACATGCTATATTCTCTCCTCTGTGGCTGACCCAGCCGACACAGTTGTGAGATAGCTGTAATTCCTGTCTCTTTCTGGGTGGAGCTGAATAGGCCTAATATGCACGCAACCCGTGACCAAGCAACTGCCTCGTGAGGCTCACGTGCAGTGCGACAGATGATCTCAGCAGTTACACAGTCATTATTCACAAAACGTGGGCAAAAGTGAGAGGCTGTGAGAGAGCGTGATCATGCCATCTTGGCTAATTTGCTCTATCCCTACACTAAACCTCCTGTAATTTTCTTGCCACATATGACAGTAACTTTTTTTCAGAAAGTGAAAGGTCAAACAACATTTTGTATGTGTTCCTGACCTTTCTAAGGTAAGGTGACCTGCTATAATTTCTCTCTATTGCAGACACCCCAGGCTCTCTCAAGAATGGCTATCAGCACTATGCCTTGGCAAATAAAGTGCATTTCTTTATGGCGTTTTGATTATTATTTCCATAAACTATTATTTGAAGCTATTATTGATATTTTACTTTTCAAATGCAGAAGTGCAGTGCCTGTAAGTATTAATATTTATGATTTGATGAGAGGCCACCAGGGGGAAGTTTCCAGGATGGAAAGTTTATATATGATATTATTTACCTGTTAAAATGCCCCTTTCAGTGGACGTGTTACTATCTCCACCTATAATTTTGCCCAATGTCAAGCCAGTGGTGGGGCTGAAATCTGAACCCAGGCCACTCCAACTGTGGTTTCCCTCTCAATCCCCCTCCTTCTGGAGGCCAGGTTCACATCTTTCATCATCTTTCCCATTTTCCCCCCCAAATTCTTACAAATTCTTTGTATTATGAAATATCTGCTGGCATCATTGGAGTTATTTCACTACAGTCCTTATGGCTTTAGTGTAACCAGCTTACTAGAGCTCTGTTAATGGCGAAGAGGACACACTCCACACAGAGGCCTTGAGTGGCCTTGAGATAAATCCTGAAGAGACCTAACATAACAATTCAGGACTTCTGCCTCCCAGCCACCGTGAACCTTGAGTGATTGTTGGGCTTTAGCGAGACCTGAGATGATGGTTATCTGAGGTAGAATGACAATGTAGAGGAAAGAGAAGATAGGAAAGATTCTAAGGAAATATGTACTACAAGCCTTGGCAACTGGATATGGAAGATGGTGGTAAGTGAGAGAGACTGGGAAGTACACGTTGTTCATCAAATATTGAAGGGAAAATACAGAGGGTTTGGTGGGGGACAGAGATGTTGGTGCGCTAAATGTGAGGAGCCTGAGGACAGTGAAAAGAGGAGTGGGTTGAACTGGAGTTTTACCAACGTTTGGGAGGTGATCACAGCAACAAAACCATCATTAACAGGCCAAGAAGGAACAGGAAGAGGGCACAAGACAAATGGGGAAAGACAACGTTGAAGAGAATCTTAAGGAGTAAGTAGCTGAGGGTGTAAAATAGTGTATTAAACTAATCATTAGTTTAAGAAAATTGTTTTTAAATTACTGCAACAGATTACTTGACTTGTAGAAATACACAGAGAAATAGTTTGTGTAATTTCTCCATTATGTGTCATTCTTCAGTCCCTAAGAGCCCTGAAAAACAGACACTACACTCAATAAAGGAAAATGATTCCAGTAGTGGGTCAAGATAGACACTGCTAAAGATTTGTTTCTTCAACTTTATGGTTTTTGTGGACATCATGAAAAAAGTCCTATTAATTTTACAAGTCCATAATATCTGTCCTGAGCACTGATATTTAAGAAATAGGTAAAATTAGAATGATGACTTAAACACCCCAGAAACTTTGTTATAATGAGAAATCCTCAAGACATGAATCTGATCAAGGATTTGATGACTATTTTATGTTGTGCTGTTAGTCATACTCCTCAGGATTTATCTCGTCATGTATTTTTTCTTCATTTAATAATGTTTTTTTCTTACTTTGCTAAATTACAAGCATTCCAAAAACTGATTAGGATGCAATAAGCAGTACCAACAATGACCCTATCACAGTGGAAATGACCTCATTATCACTCTTGTTGCAAAAACAATCGGGGGAAGACTGTGATCTTGGTTTGAGATGAACAAAGTCTTAGAATGAAAGAGAGATACTTGGAACATGTCTCCCTCCAAATCCTAATCTGTTCCTCTTACAAGAATGATCATGAAACTTTGGTTCCAATACCAAAGAATGCATCACTGATTTAAGAGACAATGAAGGGCAAGCTGACAATTAGAATCCTATAGACAAGGTGAGGACAGCATGCTGTGAGCTTGGCTGTTGATTTAAAAGTGGAAGCTGAGGTCATATCAGTGACTGTCCTCTGCCCGTGCCCTCTGCTCCCAGTCACAGCACAGTGATAAATTCAGGCAGCATCTCCCCAGCGGCAGCTGCACACTACCGAGACAAAACTTCAAGTGAATACCATCTTTCCTTCTATCTTTCAGTTCCTCTTTAGTCATTTTCTTTATCATTACTCATGCTATTATTCTTTTATTCATTCAAAAAATATTTGTTTTGGTGGCAAACAAGACAGGCAGTGTCCCTGGCTCTATGAAGAGATGGAGTCGATGTGCCCGCCCTACCCGCCGTTCAGATTCTCTCCACTTCTGGTGGCTGAGCAGAGTGCTTGGAAGTGAGACCTGAGCCTGTTGAACAGAAGGATGGACTAATTACTGCTTGCCATGACCCAGAGCATTCTCCTTTCCATCAAAACTGCTTCCCCAACCAGGGAACTTACGTGACCTCAGGGATGTTCTCTGCCGCTGTCCCTCATCCACAAAGCACTCACCACAAAGATATAGAACATTGCAAGGGACTATCCTTCCTTACTGGGGCCTTGGCCATGGGACATGTCTACACCAGGCCTAAGTTCTGACAGGAAACAAGAGTCAGGGAGATTCTGAGGCTACGACTTCTCTGAATGTTTTCCATCAATAAACTCTATGTCTTAACTGAATGGTGGTGCAACAAATAAACAGGTAAAGATAGAATTCCTGATTGTGATAGGTTCTGTGAAGACAGAACAGTGTAAACGGACAGAAGAAGCAGCCTGGGTCAGGACACACCTAGGCAGGGCAGTCAGGGAGGGCTTCTTGGAGGAGATGATTACAGAGTTAAAGCAGTGCTGGCAAAGGGCAGGCGACCAGGCAAAGACAGAACAGCAGGAACCATGGCTTGGGTGAAAGAAAGAGACTGAAATGCCTGTAAGATAGAAAGAAATGGGGGACCACAGTGAGTGAGGACAAGGATATCTGGGTGACTTCAGAGAACTAGTCAGGGGACTAACCATAATAAGAAGCTATGGGAGAAGCTAAAGTGAAGAATTAATATAAATTGATAAGCATATTTGATAGTTTAACTCTTGGATCTGGAGGAGAAGGGCAAGTGGCTGGCATGAAGGAAAGCAGGGAGCCAGGTAGGAGGCTCCTGACCTCCTGTGGTGGCAGAGGGGCCTGTGGTGGGTGTTGACGGAATGGGGGAGGTGAGAACAAGAAGAATCAGAGGCGAGCCCAGAGTAGACGAGGGCCATAGTCCTTTTAGAAACTGGTGCACGTGATCACTCAAAATTCGGTAAAGTTAACCACAGAGAATTAAGATGAATGAGCACTGGAGGGTGCAGGGTCATAGGAAACTGGAGACAGGCAGTGTTCTGAAATAATCTCAGGAAGTGCTAACTCTTGCAATTCCTTACAGGCTGCCAGCACCTAGGGGCTTCTTTTTTTTGGGTGGTGGTGGTGGGGAGGAGTCCAGTAAGCTAGCACTCACTGCAAAAATGTGGCAGAGTATTCTTTCAACCTGGGTTTTAAAAGGGAGATGAGAAGATAAACTATGCTTGTGAGGAGCTTCTTCTTTTCTCACGGCCCTTTATAAGAAAATAGTTCAGGAGGGGAGTCTCAAGCTGAATGGGAGGGTGTCCGCCAGACTGTACCTCAGAAATTGAGAATTAGCCACAAGATTCCAAGTAAACCACAAAAGAAAAGTGGGAAGCAGAGTGATCACTCACCGAACCGCGACCTGCCAGGCACTTCACACACACGATCTCTGCTAATCCTCAAAAAGAACCCCATGGAAAAGACTTGCTCGCCTTTATGATCTTCAGGAAGAAACTGAAGCTCAGCGAGGTTGATGAACAACTGAAGTGACCCCGGCAGGGATGGGCTACAGGGATGCACTCTGGCACCACCTCCTGGGATAGGTGTAGGGGGTTTATCCCCTGGGACTGGGGTCTGCCCTCAGGATAAGAGTCATAAGTCGGGAAATTTACCAAGTACCTCCTCTCCTTCCAGTGTCAACTCCCCTCCAGAATCTGCCTGACTTTCCTTTCTCTCCTACATCTTCGTGTACTTTTTTTTTTTTTTTTTTTTTTTTTTAAACATATCTTGTCGAAGTTTAGTTATCTTCAGGAGAGTTCGTTGATAGGAACTCTCTTATTACTGATACATAATGTTTTTTTTTTTTATATGTCTAGCTTTTATTTATTTATTTTCCCATCTCCTCTTTTAAAAAATTTTTTCATTTATTTATATTAGTTGGAGGCTAATTACTTTACAATATTGTAGTGGTTTTTGCCATGCATTGACATGAATCAGCCATGGATTTACATGTGTTCCCCATCCTGAACCCCCTCCCACCTCCCTCCCCAGCCCATCCCTCTGGGTCATCCTAGTGCACCAGCCCTGAGCACTTGTCTCATGCATCAATAATGTTTTAAACAACAACAAAAAAAATCTGAATTAAATTGTTTTCTGGCAATGTATATTTATTTATTTTCACCCTTTGCTCTGGTAGCATGAGTGCTCCTTGGTCTCACGAATCATCTGTGTTTAGTCTGCTGTTGTAGAAGATGTAGTTGGTTGCTACAGTAGACATCATGCTCCCAACAATTCCACCGGCCTTTTCCACGTGGCATCCTTGCTTTTTATGTGCGCTTTTGCACTGACCTCTAGTGGCCAAATGTTTGAACTACAAATCAAGTACAGTAAGCCCTCTGTATCCATGGGGTCTGCATCCTCTGATTTAACCAACCAGGATCCAAAATGTTCAAAAAGCAAATTCCAGAAAGTTCCAAAAAGCAAGTCTTGAATTTTCTGCGAGCTGGGAACTATTTACAAAGCTTTTATAAACAACTATTTTCATAACCTGGAGAAGGGAATGACTCATTTCAGTCCACTTTAGTTCAGTTCAGTTTAGTTCAGTTCAGTTGCTCAGTCGTGTCCGACTTTTTGCGACCCCATGAACCGAAGCACGACAGGCATCCTTGTCGATCACCAGCTCCCGGAATCCACCCAAACTCATGTCCATTGTGTCGGTGATGCCACCCAACCATCTCATCCTCTGTCGTCCCCTTCTCCTCCTGCCTTCAATCTTTCCCAGCATCAGGGTCTTTTCAAATGAGTCAGCTCTCCACATCAGGTGACCAAAGTATTGGAGTTTCAGCTTCAACATCAGTCCCTCCAATGAACACCCAGGACTGATCTCCTTTAGGATGGACTGGTTGGATCTCCTTGCAGTCCAAGGGACTCTCAAGAGTCTTCTCCAAAACCACAGTTCAAAAGCATCAATTCTTCTGCGCTCAGCTTTCTTTATAGTCCAACTCTCACATCCATACATGACCACTGGAAAAACCATAGCCTTGACTAGATGGACCTTGTTGGCAAAGTAATGTCTCTGCTTTTTAATATGCTGTCTAGGTTGGTCATAACTTTCCTTCCAAGGAGCAAGCGTCTTTTAATTTCATGGCTGCAATCACTATCTGCAGTGATTTTGGAGCCTGGAAAAATAAAATAAAAAACAAAAATAAAGTCAGCCACTGTTTCCACTGCTTCCCCATCTATTTGCCAGTCTTATTGCCTGGAGAATTCCATGGACAGAGGAACCTGGTGGGCTACAGTCCATAGGGTCGGAAAGAGTCTGACATGACTGAGATACTAACACTTTCACTTTCATATTTTCATAGCATTTAGGTGGTATTGGGTACTATAGGTTATCTAGAGATTTATTTAAAGTACCGAGGAGGCTGTGTGTAGGTTACAACATGCAAGTGCTCTACCATTTTAAATAAGGGATTTGAGTATCCCCCCCTTTTAGATTTTGGTATCACGGGACTCCTGGGCCCAATCGTCTGCAGATACCAAGGGATGACTATATCATCATGGAAATGTAAGCACTCTTTCTAGAAATAAGACAAATCTCAGGCAGGGCAATTCAGACAGTTCAACTTGTAGTACGTATGTCTCCCTGTTAACAGCTTCACTGATTGTGAACTATTTATGATTTTGACTTTATTTGACAGAAATAGAAAAATTTTTAAATCTTAGAAGAATTTTTAAAGTTTTCAAGATATTTAAAAAATATGTTAGTGTTATTGAATGTAGACAATGATCATATATATTAGATAAGACTCCCGAAAGCCCGTAAAAAGAGTACTGAGCTCAGGACTTGACTTGAGAGGCCAAGCACACATGCTTTCTTGATGTGACATCGCCATCGTGTGTCTTTCTTAGAAACTTTTGATAAAAAGAAACAACCCTGTTTCTTTTAACGCTGCTAAATGTTCTCCAATCAAAGAAATTTGAACATTTAGTGCAAGGTTCAAACAGAATAGGAATTTTACTTGGTTATTCAAAGAGTTTTTAAAAAAGACTGTGTTGAGGTATGAAATACACTCAATAAGATGGAGCCCTTAAACTGTACCAGTTCAATGAGCTTTTAAAATGTACACACCCAGGTAGCACAATCAAGATGCACAACATTACCATCATCTCCCAAAGGTACCCTAGTGTTTATTTACAGAAAATCCCATGCCCAACCATTGCCCCGAGCAACCACGGATATGCTCTCTATCACTACAGATCAGTTTTGATGTTTAGAATTTGATATAAATGAAATTATATGATATGTATCTCAAAAACAACAGAATGATCTCAGTTCATTTCCAAAGCAAACTATTCAATATCACAGTAATCCGAGTCTATGCCCCAACCACTAATGATGAAGAGTCTGAAATTGAACAGTTCAATGAAGACCTACAAGACCTTCTAGAACTAACACCATAAAAGATGTACTTTTCATCATAGGGGACTAGAATGAAAAAATATGAAATCAAGAAATACCTAGAGTAACAGGCAAGTTTGGTTTTGGATACAAAAGGAAGGAGGGCAAAGTCTAATAAAGTTTTGCCAAGAGAACACACTGGTCATAGCAAAAACTCTCTTCCGACAATGTAAGAGATGACTCTACACATGGACATCACCTGATGGTCAATACTGAGATCAAATTGATTATGCTGTTTGCAGCCAATGATGGGAAAGCTCTATAAGTCAGTGAAAACAAGACCAACACCTGAAAATGACTCAGATCATGAGCTCCTCATTTCAAAATTCAGACTTAAATTGAAGAAAGTAGGGAAAACCACTAGATCATTCAGTTCAGTTCAGTTCAGTTGCTCAGTCGTATCCGACATTTTGTGACCCCATTAGTCACAGCATGCCAGGCCTTCCTGTCCATCACCAACTCCTGGAGTTAATGCAGACTCATGGCCATAGAATCGGTGATGCCATCCAACCATCTCATCCTCTGTTGACCCCTTCTCCCCCAATCTCTCCCAGCATCAGGGTCTTTTCCAATGGGTCAACTCTTCCCATGAGGTGGCCAAAGTACTGGAGTTTCAGCCTCAGCATCAATCCTTCCAATGAACACCCAGGGCTGATCTCCTTTAGGATGGACTGGTTGGATCTCCTTGCAGTTCAAGGGACTATCAAGAGTCTTCTCCAACACCACAGTTCCAAAGCATCAATTTTTCGGTGCTCAACTTTCTTCACAGTCCAACTCTCACATCCATACATGACCACTGGAAAAACCATAGCCTTGGCTAGATGGACCTTTATTGGCAAAGTAATGTCTCTGCTTTTTATATATGCTATCTAGGTTGGTCATAATGTTCCTTCCAAGGAACAAGCATCTTTTGGCTGCAGTCACCATCTGCAGTGATTTTGGAGCCCCCCAAAACAAACTCTGACACTGTTTACACTGTTTCCCCATCTATTTTCCATGAAGTGATGGGACCAGATGCCATGACCTTAGTTTTCTGAATGTTGAGCTTTAAGCCAACCTTTTCACTCTCCTCTTTCACTTTCATCAAGAGGCTTTTTAGTTCCTCTTCCCTTTCTGCCATAAGGGTGGTGTCATCTGCATATCTGAGGTTATTGATGTTTCTCCTGGCAATCTTGATTCCAGCTTGTGCTTCTTCCAGCCCAGCGTTTCTCATGATGTACACTGCATATAAGTTAAATAAGCAGGGTGACAATATACAGCCTTGACATACTCCTTTTCTTATTTGGAACCAGTCTGTTGTTCCATGTCCAGTTCTAACTGTTGCTTCTTGACTTGCATACAGATTTCTCAAGGGCAGGTCAGGTGGTCTGGTATTCCCATCTCTTTCAGAATTTCCCACAGTTTATTGTGATCCACACAGTCAAAAGCTTTGGCATAGTCAATAAAACAGAAATAGATGTTTTTCTGGAACTCTCTTGCTTTTTCATTGATCCAGCAGATGTTGGCAATTTGATCTCTGGTTCCTCTGCCTTTTCTAAAACCAGCTGGAACATCTGGAAGTTCAGGGTTCACTTATTTTTGAAGCCTGGCTTGGAGAATTTTGAACATTACTTTAAGAGTGTGTGCGATGAGTGCAACTGTGTGGTAGTTTGAGCATTCTTTGGGATTGCCTTTCTTAGGGATTGGAATGAAAACTGAGCTTTTCCAGTCCTATGGACACTGCTGAGTTTTCCAAATTTGTTGGCATATTGAGTGCAGCACTTTCACACCATCATCTTTCAGGATCTTAAATAGCATAACTGGAATTCCATCACCTCCACTAGCTTTGTTCATAGTGATGCTTCCTAAGGCCCACTTGACTTCATATTCCAGGATGTCTGGCTCTAGATCAGTGATCACACCATCGTGATTATCTGAGTCATGAAGATCTTTTTTGTACAGTTCTTCTGTATTCTTGCCACCTTTTCTTAGTATCTTCTGCTTCTGTTAGGTTCATACAATTTCTGTCCTTTATGTGCCCATCTTTGCATGAAATATTTCCTTGGTATCTCTGATTTTCTTGAAGAGATCTCTAGTCTTTCCCATTCTATTATTTCCCTCTATTTCTTTGCACTGATCACTGAGGAAGGCTTTCTTATCTTTCCTTGCTATTCTTTGGAACTCTGCATTCAAATGGGTATATCTTTCCTTTTCTCCTTTGCTTTTCTCTTCTCTTCTCAGCTATTTTTAAGGCCCCCTCAGACAGCTATTTTGCCTCTTTGAACTTCTTTTTCTTGAGAATGTTCTTGATCCCTATCTTCTCTACAATGTCACAGACCTCTATCCATAGTTCATCAGGCACTCTATCTATCAGATCTAGTCCCTTAAATCCATTTTTCACTTCCACTGTATAATTGTAAGGGATTTGATTTAGGTCATATCTGAACATTCTAGTGGTTTTGCCTACTTCTTCAATTTAAGCCTGAATTTGGCAATAAGGAGTTCATGATATTTCTGGTCTTGTTTTTGCTGACTGTATAGAGCTTCTCAATCTTTGGTTGCAAAGAATGTAATCAATCTGATTTCGGTGGTGGCCATCTGGTGATGTCCACGTGTAAAGTCTTCTCTTGTGTTATTGGAAGAGGGTGTTTGCTATGACCAGTGCGTCCTCTTGGCAAAGGTCTATTAGCCTTTGCCCTGTTTCATTTTATACTCCAAGGCCAAACTTGCCTGTTAGTTCAGGTGTTTCTTGACTTCCTACTTCTGCATTCCAGTGCCCTCTAATGAAAAGGACATCTTTTTTGGGTGTTAGCTCCAGAAGGTCTTGTAGATTTTCATAGAACCGTTCAACTTTAGCTTCTTCAGCATTACTGGTCAGGGCATAGACTTGGATTACTGTGATATTGAATGGTTTGCCTTGGAAACGAACAGAGATCATTCTGTCATTTTTGAGATTGCATCCAAGTACTGCATTTCAGACTCTTTTGTTGACTATGATAGCTACTCCATTTCTTCTAAGGGATTCTTGCCCACAGTAGTAGATATAATGGTCATCTGTATTAAATTCACCCATTCCAGTCCATTTTAGTTCTCTGATTCCTAAAATGTCAACTTTCACCCTTGACATCTCCCGTTTGACCACTTCCAATTTGCCTTGATTCATGGACTTAACATTCCAGGTTCCTATGCAATATTGCTCTTAAAGCATTGGACTTTGCTTCCATCACCAGTCACATCCACAGCTGGGTGTTGTTTCTGCTTTGGCTCTGTCTCTTCATTCTTTCTGGAGTTATTTCTCCACTGATCTCCAGTAGCATATTGGGCACCTACTGACCTGGGAGTTCATCTTTCAGTGTCCTATCATTTTGACTTTTCATACTGTTCATGGAGTTCTCAAGGCAAGAATACTGAAGTGGTTTGCTATTCCCTTCTCCAGTGGGCCACGTTTTGTCAGAACTCTCCACCATGACCCATCCGTCTTGGGTGGCCCTATGGCATGGCTCATAGTTTCATTGAGTTAGACAAGGCTGTGGTCCATGTGATTAGATTGGTTAGTTTTCTGTGATTGTGGTTTTCAGTCTGTCTGCCCTCTGATGGAGAAGGATAAGAGGCTTATGGAAGCTTCCTGATGGGAGAGACTGACTGAGGGGGAAACTGGGTCTTGTTCTGATGGGTGGGGGCCATGCTCAGTAAATCTTTAATCCAATTTTCTGTTGATGGGTGGAGCTGTGTTCCCTCCCTGTTTACCTGGGGCCAAACTATGGTGGAGGTAATGAAAATAATGGTGACCTCCTTCAAAAGATCCTATGCATGTACCACTACGCTCCACTGGAGACTCCTGGACACTCACAGGCAAGTCTGGGTCAGTCTCTTGTGGGGTCACTGCTCCTTTCTCCTGGGTCCTGGTGCACAAGGTTCTGTTTGTGCCCTCCAAGAGTCTATTTCCCAGTCCTGTGTAAGTTCTGGCAGCTCTATGGTGGGGTTAATGGTGACCTCCTCCAAGAGGGCTTATGCCATACCCAAGTCTGCTGCACCCAGAGACCCTGTCCCTGTGACAGTCCGCCACTGACCTGAACCTCCACAGGAGATGCTCAAACACAGTTCTGGCTCAGTCTCTGTGGGGTCTCTGGGTCCTGGTGCACACAAGGTTTGTTTGAGCCCTCTGAGCGTCTCTGGCGGGAATGGGGTTTGATTCTAAATGTGAATTCGCCCCTCCTACCATCTTGCTGGGGCTTCTCCTTTGCCCTTGAACGTGGGGTAGCTCCTCAAATCCCCTCCAGCACCTACCATCCTACTGGGGTTTCTCTTACCTTGGACGAAGGGTATCTCCTCTTGGCGGGACCAGCAAAGCACAGCCGCAGTTCCTGACCCTGAACTTGGGGTATCTCCTCATGGCTGCTCCACATTATTATAATGTGTATAGTAAGTGTATACAAATATTCTCAGTTTCTTGGTAAATACTTTGAAGTAGACTCCTTTCTTTTAGGGTAAATCAATGTTTAATTTTATATAAAATAGCCAAAAGGCCTTACCATTTTTTATTCCCAGAACATCAATGAGAGTTGCAGCTGAGCCATATCTTTCATATTTGGTATTGTCATTCATGTTATCCATTATGATGGATGTATAGTGTATCTCATGAGGATTTTAACTCGCATTTTCTTGTTAACTAATAGTGTTAGGCATCTTTACATATGCGTTTGATCATTCCTATACATTCTTTTGTTAAACATTTAATTACTTTGCTTCTCTCTCTATAAAATTGGGTTGTCTTCTAATTGAGTTACAAAATTCTTTATATATGTTCTATATGTCTTTTGTCAGATACATGTATTGTTAATATATTTGTATAAATTTGTATATATTGTTAGTATACTGTGAGTCTATGACTTGCTTTTTTATAGTCTTAAGTGTCCTTTGAAGAGCAAATATTTCCAATTTTGATGAAATAAATCACTGCAGATGGTGACTGCAGCCATGAAATTAAAAGATGCTTACTCCTTGGAAGAAAAGCTATGATCAACCTAGACAGCATATTAAAAAGCAGAGACATTACTTTGCCAACAAAGATCCATCTAGTCAAAGCTATGGTTTTTCCAGTAGTCATGTATGGATGTGAGAACTGGACTATAAAGAAAGCTGAGTGCCGAAGAATTGGTGCTTTTGAACTGTGGTGTTGGAGAAGACTCTTGAGAGTTCCTTGGACTGCAAGGAGATCCAACCAGTCAATCCTAAAGGAAATCAGTCCTGAATAATCATTGGAAGGACTGATGCTGAAGCTGAAACTCCAATACTTTGGCCACCTGATTCAAAGAACTGACTCATTGGAAAAGACCTTGATGCTGGGAAAGATTGAAGGCAGGAGAAGGGGATGACAGAGGATGAGATGGTTGGATGGCATCACTAACTCTATGGACATGAGTTTGAGCAAGCTCTGGGAGTTGGTGATGGACAGGGAAGCCTGGCATGCTGCAGTCTATGGTGTTGCAAAGAGTTGGACATGACTGAGTGACCAAACTGAACTGAATTCATCAATAATTTCTTATATAGCTTTTTGTTACCTATCTAAAATTTTTGCCTATCCTAAGATCACGAAAGTTTTCTCCTATGCTTTTTTCTAGAAGTTTTATAGTTTTAATATTTACATTTTGGTCTATGAGTCTTTTTATGTGTATGATATGAGGGATGTACTGAGATTTCTTTTGTCCTATATAGGTTTCTTTTGTCCTAATATCTAATTGCACTAGCACTGTTACTTAAAAAGACCATCCTTTCCCCTTGGCCCCTTTCTTGATGATCAGTTGATCATATTTGTGGAACATATTTCTGGACTCTATTTTCTTCTATATATCTATTTATCAAAACTTAGACCAATACAATATTGTCCTACATACTCTCATTCTATAAGACTGAAGTCCTTCAAATTTCTTCTTGTTTAAAACTTAATCTGTCTACTGTAGGCCCTCTGATACATTTTAGGATCAACTTGTCCAGTTCTACAAAATAACTAGCTGGGATTTTGATTGGATTGGCTATTAATGTGGAAAGAACTAACATCTTAACAATATTGTGTCTTTCAATCCATGAGTAAAATATTTTTCTTTAAATTTTAACTTCTGTCACTAGCTTTTTGTAGTTTTCAGTGAATAGGTTTTGCAAACATTTTGCAATTTCATGATTTTGATGCTAGTATATAAATATAATGATATTTACACTTTTTCATTTTCTAAATTTTCAATACATAGGAAAACTATGTATAGAGATACAAGTGGTGTTTTATACTAACCTTATAAGCTGTGGCCTTCTTAATTCACTCATTAGCTTTAATATAGATTTTAGAGTCTCCTTAGGATTTTCAGCTTCGCCAATAGCTCAGTTGGTAAAGAATCCGCCTGCAATGTGGGAGACCTGGGTTCGATCCCTGGTCAATCCAGGTTCGATCCCCTGGAGGAGAGAAAGGCTACCCACTCTGGTATTCTGGCCTGGAGAATTCCATGGACTGTAGAGTCCATGCGGTTGCAAAAAGTAGGACACGACTGCGTGACTTTCACTTAGGAATTTCTACACAGTCATGTCATCTGCAAAAAACAGCAAAACAAAACAAAAGAGGGTTTTTGTTTCCAAAAGAAAAAATGCCTTTTATTGCTGTCTGGCTTTTGTTGTACTGGCTAGCCTGGCAAGGACTTTATTTTTTCAGTTGTGCCCCACAGCATGTGGGGTTAGTGGTAAAGAACCCACCTGCCAATGCAGGAGACATAGGAGACATGGGTTCAATCCTTGGGTCAGGAAGATCCCCTGGAGGAGGACATGGCAACCCACTCCAGTATTCTTGCCTGGAGAATCCCATGGACAGAGGGCCTGGCAGGAAAAGTCCATAGGATTGCAAAGAGTCAGACACAACTGAAGCGACTTGGCACAGCAGCACAACAGCACACACAGCAGGTAGGATCTCAGTTTCCCTGACCAGGGATGGAACCCGTGCCCCCTGCACTGGAAGCCTAGAGTCTTAACCACTGAATCACCAGGGATGTCTCTGCAAGGACTTCTTGTGCAAGGCTGAATGAATGTGATGGGGGTGGGGCCTGATCATAGGGAATATGAACTCAATCTTTCACCATTGAGTATGATGTTAGATGTACATATTTTGGAAAAAAAGTTTTTTATCAGTTGACTTCTATTCCTACTTTGGTACATGTTTTTTGTAATAATTGCAGGCTAAATTTTCTCAATTGCACATTTTTTTTTTCTTCCTGAAGGAGGAAAACTTATTTTTCTCTCCTTTATTCTGTTAATGTTGAATTACATTAAGTTTTTATCTATGAAATCAACCTGGAATTCCCAAGAGAACTTCTACCTGTTCATAGTATATTATGCTTATCATATATAGTTAGAATCAATTTGTTAATAGTTTACTAAAGAAAATTAGAGATACCAAGGGAACATGTCATGCAAAGATAGGCTCAATAAAGGACAGAAATGGTATGAACCTAACAGAAGCAGAAGATATTAAGAAGAGGTGGCAAAAATACACAGAAGAACTGTACAAAAAAGATCTTCACAACCCAGATAATCATGAAGGTGTGATCACTCACACTCACCTAGAGCCGGACATCCTGGAATGTGAAGTCAGGTGGGCCTTAGGAAGCATCACTATGAACAAAGCTAGTGGAGGTGATGGAATTCCAGTTGAGCTATTTCAAATCCTGAAAGATGATGCTGTGAAAGTGCTGCACTCAATATGCCAGCAAATTTGGAAAACTCAGCAGTGACCACAGGACTGGAAAAGGTCAGTTTTCATTCCAATCCCAAAGAAAGGCAATCCCAAAGAATGCTCAAACTACTGCACAATTGCTCTCATCTCACACACTAGTAAAGTAATGCTCAAAATTCTCCAGGCCAGGCTTCAGCAATATGTGAACTGTGAACTTCCAGATGTTCAAGCTGGTTTTAGAAAAGGCAGAGGAACCAAAGATCAAATTGCCAACATCCACTGGATCATCAAAAAAGCAAGAGAATTCCAGAAAGACATCTATTTCTGCTTTATTGACTATGCCAAAGCCTTTGACTGTGTGGATCACAATAAACTGTGGGAAATTCTGAAAGAGATGGGAATACCAGACCACCTGACCTGCCTCTTGAGAAACCTGTATGCAGGTCAGGAAGCAACAGTTAGAACTGGACATGGAACAGCAGACTGGTTCCAAATAAGAAAAGGAGTACATCAAGGCTGTATATTGTCACCCTGCTTATTTAACTTATATGCAGAGTGCATCATGAGAAATTCTGGGCTGGAGGATGCACAAGCTGGAATCAAGATTGAGGGGGAGAAATATTGATAACCTCAGATATGCAGATGAAATCACCCTTATGGCAGAAAGTGAAGAACTAAAAAGCCTCTTGATGAAAGTGAAAGAGGAGACTGAAAAAGTTGGCTTAAAAAGCTCAACATTCAGAAAACTAAGATCATGGAATCAGGTCCCATCACTTCATGGAAAATAGATGGGGAAACAGTGGAAACAGTGGCTGACTTTATTTTTCTGGGCTCCAAAATCACTGCGGGTCGTGATTGCAGCCATGAAGTTAAAAGACGCTTACTTCTTGGAAGGAAAGCTATGACCAACCTAGATAGCATATTAAAGAGGACAGACATTACTTTGTCAACAAAGGTCCATCTAGTCATGGCTATGGTTTTTCGAGTAGTCATGTATGGATGTGAGATTTGGATCACAAAGAAAGCTGAGTGCCGAAGAACTGATGCTTTTGAACTGTGGTGTTGGAGAAGACTCTTGAGAATCTCTTGGACAGCTAGGAGATCCAGTCAGTCCATATTAAAGGAGATCAGTACTGAATATTCATTGGAAGGACTGATGTTGAAGTTGAAACTCCAATACTTTGGCCACCTGATGCGAAGAGCTGACTCATTTGAAAAGACCTTGATGCTGGGAAAGATTGAGGGCAGAAGAAGGGGACGACAGAGGATGAGATGGTTTGATGGCATCACGGACACAATAGACATGGGTTTGGGTGGACTCCGGGAGTGGTTGATGGACAGGGAGGCCTGGCGTGCTGTGGTTCATCGGGTCGCAAAGAGTTGGACATGACTGAGTTACTAAACTGAACTGAACTGAACTGAATGAATTTTGCATCTAGGTCTATGAGAGATATTGGTGTACAGTTTTGTTTTCTTTGAAATATTTGTCTGTTTTTTTTTTTTTCTTTCCAAAATTGAGTTGGAAAGGGTTCCTTCACTTCTATTTTCTGAAGGAGTCTATGATGATGATGATGATATTCTTTCATAAAATGTTTGGTAAAATTCATCACTGAAGATATTTGGGCCTTCAGTTTTCCTTGTAGAAAGATTTTAAATTATGAATTCTGTTTACTACATGCAGCGCTATTCAGATTTTCTATCAGCTTTTGTCTTACAAAGAATCTCTCCTTTGCTTCTAAGTCATCAACTTGTCAGTCTAAATTCTTTTGTACAAATCTCATTATCCTTTCAATGTCTGTAGGGTTGATACTCATCTCTTTCATCCTGATATTGGAAATTTGTATTTTTTCTCTTTTATCAGCTTAGCTACAGATTTGCCAATTTTATTAGCTTCCCAAAGAATCCATTGATTTCATTAGTTTATTTATATTGTCTACTTAAAGAGGCAGAAAGTGTTTTCTATTAGGGGCTAAATAAATATTTGAGGTTTTCAGGCTGTTGATCTTTAAGGTAGCAATAAACAACAATGAATGAATAAGTGGAACTATGTTCAGATAAAGCTTTATTTACAAAAACAAGTGTTGAGCCAGATTTTGCCTGTGAACTGTGGTTTGCTGACCCTTGGTCTATTAATTTCAACTCATCTTAATTTTTGCTTCCTAGTACTTTGGAGTTAATATTCTCTCATTTTCCAGCTTTCTAAGATAGAAATCATAATCCTTCAGTGTAGAAGAACATTTTCAATGACCTTAGAAACCCAGGTTCACTCCTCCAACCAGCACCAGTATTTTAAAGATGTGATCAGTTTTAGATGAAATGCCTGGTCTTGATTTTTGCTCATGTATATGTATGAATTGCCTCCTTTGGCTAACTTTAAGGTCTTTTTAATCTTGATTTTCAAGAATTTGATTATAATAAATGGTATATTTTACTGTGGCTTTCTTGGCTTTTTGTTTGTTTATTTAGCTTATTGGATGTGTGTTAGTTTATAATTCATCAAATTTGGAAAATATTATATTCAGTGATGCTCTGCTGGTACCTTGAAACCAGCAATAGTAGCAGTATTTACATCATAAAATTTGGCCTATGCTCTAAATCAAGTCTTTTCTCTCCCATGATGTCAGTTGTTAAAATTTACTGCCCATGGATCACTGAATTTGGTTCTTTTCCATTTTTTTCCCCTTTATGTTCTTCTACTGTGGTTTCTGTTTCTGCGTGTTCAAATTTACTGATATTCTAAACTTTTCAGTGGGTGCTATTTCTATATTGTGAATTTATTAAGATACTATATTTTACAGCTCTAAGTCTCTATTTGATTATTGTTATAGTACTTTCTATTGATCTTTTCATGATGTTTTCTTGAAATCCTTGACCATATTTTTAATAATTATTTTAAAATAACTCCTGTCTGGCCTTGATCACTTCTTCTCCCCCTTCCTATCCATGTTTACTCTCTGGCTGTGTGTATGCATGCTAAGTTGCTTCAGTCATGTCTGACTCTGTGCAACCCTATGGACTGTAGCCTGCCACACTCCTCTGTCCATGGGATTCTCCAGGCAAGAATACTGGAGTAGGTTGCCATGCCCTCCTCCAGGGGATCTTCCCACCCAGGGATCAAACCCACCTCTCTTACATCTCCTGCATTGGCAGTCAGGTTCTTTACCACTAGCGCCACCTGGGATGTCCACTCTATGACTAATTCTGTCATTTTACTAAGATCACCTTCTTGAGAGTTCTGCTAAATCTTCCATATATTTGATAAAAATTCCTCATTTGGCTGCTTAGAATTTGTATGTCTCCTAGATCTTGTGTCCTCTGGGAATGACTCATCTGAGAGCATCTGGTCATTGTTATCACAGCATGGTGGGTTTTACCTTATGTTAGCATATCTTAGTTTTCATCAACAGACTCACAGAGAACCCTGAAGATTTCTAGAGCTCTTTCTCCATCTGACTCCCTCCTCTGTTCCAGTCTGCCTCAGAAATTCTAGCATCTCAGACTTCTTGATCCTTAATAAGTATCTCCTGAGCTCAAGACCACTGCACGGAATCCTCCCTTCAACCCTGCAGTTGTGCTTTGGAAGATGCTCTTCAGGAAGTGACTGGAGTGATTTTAAGACGCACTTTACTTCTTTTACCAACCCCTTATAGTTCAAAGTCTTGTACTTCCTATTTGTCAGTGTTTGAAAATAGGTATTTCATATATTTTATCCAGTTTCCTCTTTTTTTAAACATTAGGAAGACATGTCTTTTACCAGTTTCTCCATCATACCTGGAAGCTGAAGTTCTTAGACACTTTTGACCAAACCAATAATCTTCCTTAATCTTATTGAACAACCCCATTGACAGAGTTCTTAACAACACTATCAGTCTTAGGTGGGACATACTATGAATACCAGAAAGGAGGGAGATGTTATAACCCACTGAGTCAACACCAGCTATAACTGAGGGAGCTAGATGTTACAGGTAGGCAGACCGTCCTCTTGTGCAGCAAATAAATCATGCCCTTCCTTGGTAGGAATGCATTAATTAATTAATTAATACTTAGGCTGAGTTGGACTACCCTGAGGGCTAAGTATTACATTTCTCATTTCTTAAAACAGCTAACAATCTGGGGAGTCATTATGGTGTGGTAGAGAAAGATAAAATACAAAAATAATTATTTCCTGGGAGTTAGGAAGGTTAGTTCAAAGGCCAGGTCTCTGCATTCATAACCTTCCACACTTCTTTCCATTTCCATCTGTAAAAATGAGCAATTGGATTCTTTGCCCTCTAACAACTCTTTTGGCTTGGCCATTTTTACTACTGTTTTGTTTTCTCACCATTATTCTGAGCATCATCCCATGTTAATTGGTATAAAATCATAGGCTATAACAGCTATCTTTTTAAGGGTTAAGCTACTCCCATTACAATAATTAGCGAGGATAAGTGCTCAAAGCAGTTCTAGCAAAAGAAGATAAAAACAGGACATATCTAATTAAAGAGAGCTTCTGGGTTACAATAGCAGGGCCTGATATTTTAATCTCTGATCTTCTTATTAAAAGAGCAATGATTGTAAGGTAAAACAGGAATATAGAATTCATCTCCCCCAACATCAAATGTAACTAACAATAATTATTAGCACAGCAAAAACTTCAAGGGAAGAACCATATAAGGAAAAACACACAACTTTGTGCCTAAACATCAATAAATGGTGAAAAAAAAAAAGATATTCTGTCATGGCTTGGCATAGCTCCCTAGTCTTAACCCTAGGCTCTAGAAAGAGAGGGAATGAAATGTTGAGAATCTTCACAAATATTTCTTATTTGGAGAAAAGTCTGAGTGTTGAACAGGAAGGTCACATAAAATTTAAAAAGAAACTGGTAGTAGGGAGGAACAAACCTGACTCCATACTGGGTGTTTCTTTTACTTTAACTCATATTCTACTGCTTTTGCTGCAAGTTAATCACTAAAGGGGTGTTGTCTATAACTCAAAGTACACATAATGGACTGTCCCAGGGAACCTCACCTCCCATGCCTGAATACAAAGCTAAAATCTCTTTGTTCAACTCACAGGAAACATCTTGACCAGGTCCAACTGTGTATGACTACAGGAAAGAAGAAATTAATACATCCCTTTGAAGTTTGGTGGAAACCAGGAAATATTTTTAGTAACTAATAACCTTTTTTTATTATACCTCCTCACTTCTCCCCTCTTTGTTCTATAAAGGAAACTAGCATCCAAACCTTGACAAGATGGGCCTTTCAGACACTAGTCCACTATTTTATCAATCTTCTGGCTTTCTGAATAAAGTCATTACTCTTATCCTAACAAGTCATCTCTTAATTTATTGGCCTGTCATGTAGTGAGTTGTATGAGGTTGGGCTTGGTGACAAAATCTTGAAAAGTATAAGCATCTACATGAAAAAAATGACACAGGGACTTCCCTGGTGGTTCAGTGGCTAAGACTCTGTGCTCCCAATGCAGGAGGCCTGGGTTTGATCCCTGGTCAGGAAACTAGATCCCACATGCTGCAACTAAGACCTGGTGCAGTCAAATTAATTATTTAATTAAATAAAAAGAAATGACACCATTATACCATCCCCTGTATTTTTGTGGTTTTAAATTTTTAAAACATTTTAAAGTATTGCTTAAATTTAAATTATACAAACACTATGCTGAAAGGTAAATACAAATGTGTATGATAATATCATAAGAAGAAAAAGAGTAGAAATCTCAAAGAAACAGAAGGAAATTCTCTACAAATACTTTTTGTGACAAAAGTAACTTAATAAGGACCTGAACTCCAGAAAATGATTTCTTGTCAGTAAAAATTTCAAAATAGACTAAAAATGACAAACTGTAGTACTGGAGAAAAATTGAGAACCAAATACTATCAGAGACTGAATTAGAAACAGTAAGAAATGGAATAGGGAGCTAAAAACTTAAATAATAAAGTACAAAAAGGCTTGAGCTAATCACAGTGAACAGAGGAACCGGCAAGGGAAATAATTCAAAAATATAATACATAAATAAAAAAGAAAAGCTGACAAAAATGTCATTTCCTTAAACAGATACCCCAGCAGATTCAAACAGAAAACTTATTGAAAAATTTCCATAAAGTAAGAATAAAGGTCTCTGTAAAAATTTATACAGAATATCAGTTTTTATTGAGACAGATCTTGTTTGCATTGAGTTTCAGGGATAGACAAAAGATGCTTTACTCACATAGAGGGGACAAAGTAACATGGAAATATTTCAAGCTAGTGTCAAATTTCCCCTTAGTAACACTTAGCGCTAGGGTATAATGAAGTAATCAACTTCAGCCAAATTTTTAAAAATAATAAAGTGACACAATGTTATACCCACTCATGTCACTAAAATAAAAAGACATATATTAAAACATGTGTGAACTTAAGAAATGCAGTGTCTATAGACCATTTTTTAAAAAGTAAGACTACTTGACAGGGAAATTTAACTGATGAAAAAATAAAATCTGTGGTTCTTTTCTCCATACGAATTTTCACAAACCTCTATAAATGTCTTCCTAAAAGGTTAATTCTACAGTGCAACAATGGAAGACAACATTTCATGATTTTTATATTCATATGATGTTACCGTGTGTCCAAAAATTATACTTCCTTGAACTTTTTATTTCTGTTAGAAAACAGAGCAGAAAAAACAAACAAACAAACATACAAAAAGGCAACAGAAACTTGCCCTAGTTTGCAGGACTGCCATAGCAAAGCACCATAACAGACTGGATGACTTACAGAATTTTTTCTTGTTGTTGTTCAGTTGCTCAGTCATGTACGACTCTTTGTGACCCCATGGACTGCAGCATGCCAGACTTTCCTGTCCTTCACCATCTCCTGGAGTTTGCTCAAACTCATGTCCATTGAGTCAGTGATGCCATCCAACCATCTCATCCTCTGTTGTCCCCTTCTCCTCCTGCCTTCAATCTTTCCCAGCATCAGAGTCTTTTCCAATGAGTTGGCTCTTTGCATCAGGTGGCCAAAGTATTGGAGCTTCAGCTTCAGCATCAGTCCTTCCAATGAATATTCAGGGTTGATTTCCTTTAGGATGGACTGGTTGGATCTCCTTGCAGTCCAAGGGACTCTCAAGAGTCTTCTCCAGCACCACAGTTTGAAGGCATCAGTTCTTCAGTGCTCAGCCTTTTTTATTGTCAACTCTCACATCCATACATGACTACTGGAAAAACCATAGCTTTGACTAGACAGACCTTTGTTGGCAAAGTAATGTCTCTGCTTTTTAATATGCTGTCTAGGTTTGTCGTAGCTTTTCTTCCAAGAAGCAAGTGTCTTTTAATTTCATGGCTGCAGTCACTATCTGCAGTGATTTTGGAGCCCCCCAAAATAAAGTCAGCCACTGTTTCCATTGTTTCCCATCTATTTGCCATGAAATGATGGGACAAGATGCCATGATCTTTATTACTGAATGTTGAGTTTTAAACCAAGTTTTTCACTTTCCTCAAGAGACTATAGTTCCTCTTTGCTTTCTGCCATAAAGATGGTGTCATATACAGAAATTTTTTTTCTCACAACTCTGAAGGCTGGAAGTCTGAGATCAAGATATCAGCAGGGCAACGTACTTGTGAGATCTCTTACCCTGCATCTTCATCCCACCTGCCTTCTGCACCTGTCTGTGTCCAAACTTTCTTTTCTTATAAGAACATCAGCACACTGGAATAGAGCCACAATAATGGCCTTATTTTAACTTAATTAACTCTTTAAAGGCCCCCTCCCCAAATATCTAACACAATCATATTCTGAGGTTCTGGGGCTTAGGATTTCAACATGTAAGTTCTAGGGAGACACAGTTCAGCCCCTAACACTCTCTATGCCTTGACATAAAGAAAGTACAAAATGAATGTCATCATGCTCCACTATTTAAGCCTCACGGGGTGCAATGAAAAGTTCAGAATCTCTTGCCTTCCTGAAATGAGTGAACTGGTTATAACTAGGTTTGTGATTGAAGTAATCCTATCCACTTTGTCTTGGAAACATGCTGGACTTCTCACAATCTTGGGGGAGAAAAAGGCTGACTGGTAGAGGGACAGAGCGCAGGATGCTCAATGTTGTTTAACAGAGGTTTTGATAGAGCATTGGGCTTCCCGAGAGGGTCACCTAGTAACCAATCTGTCCGCAATGCAGTAGACCCAGATTTGATCCCTGGGTCAGGAAGATCCCCTGGAGAGGGGAATGGCTACCCACTCCAGTATTCCTGTCAGAAGAATTCCATGGACAGAGGGCTTACAGTCCATGAGGACACAAAGACGAGAGACTAACTTTGATAGAGCATAAAGAAAACAGCAAATGACTCTGTTGTTGTTCATTGCTAAGTCATGTCCAACTCTTTGCAACACTATGGACTGAAGTATGTCAGGCTTCCCTGTCCTTCACTGTCTCCCAGAGTTTGCTCAAATTTATGTCATTGAGTCAGTGATGCCATCCAACCATCTCATCCTCTGGCTTCTATTTTTGCTATCAGTCTTTCCCAGCATCAGGGTCTTTTCCAATGAGTTGCCTCTTCACATTAGGTGGCCAAAGTATTGGAGCTTCAACTTCAGCACCAGTCTTTCCAATGAATATTCAGTGTTGATTTCCTTTAGGATTGATTGGTTTGACCTTCTTGTAGTCCAGGGGACTCTCAGAAGTCTTCTCCAGCACCGCAATTCAAAAGCATCAGTTCTTCAGCACTCAGCTTTCTTTATGGTACAACTCTCACATTTATACATGACTACTGGAAAAACTATAACTGAGTATACAGATATTTGTTGTCAAACTGATGTCTCTGCTTTTTAATATGTTGTCTAGTATTCTTGCCATAATATCTTCATGAGCAGTATGGAAAGAATAACTCATTTATTCCCATTTCCTGGAGTCTTATAGTTTTTTTTTTTCACTTATTTTTCAGTTGTTTTAGGTTTACAGAAAAATTAAATATAAACAAGAGAAAATGACTACTCCCACTCCATCTGTACAGTTTTCCCTCTTACTGACAACTTGCTAGTGTACATCTGTTACCATTGATAAATACATTATAAATTATTAACCAAAATCTACAATTTACATTGGGTATCACTCTTTATTTTGGGGGGCTCCAAAATCACTGCAGATGGTGATTGCAGCCATGAAATTAAAAGATGCTTACTCCTTGGAAGAAAAGTTATGACCAACCTAGACAGCATATTAAAAAGCAGAGACATTACTTTGTCAACAAAGGTCTGTCTAGTCAAGGCTATGGTTTTTCCAGTGGTTGTGTATGGATGTGAGAGTTGAACTATAAAGAAAGCTGAGCACTGAAGAATTGATGCTTTTGAACTGTGGTGTTGGAGAAGACTCTTGAGAGTCTCTTGAACTGCAAGGAGATCCAACCAGTCCATCCTAAAGGAGATCAGTCCTGGGTGTTCATTGGAAGAACTGATGTCAAAGCTGCAACTTCAGTACTTTGGCCACCTGAATTTAAGAACTGACTCATTGGAAAAGACCCTGATGCTAGGAAAGATTGAAGGCAGGAAGAGAAGGGGACGACAGAGGATGAGATGGTAGATGGCATCACTGACTCAATGGACATGCATTTGAGTAAACTCTGGGAGTTGGTGATGGACAGGGAGGCCTGGTGTGCTGCAGTCAATGGGCTTACAAAGAGTTAGACACGACCGAGTGATGGAACTGAATTGAATTCATCATTCTTTGTGTTGTACAGTTCTATGAGTTTTGACAAATGCATACTATCTTGTGGCCACCAATGTAGTATCACACAGAATAGTTTCCATGCACTCAAAATCCCATGCTCTGCATACTCATTCATTTCTCCTTCCCTCAAGCCCTTAGCAACCACTAATTTTTTACTGTCTTTACAGTTTTGCTTTTTCCAGAATGTCATATAGCAGGAATCATACAGTAAATAGTCTTTTCAGACTGGCTTCTTTCACTTAGAAATTAAGCTTTAAGCTTCCTTCATATCTTTTCAAACCTCGATAGCTTTCTGCCATCATCAATATTATCACTGGATAATATTCCATTCTATGGATGTATCAGGGTTTGCCTATCTGTTCACCTGCTGAAAGATATTTTGGTTGCCTCCACATCTCATAGTAATAAATAAACCTGCTATTAAAAAATCCCTACATAGGCTTTCAACTCGTTTGGGTTGTCATACTCACCAGGGAGTGTGACTGCTGGATAGTATAGTAAGATTTTGTTTCACTTTGTAAGAAACTACCAAAGTGTCTTCCAAAGTAATTGTAACATTTTGCATAGCTATTAGCAATGAATGATTTCTCATTGTTCTACATCCTCATTAACACTTGCTGTTGTCAGTGTTTTGTATTTTAGGGATTCTAACAGGCATATCAATGCAAAGAAATAGAGGAAAACAACAGAATGGGAAAGACTAGAGATCTCTTCAAGAAAATTAGAGATACCAAGGGAACATTTCATGCAAAGATGGGCTTGATAAAGGACAGAAATGGTATGGACCTAACAGAAGCAGAAGATATTAAGAAGAGGTGGCAAGAATACACAGAAGAACTGTACAAAAAAGATCTTCATGACCTAGATAATCACGATCTAGGTCACTCACCTAGAGCCAGACATCCTGGAATGTGAAGTCAAGTGGGCCTTAGAAAGTATCATTACAAACAAAGCTAGTAGAGGCAATGGAATTCCAATTGAGCTATTTCAAATCCTAAAAAATGGTGCTGTGAAAGTGCTGCATGCAATATGCCAGCAAATTTGGAAAACTCCACAGTGGTCACAGGACTGGAAAATTTGTTTTCATTCCAATCCCAAGGAAAGGCAATCCCAAGGAATGCTCAAACTACCGCACAGTTGCACTTACCTCACACGCTAGTAAAGTAATGCTCAAAATTCTCCAAGCCAGGCTTCAGCAATATGTGAACCATGAACTTCTAGATGTTCAAGCTGGTTTTAGAAAAGGCAGAGGAATCAGAGATCAAATTGCCAACATCTGCTGGATCATCGAAAAAGCAAGAGAGTTCCAGAAAAACATCTATTTCTGCTTTATTGACTATGCCAAAGCCTTTGACTGTGTGGATCACAACAAACTGTGGAAAATTCTGAAAGAGATGGGAATACCAGGCCACCTGACCTGCCTCTTGAGAAACCTGTATGCAGGTCAGGAAGCAACAGTTAGAACTGGACATGGAACAGCAGACTGGTTCCAAATAGGAAAAGGAGTACGTCAAGGCTGTATATTGTCACCCTGTTTATTTAACTTATATGCAGAGTACATCATGAGAAACGCTGGGCTGGAAGAAGCACAAGCTGGAATCAAGATTGCCGGGAGAAATATTAATAACCTCAGATATGCAGATGACACCACCCTTATGGCAGAAAGTGAAGAGGAACTAAAAGCCTCTTGATGAAAGTGAAAGAGGAGAGTGAAAAAGTTGGCTTAAAGCTTAACATTCAGAAAACTAAGATCATGGCATCTGGTCCCATCACTTCATTGGTAATGGACGGGTAACCAGTGGAAAGAGTGTCAGGCTTAATTTTGGGGGGCTCCAGAATCACTGCAGATGGTGATTGCAACAATGAAATGAAAAGACGCTTACTCCTTGGAAGATAGTTATGACCAACCTGATAGCATATTAAAAAGCAGAGACATTACTTTGCCAATAAAGGTCCATCTAGTCAAGGCTATGGTTTTTCCAGTAGTCATGTATGGATGTGAGAGTTGGACTGTGAAGAAAGCTGAGCGCCAAAAAATTGATGCTTTTGAACTGTGGTGTTGGAGAAGACTCTTGAGAGTCCCTTGGACTGCAAGGAGATCCAACCAGTCCATCCTAAAGGAGATCAGTCCTGGGTGTTCATTGGAAGGACTGATGCTGAGGCTGAAGCTCCAGTACTTTGGCCACCTCATGCGAAGTGTTGTCTCACTGGAAAAGACCCTGATGCTGGGAGGGATTGGGGGCAGGAGGAGAAGGGGACGACAGAAGATGAGATGGCTGGATAGCATCACCGACTCGATGGACATGAGTTCGAGTAAGCTCCTGTAGTTGGTGATGGATAGGGAGGCCTGGCATGTTGCAATTCATGGGGTCGCAAAGAGTCGGATATGACTGAGCGACTGAATTGAACTGAACATGCATATAGTGTTATGTCACTGTTTTAATTTACAGTCCCCTGATGACATGTGATGCTGAGAATTTTTTCATATTTGTTATCTGTATATCTTTTTTAGTGAGGTATCTTGTCCAGATCTTTTGCCATTTTTGAATTTTCTTAGTTGCTGACTTTTAAGTGTTCTTTGCATATTTTGAATGCTGCTTTCATCAGACATGTGTTTTGCATATATTTTCTCCCAGTTGGTGACTTGTATTTTCATTCTCTTAACTATGTCTTTATGTAGAGCAGGAGTTTTTGATCTAGTTAATGTCATGCTAATTTTTTTCTTTCATGGATCATGCTTTTGGTGTTGTATCTAAATAAATCACCAAATCTAATGTTACCTCTGTTCTCTCTTATTTAGCTTCTAGAATTTTGGAAGTTTGCATTTTACATTCAAGTCTATGATCCATTTTGAGATAATTTTTGCAAAAGTCTAAGATTTGTACTTGGATGTGCAGTTGTTTCAGTACATTTTGCTGAAAAGATTATCTATGCTCCATTGAATTGCCTTTGCTCCTTTGTCAAAAATCAGTTGTCTCATCTGTGTAGGTCTACTTCTGGATTTTCCATTTTGTTCAATTGATCTATTTATCTGTTCTTTCACCAATACCACATAGTCTTGATCACTACAGATATATAAGTCTTAAAGTCTCGTAGTGATAATTCTTCAACTTTATTCTTCTTCAATTTTGTGTTGGCTACTCATGTCTTTCCATAATTTTGGAAGCAGTTTGTTGATATCCAAAATAATTTGCTGGGATTTTGATAAGATTTTTGTGCTGAATTTGGGAATTACTCACATCTTTAAAATATTGAGTCTTCCTATCCATGAATATGGAATATCTCTCTACTTATTAATATTTAGATTTTTATTTCTTTCATCAATTTTGTAGTTTTTTTAGTATAGATCTTGCACGTATTTTGTTAAATTTATACCTGTATGCCTGCCTCTTTCCTCCCTCTCCCCTTTTTTGGGTACTAATGACAAAGAAGGACTTTAGTTTCAAATTCCAATTTTTCATTGCTAGTGTCCAGGAAAGCAATTGACTTTTGTATATTAACTTGGTATCTTGTAATCTTACTGTAATTGCTTATAAGTGCCAGGAGATTTGATTGTTGAACTTTTGGGGATTTTTATACATAGACTATCATGTCATCTGTGAAAAAAGACATGATTTTTTCTTCTCAGTCTACATGCCTCTCCCACCACCACCCTTCTACATAATGGACTAGGATTTCTAGTATGATGATGAATATTACTGTGGGGGGGGTCTTACAATTTTTACTTTATTGTTTTAAGAGTTAAAGTGGGCTTAAACCAATAGATTCATTCCTTAGGTAGGGGCTATTCCAATACACTAACAGAAACTGGAGGGGAGAGGAATAAAGAGGGAGGAAGTGTATGAATTTTCTCATCACAGCAGAGCACCAATTTTACTAAAATTAAAACATTTTAAGAATAAATACTTTTTAAAAGAATGCTTTTATTAAAATTATTTATTTTTAATTGAAGCATATCTGCTTTACAGAATTTTGTTGTTTTCTGTCAAACCTCAACATGAATCAGCCATGGGTATACATATATCCCCAAGAATAAATATCTTATAATTAGTTCAACATAATGTTTTCTTTTGATCTAAGAGCTGTAATTAAGGAGCAATATAGCATGCAGTAAAGAAATACTGCAAGGAGCTCCAACCAGTCCATCTAAAGGAAATCAGTCCTGAATATTCATTGGAAGGACTGATGTTGAAGCTGAAACTCCAATACTTTCACCACCTGATGTGAAGAACTGACTCACTGGAAAAGACCATGATGCTGGGAAAGACTGAAGGCGGGAGAAGTGGACAACAGAGGATGAGATGGTTGGATGGCATCACTGATTCAATGGACATGAGTTTGAGCAAACTCCGGGAGTTGGTGATGGACAGGGAGGCCTGGTGTGCTGCAGTCCATGGGGTCTCAAATAGTTGGACATGGCTGAGCAAGTGAATTGAACCAAACTGAAAGAAATACTTATCTTATATTCAGAAATTTACAAATTCTTTCATTTTCATTTCAGTTCATTTTTCTTGTTAAACTCAGATAAAGTAATTTAATATTTTAAATATAATTTTAATATGATCATATTTTAAATTATTTATCTGTATATTTTTTCTAGTTATTTACCTAGGTATTTTTCTATCTGTATACTGACAGAGAACTGGAGTTAGTTTCATCTTTTAGTGAAGCATTTTACTAGATAAAGGATGGTGGTTGATTTTTAGCATTTTCTTTGTACTTGTCTGTATTGTCTAAATTTTTAAAATAATTAGCATGTATTATTTTTGCTAAAATTATTTCAAAAACATAATCACAAATGTACTCAACAACCAAGAAAGTTAAGAAATAGCTGTACTTCCAAATATGGATCTAATTTGCTCTAAACATATGATATTTGGTTTGATTTTGACTCCATACTTGCACATGTTTACATAAGGTCTACCCTCTGTAGCAGTACAGCATAACTTTGGGGGTTAGGTATTAATAGAAACCACTGTCTTATCTTTTCCTGTCTGCCTTTACATGATGGATTAAAATGCTATATTAACCAAAAATTGTACAATCCCAGACTTAATCATTATGCAGAATCCAGTTTATGGAAGAACTAAATTGGCAGATTATCATCTTCACTCCCCAATTAGCAAGTCTTATTTCATATACCTTAAAGCTTAGGACAATAGGAGTATCACTCCTAATGATTAACAATAATTTTAATATTATAATTAGCCTATAAAATAGAAGCTTGCATACTGAATCAAAATAAATATGTTATCATAGGTGGGTATGCTTTTTAGATATATTTGACTCATTCTCCTGTTTTTCATGCAATTTTTTAAATAAAAAACTAAGTCATCTGTAGTCTCTTGCTTTTCAAATATTTCATTACCTTAAAAAAAAGAACTTGAAAAATTTAAGAAATTTAAACTAGTAAAAATTGTCAATGTTAACAAAAGTTGAACTTATCAAATCCACATTAGCAAGCATTATCAAATCTATATTTTTAAAGGCTTTTCCTAAGCACAAACATATGTAAATACACGTATGTTTTATTATGTGATATGATATTTACTTGAAATGGCAACCCACTGCAGGCCTGGAAAATCCCATGGACGGAGAAGCCTGGTAGGCTAGAGTCCATGGGGCCACAAAGAGTCAGACACGACTGAGAGACTTCACTCACTTCACTCTAAAACCACAATAGAACTACCTCAATTACTGCAATGAGACCTCTAATCATATGTTTTAAACATGCATAACTCATTTTATTGTACTTCACTTTACCGCACTTCACAGATACCGCACTTCTACAAATTGAAGACCTGTGGCAACCCTGTGTTGGGCAAGTCTACTGGCACCATTTTTCCAACAGCATTTACTCCCTTCATGTCCCTGAAACACAGCTTGGTAATTCTCACAGTATTTCAAAATTTTTCATCATTTTTATATTTGTTATGGTCATCTGTGATGAGCAATCTTTGATGTTACTATTATAATTATTTTGGGCACCACAAACCATGTTCGTATAAGACAGAGAACTCGATAAGTGTTGTGCCTGCTCTGACCACTCCACTGATCATCTCTCTCCCTCTGCTCAGGCCTACCTGTTCCCTGAGACACAACAATACTGAAATTAGGCTAGTTAACAGCCTCTAAGTGTTCAAATGAAAGGAAGTGTCGATTGATGTGCCAAACTTAACTTCTGTCTTTTTAAAGAAATTGCCACAGCCACCATCAACTTCCAGGCAACATCCTCCACCAGCAAAAAGATTACAACTTATTGAAGGCTCAGATGATGGCTAGAAGTTTTTAGCAATAAAGGTCTTTTTAATTAATATACATTTTAAAGGTATAATGCTACTGCACACTTAATAGACTACACTATAGTGTAAACATAATTTTTATATGCACTGGGAAACCCCAAAATTTGTGTGACTTGCTTTCTTGTGATATTTATTATTTAAGACTGGCCTGGAAACAAACTTATGCCTCTGAGGTATGCCTGTACCCATTCTGAAAATCTATAAAAGATACAGAGATTTAATTTTTAACTCAAATAAGCACAGAGATCTTACTTGGGAGTAAAATAAATGTAAAAAGTATCATATATCCCATTTGCAATTAAAGCATTACTCAACCTACCTGGAGGGTATATTGTTTAAGCTTTTTTTTTTTTTTTTAAACCTGTATCGATACAAGGGTTTTAAACATTTTCTTACTTCATAAAAAGATTTGGAAATCTAAATGGAGGGTTAATTCAGCTTATATCAAATAACACTATCAATATTTCACTGATTTTTTTTCACTGATTTTTTAAACTGAGGGACAACTTAAAATTTCTACCATGTATACTTTCAATTTATATTCAACATAATGTCAGGACAAAATTTTTAAAAACTTGATTTAGTGCTGTGCATATTAGACTTTTACCCACATCACAAGACTTTTCAAACATACATTATCAGTTGAGTTGAATTGTTCAGTGAATATCCATATAACCACAAGTGAGCCTTACAATGATTGTGCTTCTACTTGTACATGTTACTTCTGCCAGCATTTAAATCATTCAGCTAGAGTTCAGTATTCGTGTATGGTGCTTTATTTTTTGAGGTAAATTTTAAATAAGGTAGAATGCACACCTTAAGAGTAGCATTTAGTGAGCTGTGAGAAATGCACACAACTCTTCCTTGGATTGAATATTCAGCAATGAATGCGGGTTCATTGTTGAAGCAGCTATGCAATGGCACTTGGAAGTGGGGCTCTGGGAGATGATTATGTGGAGCCCCCATGGTGGGATTAGAGTAATTGTGGATAAGTTGAAAAGACAGCCATTGGTAACCAGAATGACACCCTCTACCAAGCACCCAACCACATTGGCATTCTATCTTCTAGAACTGTGAGAAATGTGTTTACGGTGTAAACCATCCAGTTGGTGATGTTTTGTTATCTCAGTCTGAACTAAGACTCCTGTTTAATCCTAATCCCTGTCAAATTACATTACATTCACCCCCAAGTTCCCTACGCCCAAACACTGTTTTCACCATATATTAATTTTGCCTTGTCTAGAGTGTCTTCTGAATATTATTTACAGTATGCAGTCTTTTGTATAGACTTCTTTCACTCACCACAGTGTTTTTGATATTCATCAATGTTGCTATAGGCTTCTCTGATAGCTCAGTTGACAAAGAATCCGCCTGCAATGCAGGAGACCCAGTTTGATTCCTGGGTTGGGAAGATCCACTTGAGAAGGGATAGGCTACCCACTCTGGTATCCTGGGCTGGAGAATTCCATGAATTATATAGTCCATGGGGTCGTAAAGAGTCAGCCACGACTGAGCAACTTTCACTTTTAACGTTGTTACATAAACACATACAAAATGTATATGTATATATATATTCTCAATTGTGAATTAGTGGAAATGATGTAGAGATACATTGTTTTGTCCATCCATTCTCTATTGATGGATCCCTGACTCACTTTTAGTTTTTTGGCTATATTTTTGTACAAGTCCTTTGGTGAATATATTTTCACATCTCTTCAGTAAATAACACTGAAATTGAAGGATTATAGGGTGGTATATACTTAGCTCTTTAAAACTGCTATGTATCATTTTACATTCTTGTTGACGATAATAAGAGTTCTGATTGATCTATATTTATGCCCAGATTTGATGTTGCCAACCTTTTTACACATTCTTGTGAGTGTATAGTGATCTTGCAGTTTGGTATACTACATTCTCCTTTGGTTCAATAAATTTTTTAATTTCTCTTGTGACTCCTTCTTTGACTCTTTGGATTATTTATTTAGAAGCATGTTATTTAACATCCAAATACTTGGGATTTTTCTAAGTATATAGTTTTTATAGATTTCCAATCCCACAATGGTCAGGAAAAACAGTGTATGATTTGATTGCTCTTTTATTTAAGACTTATTTTATGACTCAGTGTACCTTATATCTTTGTAAAGTTACCATGTGCACTTGAAACCAATGTATATTTGCACTTTTGGGGGTAGTGCTCCACTTGTAGTCTAATTAGGGTAGAGCAGTTGACATTTCAAGTTGCTCAGATCTTCTATTTCTTGATTTTCTTTTTTGTCTAATGCTGTAAGTTGTGGAATGAAGACTTAAAATCTCCTGCTTGACTGAAACAACAGTGATAGGAACTAGGTAATTGAATTTTACAACATTGTATTTTTGCCTTTCGTTTTGGTTGGCATTTCCCCCTCCTCTGTTGCTTTTAATTTATGATGTAAATACATATTTGAGCAGTCTAAATTGTTCAGGTTAACTTGGTAAATAAGTTTATATTTTATATTTATGAATTGTATCCTTAAAAATATATTAGAAATTTATAAAAATTTAAATATAAGTTGTCATGGAAACCTGTTGTGGAGAAAATGAGATCTGGAAAGAAGAGAGATTATCCTGTTGATGGCATTGAATGATATTTACAAACAGTAAAAAGCATTTTAAATGGTTTTAATGGTTTTATTCCACAGAATTACTAAAATATACTCCTTAAAACTATTAAAATTTAAATTGAATATCTAGAATTGGATTCAGAATTGCATATATGTAATTTACTTTTTATGGGACATTTTTTCCTCTACCTCAAAGCATAAAACAGGAAAGGACTGATCTTCTAAATAACTATTCTCTAGGTTTAGACATAGCATTTAATTTTTAAAAATTATAATATGGTAAGGACAATTTGAGTCATACAGTAAGGTTAAAGAAAGAAAATGTATTAATTCTTGTTTTGTGAGCCTTGCTCCAGTTAAAAGAAATAATGGCCAAATAAAGCTTGTTTGTAAAATATTGTTAATTATTAAAATTTTAGAATTTTCTTTAGTCAATTAATATTGTTTCTGCAGTCATTGTAGACCAGAAACTATATAAGATACTAGAAGTGTGTGAGCAGATATGGTACTTTGCCCTCAGTAAGCTCACCACTCTATTTATAATACAATATTTCCTAAAACATTATCTATTCAATTAAAAGTGCAACAAAATAACAACAAGCAAAATTCCAGAGATACTAAAGATGTTTCCCTTAAAAAAAAAGCAAAACTCATGTGGAAATGTTGCTTGAGATGTGCAAGAAACTACTGCATTTGGAAATGATGATCTTGGTAATTCCCTGGTGGTCCACTGGTTAGGAGAAGCCGGGGCTCAATCCCTGACAGGGGAACTAAGATCCTGGAAGCTGTGGGGTGTGGCCAAAAAAAGAGAAACAACTGTTTTATGCTTTTGTTAGTCTTTACTGTATTATGAAAGTGTTAGGCTTTTTCAGCCTTGATTTTTCTGTTTTCAGAATGATTTATACGCTCTCTCTTTGCAATATTATTGAAGAGTATGAGACAAGCTGTACTTATATCAAACAACTGAATTATTTGCAGAGCAAACAACTGAATTATTTACAGTGTGTTCGAGTGTCTTCATCCCTTCTATTTTAATTAAAAGTTTGTTGTTGCTTGTTCAGTCAAAAAAAAAAAATAAAATAAAATCTCCTGCTTGTTGGTAGAACTGTTTTTTTTTGTAACTTTTTTCCTTGTATTTTGAAGCTGTTACTAGGTACATAGAAATTTATGACTGATATACCTTCCTGGTGAAGATATTATGATTGATATACCTTTCATCATTATGAAAATACCCTCTTTGTATCTCCAGTAATCTCTATGTTAAAGTCTACATTATCTATTATTATCTGATATCAACAAGCCCTTGTACCAGATTTTAACATCTTTTCATTGCTTTCATCTCCATCTATTTACTTGCAACCTATGTCTTTATATTTAAAGTGTATTTATGCCATCAGTATATAGCTAAATCTTTGTTTTTTTCAATCACTTTGACATTTTTTAAACTTAAAAGTTATATTTAGATGTAATGAAATTACAGATGTGGTTATACTTCTTCTGGTTTGTTTTTCTGGACTGCTTTTTAATGCTCTTTTCTCTCTTCCTCCTTTCCTGCCTCCTTTTGGGTTTTGGGTGGATTGTGTATTTCTCTTCAGAGAAATTGCATTCATGCTATTCTAATACACAATTGGTTTTTTAGCTATATAGTGAAAAACTATATAGTAGTTTTTTTAGTGGTCGCATAGTCTTTTATTTTTTGGTGGTTGCATAGTCTACTAAACCACTTCATGAGAAATACAGGAATGTTGCTATAGTATAGTTCTAATTCATCTCTTCCGTGGTAAAAGGCTGTATTAAGCTTGTATGACATTTGGCATTTCCATATCTATGTCTGTAAATTCAGAATTCAAGAAATTGAAATTTTAATTACTCAAGTGTGGGTATAAAAATATGTGTGCATGTGTGTGAGTCGCTTCAATTGTGTCAGACTCTTTGCAACCTCATGGATTGTAACCCACTGAGATCCTCTGTCCATGGGATTCTCCTGGCAAGAATACTGGACTGGGTTGCTGTACCACCCTCCAGGGGATATATATAAATACACACACACACACACACACACACACACACACACACACACACATATATGTGCTTTCTAGCCCTAGGTTTTCCAAATATGTGATGATACAATTATGGGTTTTTGTCCATGTCACAACAAAATACTGGACCCTGTTAATATCAGTACTTATTGCAGAAAATACGTGACTACAGGACATGCTGGTAATGAAGCAGAGTAAAAACTTTTCCAAAGCCCAGAGGTCTGAGAAACACTTCCTCTCCTGGCCTAACAATGGAGCACAAGGGTACCAGAGGAATACATGTGAGCAGCTGAGAGAGGAGTTCAGAGACGGGTTAAACCTCTCAGTGCTATGAACTTCAGTACCTAAGAAATCCTAGTAAGTTTTAAAACTATGTAGGTTTCTAACCCCTAAATGTCCAAATATTCTGATTCAGTGGGTAGAGGTCAGGAGTTTATGTTTTTAAGTTTTCATACACTGCACTGCAGGTATTCCATACATACAGCAGGTTCATATGCATATTCTGCCTTAATTTAAAGAATTTTAAAATTCTGGACGGATTGGTGTTTTAAATAATTCTTCATCTTTAGGCCTTTAGCCCAGGTACCATGGCCTTAAGAGTCCCATAGTGAACATCCAAAGGAATGCTGTCTTTACACCGCCATCCTTTGCTTTTTTCTCCGCCTCTTCACAACACGCTTTTTATTTATAAAACACGTTTTGTCAGAATTCTTCACTGCGACTGGCCATCTTGGGTGACCCTGCAAAGCAAGGCTCATTGAGTTATGCAGGCCCCTTCCTAAAGACATGGCTGTGATAAGGAAGGTTTTTTATTTGCATATAATACTTTATTAACTATAGTTACTTTGTTTTCTTGTTTGTTCCCTTCCCTACGCTGTAAACTCCCTTACTAGACCGTAAGAGGGTCTAGTCTGGCTCATTCACAGCAACCTAGTAAAGTGTTATACACAGTAGGTGCTTGATAACTGCTAAAAAGATTGATTCACTCTAAAAACATAAAAGCACACCTCGACAAGCTCACCACCTAACACCAACCATCATAATAGTCTCAGCAAAACCCACAGTCAAGATTACATACATACATTGTACCACGTCCCCACTGGCAAACCCAGAGAATGAAGGCTTCAATTCCAAGGGAACTCCAAACAGGAACACAGAGGAAAGCGAGCTTTTGGGGGTATGAGACTGTCAAGGGAGACTGGTCATAATACACTATAACACTTATGAGGTTCATGATGACCAGTACAATTAAATACATACAAAGGAACAGGCAGTCAGGAGACAACCGTCCAAGACGAAACACAGCAGAGCCAATCCCCTGTCGTATGGACGCTCTCTGTAAAGGTAACCCACCAAGGGAGCGCCCATGAAGAACCCTACCGGGAGTAAGCCCTGCCCACACCGCCGAGGGGGGCGACGCCACGCAGCCCCGCCCACGCCATGCATGCCCCGCCCAGGCAGCGAAGGCGTCCAAGTGACAAACACCACGCCCGCGTCTCGCTCACGCAGCGGAAGGTACACGCCACGCCGCCCCACCCACACAGCGGAAGAGCTCTAGCCACCTTGCCACGAAGCCCCGCCCACACCATGCACGCCCCGCCCAGGCAGCGGGGGCGGGGCGGCGGCCCACGCGACAAGCGCAACGCCGCATTCCCCACGCAAGCCGCGGAAGGCCTAAACCAAGTTCGGCGCTGTGGCTGGGCAATCTGTGCGCCCGTTTACGGAAGCAGAGCCCAGACGAACATCGGACTGCGCCTGCGCACTGACGTATTCCCAGAAGACCAATGAACGGAGGGGTGGGTCGCTGGTAGTTGGGCCTGGTTTCCGGTTCCTGTGGGCGTCTGCCTGTCGGCTCTTGAGCTACGTGTCTCTGGCTGGTGAGCAGACGCGGAGCAGGTGAGCTTTCTTATGAGTGGGGCTCGGAGCTACCCTTTGGGCATTAGCGAAGGCAGAGGGCGTGGGGGAGCCCTCCGGCCGCCTGCTGCCTGCCAACAAGGCGTCGGGGAAAGCTGACTCAGATCCGCGAGTCCGACGGAAAAGGGCTTCCAGGGCCTCGGTCCCTCCGGCCGAGTCTCGGCCCGGGCCTAAGCTTTTAGGTCGTCCGTCCTTGGCTACCTCTGTGGGAACGTTTCCGCTCGGTGCTGTTGTCTGAGAGGGTCCCTTCGGGGTCGGCTCTGGGGCCGTGGGTGTGGAGTGTGTCTTGGAGAGCTCAGTCCTGTGCTGTGACGTGGGAGGTTGAATCTAGAGTCTGAATCAATAGATAGTATTGGATTATTGGATCCCCTTCCCTGACATTCATTGCAGTATTTCGGTGTTAACGCGTTTTTTGTTTGGGAAAAAAGGTGCTTCGCTTTCATCAAGATATCTATAAATTTTAACTTCACTTGAGTTGAACAGTTAAATGGAATGAAAACATTCTGGGCCCAGCATACTTGGCCTAGAATGTTTATAGAATTCCTGATATACTTTTAGTGTTTCATATACCTTGTTTTAGCAACCCACCCTGGGTGAGAAAACTAGGGCCTACAGAGGCTACATTTCATAGAAAAGGATTTGTAGAACCACCGCCTCATCTTATGCATGGCCTTAATTCAGCAGAAATTTACTGAGTATTTCTGTCCTTGGCCACTGTTGCAAGCGCTGGAAATAAGTGAACTACAAGTAAGGAGCTGGTTTCATTAGCTATTATATTAAATACCAGTGACTGTTAAGGATTGGATGACATTCCTGTTGTGTGATGGATTCCACGGAAGAACCTGTTGATAAAATGGATAGCCGTTTTCCTTAAAAGATGTGTCCAAAGCTAAAGATTTAGAATTTAGCTAAATAGCTCCTGAAAATCTGAATCTTAGTTTAGCCAGATTTTGTGGTTTTAAAAATTGTATATAGAGAGAAGAATCAGTTTGAAGCCCGCATTTGCCTCTACTCTAGCCTCTTGAAGCATCCCAATTGGCGCTCACTGCGCTAGACACTGGTGTCCCTGGAGTTTAAAGTAAAATATAGAAAATGCTGGGCTGCGTCCCAACACTGTTGATTCCTTAACAGGAACAGAGAGAGGACTGCAGGGTGTGTAAGGAGTGGATGCATTGTCAGGTGCTTAGCCTTTAGTAGTGAGTGCCCTTTTATATTAAGAGCATGCACCTTGATCATTGAGAACAGGGGCAAGACCTGTGGTGTTTTTACTACCTTTGTTTTGGTAGTTTGCTGGATATTACAAAAAATAGTGTCGGTTTACTCTTGGAGTCTGTAATTTTTTTTTTTAATGAGATGAAATCCAGCCACCCATATCAGGATGATCTCATTTACATTTTGATATAAGTTAGCAAGTCCTTGCTGTATAGTAACACGACTGATTATCTTTTTTTCCTTTTTGTTTTTTAAACAGATATCATGGATCAGGTAATGCAGTTCGTTGAGCCAAGTCGGCAGTTTGTGAAAGACTCAATTCGGCTGGTTAAAAGATGCACCAAACCTGATAGAAAAGGTAATAGCTTTGGAATGAGAGAAAAAAGTTAAATTTTTGCATTCTCTAGTTCAGTTCAGGTCAGTCGCTCAATCGTGTCCGACTATTTGCGACCCCATGAATCGCAGCACGCCAGGCCTCCCTGTCCATCACCAACTCCTGGAGTTTACAAACTCATGTCCATCGAGTCGGTGATGCCATCCAGCCATCTCATCCTCTGTCGTCCCCTTCTCTTGCCCCCAATCCCTCCCAGCATCACGGTCTTTTCCAACGAGTCAACTCTTCGCATGAGGCGGCCAAAGTATTGGAGTTTCAGCCTCAGCATCAGTCCTTCCAAAGAACACCCAGGACTGATCTCCTTTAGGATGGACTGGTTGGATCTCCTTGCAGTCCAAGGGACTCTCAAGAGTCTTCTCCAACATCACAGTTCAAAATCATCAATTTTTCGGTGCTCAGCTTTCTTCACAGTCCAACTCTCATATCCATACATGACTTTTGGAAAAACCATAGCCTTGACTAGACAGACCTTTATTGGCAAAGTAATGTTTCTGCTTTTTAATATGCTATCTAGGTTGGTCATAACTTTCCTTCCAAGGAGTGAGCGTCTTTTAATTTAATGGCTGCAATCACCCATTTGCATTCTCTAAGCCCTTTATTAATGTCTTCCTGTTTAATAATTGGACTTCTTTCATCACTTTTATTGATTTTTTGCTTTATTTTTTGAAATTGTCAGTTTTTGCTACATTTTGTATACTTTGTGCATCCCTCATAGATTTTTCTGTTTTATGTGTTTTCCAGGTTTATAAGGTGATTTGTTATTATTTTCCATGTTGTTTTTTCCTTGGTCATATGTAATGACTTTATAGAGTTTTTAGTATCTTTCACATTTCCACTCTGAAAAATCTTTTGAAACTCTTCATGCTATGTCACTCTTCCCCTAACAAAAAAGGCCTTAAGATGAAATCAACAGCATAGTTGGTACCAACCTAGGAAGTTTCTTATTTATCATAATTCATGTGTTAAAAGATGCACTGGAATTTATCTATTTCTGCTCTTTGTTTGACTGCTGCCTGAGTTAGGAGCTGGGAATATAATAGACAATATAATATTACATATTATATTACATATATAGCATAATATATAAAAATATGTAATAGGGAATGGTCCTTGGTCTTATGGAACTTAGAATCTTTGAGGGAAGACAATCATAAACAAATAATGACAACTCTGATTTTTAGTCACTGCTGTGGTAAGTATTATGTAAGGTAGATGGAGGAAGGTCTGCCAGCATGTGACAGGAGGACTAACCAAGTTAACCACGCAGGGAGAGCTTCCCTGAGGAAGTAGCGTTAAATGGAAACATTACAGGGTCTGAACCTTTACATAAAACTGGGTTTGATCCCATTTGGTTTTTCAAGCCTTGTTTTTTGGCTTCATTATAATATCAAAGACAGTGGACCTATTATTTATAAAAAATTACATTCTGTACTTTTATAGTTGATATTTTTATCAATGTTACAAAATTTTTTAAGACAAACACTGTGTATTCTTGTTTCCTTTTTGGTATTCTGGTCATTTGCTAGGAAGATAAATATTTCTCTGCTTATTGCTGGATTCACTAGCATGAACATGCACTTCATTTTTGTATTTCCTTAAATATGAGTAAAATAGGAAAATTAAAAATCTGTCATAATTTATTTACTATTAATATTGTCATGTTTTTTAAAAAAAGTAATTGCATACTTGTTATCAGGAGAAGTGTATACCAGTAAGTTCATTTATGTCAGTGCTAATTTTTTCCCCTGTATTTGCAGTGACAGTGCAAAAAGTAATGTAACTTTTGTATTTCTTTTTTTTTTTTAATTTTGTGTTTCTAAATCCAGAATTCCAGAAGATTGCCATGGCAACAGCAATAGGATTCGCTATAATGGGATTCATTGGCTTTTTTGTGAAACTGATCCATATTCCTATTAATAACATCATTGTGTAAGTAAGCTTTTTGAAACAGACACTATCAAGGATAAAATGAAAATGCAGACCATTTGAGTTGACAGTCTGCTATTTGGTTAATATATAGATAATGTTTCTTTGATTTTTTTAATGTTGGTAGAATCTACTGCTATTTACTGAGTACCAGATAATTCAAAGTAACTTTACATATTACATAATTTTTAAAGCTACTCTGTGAGATAGGCACTAATTTTTTAATAAGTAAAATTTTAAAGGCTTGAGGAAGCTAGTTAAAGGTACTCAGAATGAGATAAAACAGGCATTCAGTGACAAAACCATTATTCAAATCCAAGTTCTCTTTGTGCAGTACCTTAATTTGTCAACATTAAGGTGCAGAGGAAATATTTCCCCATCTGAAGATCACTATAGTAGTAGAGTTCAAACCTAAACCAGGTTGCCTATATTCAGATTTTTCTTGTTACTTAATAGCTGTCATAACCTTGGACAACTTAGCTCCTTTGTGCCCAGTTTATTCAATAGGGATAATAGTTCCTGACTAGGGCTATAGAAAAGATAAGTGACTTAAGTAATGTAAAAGCCTAAACAACAATTTTCAAACCTAAATGGAAGTTGTGGTTAATGTAATGAGACACTGATACTAATACACTTTAGTAAATTAGGAGGAGAAAAGACTGAGGAACACTGGAATTGCTTTATTTTCTAAATGCTTTTGCTTTTTAGATTCATTAAGCACTCATGAGTTGCGACACCTTGTGGCAGAGTGCAAGTAGAGCAGTCAGCTTTAGGCAGTTTTGTTGGTGTAAAGACTTCGTACCTGTCCTAGTATTTATTTGCTCTGTGATTTTGTATTTGCTTGGTTTCTGAGCCTTACCTGTCATTTAGATATCTAATCATGAGTTAAGCCTTTTAGGCTTATTTTATAAGGTGGGGATGCTTTGTAAACTGTAAATCTTTTAAGTACTGGATATTTTACTATGGATGCTTGTGGAAGTTATCTTTTAAATGACACGTGACTAAATGAGCACGGTCAGGTGGATTTCTTAAGTAGGTTTTCATAGCTGTTATGCAGACATGCCACAAAGGATCACAGAGAGTTAGACCTGAAAAGGACCAAGTATCTCAAATCTCCTGCATCAGTTCAGAAATTTCTGCTATATTCCTAGTGAGGAAAGCCATTTTTGGAATTTTGGAATCATGGAGCAAATCCTCAAGTAGAATTAGGAAAGCTGAGTCTTGATGTCTTTGGGCTACAACCCCTACCTAATCAGTAAATAGAGTGGCTAGAGTGCAGTCTGTGATGTCAGCTCAGTGCTTCATTAAACTGTATTGCTGAAACTAAAATACCGACAACTATATAAATCTTTTAAATTATAACCCTGTGGATATTAATTCTGACTGCTATAATTGTAGAGAAGAGGAAAAATCATCATGCTTCTATGCAGCTTCCTAGCCCATTGTCAGACAGGTGTAACTTAAAGAGTTATTTCTTAATTGATAATGTAATACTAATATATGACCATATACATTCATGCATATGTGTATATATATGTCTGTATTGTAGATGTGCGTGTATATATACATATGTGTATATATGTATACAGAACCTAGTACAGGGTTCTTTTGTGCATATTTAAAGCACTTGAGTAAGTGTTGAATTAAGTGAACAATGTAAGGTTCTTAACCTTTTTCTAATGATCATGATGGTATTAATAATTGTTAACATTTATTATGCCCTTGGTGTGTGCCGAAGACACACAGCTTAGTGTGAGTTGACCTTTTTAACTCTCATGACAGTTGAGTGAGATTAGCAGTGTTATTATGCCCATTTTATAGGTGAAGAAACTGAGGCATGGAGAGTAAGTATATTGCATGCCTGTAAGTGGTAGAGCAGCATGTGAAATCCAGGTTCCAGAGCCTCAGTTCTTAACCACTGTACAGGCCATTACTCATTCTGAGTCACAGGCCTCAATTTGGGCTCCAGTTTGCATTTCATTAGCCCTCTTAAAAATCCAGTACCTAGAATCCATTGCCTATTGTGGATATTTTCTTGCTAAAGACTCAAGTCTTCAGACAGTTTCTCACAAATAACTGCTAAATAAATTTCCTTTATCTTGGGTTTACTTGGTATGGTTTGTTTTTAGCCTAAGAATGGAACATTATCCTTGTTAAATTACTTTTTGCTAGATTCCCTTATAGAAGACTTCTGAATTTTGAATCTGTTCAGCATTGTTATTTATCTTAGTTTTATGTTAGAACATCTTTTATTTCATTATATGAGTTATGGTCTAAAGTACCTTTTAGAATGAGGTACACCTTTTTGAAATTGAGATGTTCCCAACAGGTCTTTGAAACAAGTGTTAAAAATTTGCTTTCTCTTAATTCTAATTTCTACAACAGGCACAGTATATCTTCTGCAAATCTTACTGCTTAGAGATGGTTGAGCTCTGACTTTTTGGAAGCTAGTTGCTTAGAAAACTATTCTTCTAGTAACAAAAATGTATCAAAATAAAGAGTTAAAAATTTATATTTCTCTAGTTTTTACATTAAAGTGAGGGCCAAATAAAACATTTTGTGAAAAAAGCTATCAGAAAACTTACTCTTTTCATGACATGCCATGACAACTGTAAAACTGAAAGAAATCTTTTTTCCTGTTGAAAGAGCATATAAATCGCTGTTAAAATCATTTTGAGATGATAGCAAGTGAAGAATAAACAAACTTCTCTTTCATTAGGCTGAATTATCACTGTTTTCCTTATGATGATTTTTCCTCTTCTCTGTAATTATAGCAGTCAAAATTAATATCCGCGGGGTTACAATTTAAAAGATTTATATAGTTGTGGGTATTTTAGTTTCAGCAATACAGTTCAATGAAGAAACCTTTTAGTACTTTATGTTAAAGTTTAGATGCAGGGCTATTTTTTTAGGAGTATTTTTGGGTTGGCCAAATTGCTTGTCCAGGTTTTCCAGTAAGATGTTACAGAAAGTACCAAATGAACTTTCATCTAGTACTGGAATTATCTTCTTTCCTTAACGTTACAGTTTTAAAACGTGTATCTCAGTATATTATTTTAATGTTTGTGCCGCTGAAACTTAGACATTCTTCTATAGGGAAGGCAATTTTTATTATTACTATTAATCCAGGTTTCTGAGTGTTTTGGGTAAGATACAGTGGTTGAGAACCAGTTTGTACATCAAATTGAAAAAGTTCTCAACTAACAGTCCTGTTATGTAATTCATATTTTTCATCTTGTTATGAAAGACATTAGGCTATGCTGTTAAGCATGTTTTTCAAATGGGGATTCTGAATTTAAACAGATTAAGCCTGTTCCAACAGCCCTGTCATCTGTAAGGGCCTTTTCAGTTCCAAGATTTTAAAGTTCAGTTTCTTCTCTTTTGTGCTGTTTTGGAGTAATATAGATGTGGTTCTCAAATAACTGGTTCTGGTTCCATAAAATTACAGCATATTGCATTTAAAATATTATTATTATTAAAATCTTATATATACTCAAAATTGACCATCTTTCTTTCTTTTACAGTGGTGGCTGAATAACTTTTTAGAAAAGTAGTTTTCATCTTGGGGATTGGTGGACAAGTGAGGATTTGAGAAGCTGATGGAGCAGAAATTTGTGTGTTTTATGTTTTTCTTTCATTTTTTTCTTCCAAGATGTTTTCTATTTGTAAATTAAAATAATTTAAAAATAGACATCTTCTCTTTTTTCCATCACAGATACTTATCAAATTTTAGCGGTAAGAAATAATAGGTTCTATTTCCTTTTTCCCTCTTTCCTTCTTTCACTCCTTCATATTTTGGTTTACAGGAAAAATTAAGAGGCACAGTGGAATATTGCACTTTCTGAGTTTTCCTCTCAGTCTGATCATGAAAGAAGGAACAGCAAATAAAGGATGGTAGCAATGGTGAGAGAGTTTGAAGGTAGGGTAGGAGTTTTGTCTCTGCGCACTCACAGTGTACATAGGTAGTCAGCACTCCTCTAAAAGTTTACATGCCACTTGAAATAGCTTCCTGAGAATCATGGTTAAAAAGTTTAAAGTAAGAGCTCCTCTTCAGATAAACCATAATTAGTCACACTGTCATAAACATTGGAGTTCTAAATGTTTTAAAGAATTACTGATAATTGAATATGAGATGAAAAGGGGTCTTGTCGTTTCCCCTTTAAAAAATAGTAATATAAAATTGAGACAGTTTATTCTCAATTTTCTGTGTAAAAACTATTATTAATTTGTTCATTCAGGGTTTAATTATTGAACCTTTATTTCCCAAGTTCTAATTTCTTTCTTTTTTAAAAAATTGTTTAGCAGCACATGTTTGGTAAGTGTCCTCTGAGTCTCTGTGAATAAAGTAGACAGGTGTCTTGCCTGGTACTGCTAGGCAGGGTTCCTTAGTTTTGAGATCCATGGTTCAGAGAGTGAGATACATTTTCAAAGTTTTAGAACAGATTTTCTGCCTAGTTTTGAAATAATGTTTAGTCTTGAATGAATTGCTGTCTTTGAGGAAATAAAGCCTTGGCCACCTCTGCTTTTGAGGAGACCATGTCGCCACGTTTGACAGCTGGCTAGTTAGCTAGCTCCTTACAGGCCAGAAGTGTGTGTATGTGTGTGTGTTCACATGTGTGTGCATATGTATGTTTGCATGTATGTTTATACAAACGTGTATATTGAGTATCTGTACACATACAGGTTTATGTGTATACACACATATTAACTGCTTACCTAGAAATTAATCTGAAATGTATTCTTGGTAAAATGTCAGAATTGCTTCTGCAAATGTGTATATTTTCTTGTAGGATGAAGTGATTCGAACATTAATGTTGTCTTGATGTAAGTTAATTATGAGTCTATTCATAGTGTGCATTTGTGCAGCTCATTTTTTTTATTCTGCTGACTTACTGGTTCCTGACACCCAGGTAGGTAAGACATTACATAAATACTCCGTTAATGTGAAGTGAGGACTTATCAAGGACTGGCGATAGAGCAGAGTAACCTTCATACTCAACAACTGAATTCTTAAATAGGAAAGAATAAATAAATAGCTTTTTCTTACTAACCACACCCCTAGTATATCTAAGAGCTAGTGCATTTATGTTGTAAACAGTACTTCTTAAACTTAAGCAAGTTTAAGAATCACTTGAGGGAGTTTCTTCCTATCCTGAAGAGTCCAAGTCAGCAGGTTTGGGGACCTGAGAGTTTGCATTTCTGCCTCCCTGCTGATGCTTTGGAATACAGAACACACTTCCAGTGGTAAGATTTTAAAGCTCTTGATAATTTTCTGGTGTCTTAATAGCTACAGTAAAACATGCTACCACCCTTGTGACAGTTTTGCCATTTCCATGAAACCCCTTCACCTTACAACCAAGTGTTTGACCACCTAGACTAAAACCTGCTTTTAACAATAAAAGCCAACAGAAAGCCCCATCAGAGAGGGAGTCAGTAATAGTCCAGATAGGGTGGCAGAGTCTTGAAAGGAGCGGGAAGGAAGTAAAGCCTAGTTCCTGTTTCAGTTGCTCTGGCACTGCTGAAAACCGGCACTTTGTACCAGACTCTGTCCCTCTTGGGACATTTGTGTTCTGCCTGGAAGGAAGCATACTGAGTTTCACTGAGTGTGGAGGCATCATCATGTTTTGTTTTTAAAGGGTGCATCTTGTATTAGAAAGCTCCTGCTCCAGAGGAGCTGAGATCTACCTCAAGTTAACACGTCATGTTGTCGTGCTCTAGAAAGTCTTGTGGTAAATTTCCAAAGTCCCATAGATGTAGTTTTGCAAGGCTCTTTTTGACATACAGCATCTCTCACTCCCTTTCCGCTACTGTATTTGTGTATATGCCTATCTCCTAATGGAGCTTGCCTTTTTCTTTTTTTTTTAAGTCAGCCTTGGTTATAATAAACTGTTCCATAGGCTTTTTCAGACAGCACCTAGAAAAGGCTCTTGAGATAACTCGATTCCACAATTGAGTAAAGTTCATTAAAAATCAAATAGTTCACTAATTACAATTTAATCAAAATGGATTTGTATTCTCTTCACAGTCCAACTCTCACATCCATACATGACTACTAGAAAAACCATAGCCTTTGACTAGATGGACCTTTGTTGGCAAAGTAATATCTCTGCTTTTTAATATGCTGTCTAGGTTGATCACAATTTCCTTCCAAGCAGTAAGCGTCTTTTAATTTCATAGCTGCAGTCACCATCTGCAGTGATTTTGGAGCCCCCAAAAAAAGTCTGACACTGTTTCCACTGTTTCCCCATCTATTTCCCATGAAGTGATGGGACCAGATGCCATGATCTTAGCTTTCTGAATGTTGAGCTTTACCGTGCTCGTGATTAAACACCATCTGTATGCCCACGACCCCAAGTCCACCTTGAGCTGAGTGGTTCCTCTCCCGGGTCCAGACCAGAACACTCAGCTGCTGACCTAACACGTCCCCTGGACATCCAATGGGCGCGTCTGCTCCAACAGGGCTGAGGCCCGGCTCTCAGCTCCCTGCCCCAGCAGCCCTCCTCACCTCAGGAAACAGGCTTTGACCTCGAGCTGCTCAGCCCTGAGCCTGGGGTCCTCCCTGATGCGGCCCTCTCTCCCTTGTCCCCGCTTGTTTACATGACCCCTTATCTATCTCCGAGTGGCTACTTCTCTTCCTGCCTCCAGGTCTCTGGTTCAAGGTCACCCTCCTGGTGTCACCTCGCTGGCCACCCTGTTCACACACAATCGTCTCCTCCTCCTTGGACAACTCGGGCACTCTGGCCTCCTTTTCCTGCTCATTACCGTCCGACAGGCTGCGTGGGTTTAAAAATGTTTCACAATTTTGATCCTCTACCTTTAAGTAGGCAGGTGTCTGCTGGTAACTGCTAGGCAGTCCTTAGTTTGAGATCCATGTTTCAGGAGTGAATCACATTTCAAAGTTTTAGAACAGATTTTCTGCGCTCAGTTTTGAAAAAATGTTCAGTCTTGACACCAATCTTCCTTCTTGAGGATAAAGCCTTGGCAACTGCGCTTGGAGACGTCGCCACGTTGACAGCTGGCTATTAGTCTACCCTTACAGCCAAAGTGTGTGTAGTCTGAGCTGCATCCACATGTGTGTGCATATTATGTTTGCATGTTGTTTATACAACTTATATGAGATCTGACACACAGGTTACTGTATCACACATATACTGCTTACCTAGAATAACTGAAAGTGTATTCTGGTAAATGTCAGAATGCTTTGGCAATTGATTGTTTACTTGTAGATGAAGTGAATTCGAAAGTAATGACGTTTGATGTAAGTTCATGACTGAGTCTATTTCTAGTGTGATTTGTGCAGCTCATTTTTTATCTGCTCGACTGACATGGTTCCGAACACCAGGTAGTAGAATAACATAAATACCTTAATGTGAATGAGGACTTATCAAGATGCGATAGAGCAGAGAACCTTCATACTCAACAACTGAGGATTCTTAAATAGGAAGATATAAATAAATACTTTTCTATAATCACACCTAGTAGATATTCAAAAGCTAGTGCATTATGTGTAAACGTACTTGCTTAAACTTCACAAGTTTCAAGAAACTTGAGGAGTTCTTCTACCGAAGAGTCAATAAGCATTGGACCTTAAGTTGATTTCTGCTCCCTGCTGATGCTGAATACAAGAAACATTCAGGGTAAGATTTTAAAGCTTGAAATTTCTGGTCTTATAGCTACATAAAACATGCCACCTTGTGCGTTTGCATTCCTGAACCCACTCACCTTACACCACAGTGTTGACCACCTAACTAAACGCTTTTAACAAAAGCACAGAAGACCATGAGAGGGGAGTCAGAAGTCCAGATAGGTGGGAGTTTCTTGAAAGGCGTGGACAGGAACCGTAAGCCAGTCCTTTTCTGTTGCTGGCACTTTGTAGCCAGACTCTGTCCCGCTTGACTTTGGTGTTTGCTGGAGGAAGCGTACTGAGTTTCACTGAGTTGGGAGCATCATCATGTTTTGTGTTTAAAGGGTGCATCTTGTATTAGAAAGCAGCTGCTCCAGAGGAGCTGAGATCTACCTCAAGTTAACACGTGTCATGGTGTCGTGCTCTAGAAAATCTTGTGGTAAATTTCCAAAGTCCCTGTTGGAGTCCCTGGCTCCAACAGCAACAGGCCGCCCGCTGCCCCGCAAACACTCAGGTCCCAGCCCCACCAGCTGGAAAACTCCTGTATGTGGGGAAGGCAGTGCTGACGCGAGGGTGTGCAGCTGACTAGGACAGGATTGGCTGTCTGGGGTTGGGGCATCTGTGGTCCCCCCGGAGCTCACTCTCAGGTCCCAGGGCAGGGCCTGCACCTGCTCTCCTTTCTCCTTGGCATCCACACCTCCCCTCTGGCCCACGCCTGCTCTGACCTCCCTCTCCTGTGTGAAGTCCGTGGATCACAGTCACCCTTCGGCGTTAGAACACTGGCTGCACCGCTCCCAGCGCCTCTAACGGCGCCTGAGAGAACCAGCAGCAGACAGCCCTCAACCAAAGCTTGGAGCTGAGCTGCACTGGTGTCTCCCATCAGAAACACAGATGAGCGTGTCACCAGACTCTGGACTGAACTCGAGCTCAGCACAGATGCTCAGGCCCTGAGGACTGAGGCCTGGGCCTGGTGGTGCCAGCAGCTCACTCAGCAGGGGCCTGCTGAGAGGTGGGGCGGCCCGCCTTGACTGTGAGCCGCCTGCGAGGCAGGAGGCCCGGGCTCTGCTCAGTCCTGTCTCTGGGAAGAGGGTGGTGCCTGCACGTGCAGGAGTCCCTAAACCCGGGAGACAGAGCCCTCCCGCGAGGACAGGACACCCCACACGTTGCAGAGCGGCCAGGGCCAACCAACAGCTCAGCCTGCTCGGGCTCACACGCTGCGCTGCTTGACGCTTTTGCGAGGAAACTGTGCCGCACAGATGGAATCTGGAATCTCCCCGAGCCACACCTGTCTTCCCTCCCATCTCCCTCCCTCCTGACAGAACCACTGCTTTCTCTGCTCGACTTCTGCCCAAGGGCCTGGGGCCAGAGGACACTTGGGAATTGGGTCAGGGGTACAACACTGTCCCGCCGTGGACTGCGGACCCTTGCGGGTCCTCTGAGGGCCACAAAGGCCTCCGGGTTGGTTGCCCCCAACCATCACCTCCCAGTCCCCTCGTGGAGTGCAACCTCCATCTCTCTCCCCTTCCTCACCCGAGGCTCTTTCCTCCAGCAGAAGGTCTCAGAGACAAGGTGACCAATTCCACTGGGAGGTCCTGCCAAATACACCGAGCCTGCCCTGCCTGTGAGCCAGGTTTTCAGTCCCCACTCCCTCCCTCCTGAGCCAGCATAGTGCCCCCCACCAGCCCACACTGCCTGCAAGCCCCGCTCCGAGGCCCGGCCTGTGCTGCTAAGCCACTGCCATGACCCCTCGAGAGCTGCCTCCTGGAGACACCCCTCCCTCGCACCAGCCGCTGCGCCCACTGTCTTCAGAGCACAGCGGCTGCTCCTGCCCCATGGCTGCTTCCTCTTCTCATCTCTCACTGACACACACAGGGGACTGGTGACCAGGCCCCAGGCTTCTCCATCTGAACCCCCCAACCATGCCAGGCCTTCAGGTCCCAGCACCAGCGCCCTCCTCCTTACCCAAACCCCCCAAGAGCAGGAGGCTGTGTCCACCTCCTCTTCCTGCACTGTCTACACAGACCTCCTCACACTCACCTCGTCCACCCCAGGAGCAGGGGGTCTCCACCTCTGACAGCACCAGCCCCACACCCTGGAGGAGCTCTGCCAGCAAGTCTGGCCATGTCCCCTATCCGCTCTGCAGGGCACGTGCTCTCCTTGAACTCCACCCACCGTGGTTTCAGACACAGGGCCAGTTTCTGGCTCTGCCTTTGTCTCTAATGATATCCCCTTACTCTAGAAGAAGGCTGGGCAGGGGCCCTGGACCACGAGGATCCCCTAAGCACACAAACACAGAAATATGCATATGGGCTCCAAACAGTCTTCTATGTCAGGATTCAAGCAGCAGTCGATTTCCTACAGATGAATGAAAGTCACCTGTTAAGCACTTCAGTAACCTTTGCTAAAGTTTCTCTCTCACTTGTGACCATTTTCCATGAAGAAGCCAAAGAAACATTTAAACACTTAGTAAGAATTACTGCTGCTACAACAACAAGTAAGAAAAAATCAGGATGCTCAGTAATCTGCTAGCCTCATTCACAAGCCAGGTGATTCCTCCCACCGCAGCGAAGGGCAAGTCATGTCTCAGTCTCCATTCATGTAAAAAAGACTACAGGTCATTAACCTTCTGTGACTCTTCAGAAACATCACTGTCACTGTCTGTCAGGTCCCTCAAATGAATATACCCAAGTATCAATTGGTTCGCCCTCCACTTCCCCAAACCTGCGCCTGTGGTTTTGAGATTTTTGTCAATACTGTGACTACCACTCTCCCTGGTACCAAGTTCGATTCTAAGGAACGATGCTTGTCTCTCCCCTCTCGCTGGCCACGAAGCTACAGGCTCCTTGAGGTGCGACCATGAGCGACACCCAGTCGACAGTGCTGAGGGGAGCTGCCTGGGGGAGCACCCTACCCGTGGTGGAGGGGAGCCCCTCACAGCCTCATCTGGTCCAGTTCGGCTCTAGGGGTTTCCAGGTTTTTAATCAGCTGGTCCTACGAAACAGCAAATGACACAGCCTGCACTGCTTGCTTTCCAGATGTAAAATGACTTGCACCAAAATGTGCATAACAGGTTACATGAGTAGTTATCAACTCTGAACATTTTAATTCTGAGACAATGTACTCTAAGAGTCCCATAGGAAATATAAACACTCAAAACAATATTAACCCTTATAAACCATAATGAATAAGAAGTTCCATCTCAGGTGTAGAAAAGCTTCTGGAGGAAACATGCAAGCCATTAACAACAATGAAGTCTGTAGAGAGAAGCTGGACTTGGGGCGGGGGTTCGGGTAGAGGGGGACAGGACTCACTCTATTGCCCTCGCTCCTCTCATTGCTTTAAACTGTCTCCATGGAGCTCACCTGCATTCCTGGGCATTCCTCACATTCATTCCTCTACACCCCACTTCACTTCCTCACGGGGTAAAACAAGTCAAACGGGCCAAGTTTCCGAGTCACTCGACTCAGCCTGGCAGCTCTGTGCTGTCGGCCACGGCAGTCACCCACCTCGTGCAGCCCTGAGCACACGAGACAGGCCGGTGCAAAGCTCGATGTGGAGGTCACAGAGAAGATTTCAAGACTCACAGTGAAAAGAGGACGTTAAGTAGCCTTGACGTTTTTAGGAAATTTTACATTGTGTATGTGGCTCATAGTATCTTTCTGACGGACAGCACTGTCCACCTGAAAGGTCTCATGATTTGTCTCAGCTTTTGGGTGAACCCAGAAAGGACTACTCAGAAAAAAGTTCTTATATATTAAAGATCAGTTTTCTGTAGAATCTTATTCATTTTTATTGACAAGTTAATGGAAGAAGGGTTCAGTATGAACCCTTCTTAAAACATCACCAGAATCGTCATTTGAAGGGAACCCTACTGACCGCAGATGGCCATGGGTGTGTAAGCCAAAATATGGCTTTTATCTCCTCTGAAATACAAACCTGATAAGAGTGTGCCTGGTGAAATGCCAGTCAACTAATATTTGTAAATGCACCATTATTCTTTTAACAGAACTTCTTACTCTGAAAAACTTTCAATGTAGAACATTTAGAAAGATTCTTTTATAAAAAAGAAAAAATTAAATTATCTATAAGCTCAGGTTCCTGAGAGGTTAGCATTTGTTTCTAAGCAGCTTTCTTATTTTTTTCTGTGTGTGTATCACTCTATGTACATACACAAACAATATGAATATGCTTTGATACCCTCAAAAAACAACAGCATATGGTACATAGTATTTTCTGATCTGCCTTTTACAGCCATTATTTTGTCTATCGTAATGCTCTTAATTAGCATTCCACATCATACATTTCAGTGGCTTTCTAGTATTTTATTTTTGTGGTGGGGCCAATGACACACTTTGTCACACACCAGACCGACTCACTTTGTTTTGGAGAAGCCAGATTTGGTTTTCCTGGTTAAGTCCTGATTATCTGAGACCACACGGGAACAGGAGCAAGTAAGGCTCACCAAA